>NC_139646.1:23811817-23859317 GCF_964638095.1 Poromitra crassiceps
AACTGAGGAAAGCTTGAAAAAATCAGCTTGAATTGTAGCCTGGAGGCATTTTGAAGACTTTTTAGGCTCACGCTGTGTGTACGCGCACGCACGCACACACACACACACACACACACACACACACACACACACACACACACACACACACACACACACACACACACACACACACACACACACACACACACAGACACACACACACACTCTATCCTTCAGAGGCAAGTAAAATAAGTGAAGAGGTTTTTACGTGAGCAGGCAGAGCAGCTGTTAAAAAAAAGCCCCATCTGGCCAGCAGGCATCCAACCTGTAAACTTTGAAAGTCACCCTGAGAGTGAGATGCTGGCTCTGTCCTGAGAGTGAGATGCTGGCTCTGTCCTGAGAGTGAGACAGACGCTGGCTCTGTCCTGAGAGTGAGATGCTGGCTCTGTCCTGAGAGTGAGACAGACGCTGGCTCTGTCCTGAGAGTGAGACAGACGCTGGCTCTGTCCTGAGAGTGAGATGCTGGCTCTGTCCTGAGAGTGAGACAGACGCTGGCTCTGTCCTGAGAGTGAGACAGACGCTGGCTCTGTCCTGAGAGTGAGACAGACGCTGGCTCTGTCCTGAGAGTGAGACGCTGGCTCTGTCCTGAGAGTGAGACAGATGCTGGCTCTGTCCTGAGAGTGAGACAGACACTGGCTCTGTCCTGAGAGTGAGACAGATGCTGGCTCTGTCCTGAGAGTGAGACAGATGCTGGCTCTGTTCTGAGAGTGAGACAGACGCTGGCTCTGTCCTGAGAGTGAGACAGACCCTGGCTCTGTCCTGAGAGTGAGACAGATGCTGGCTCTGTCCTGAGAGTGAGACAGACGCTGGCTCTGTCCTGAGAGTGAGACAGACGCTGGCTCTGTCCTGAGAGTGAGACAGATGCTGGCTCTGTCCTGAGAGTGAGACAGATGCTGGCTCTGTTCTGAGAGTGAGACAGACGCTGGCTCTGTCCTGAGAGTGAGACAGACCCTGGCTCTGTCCTGAGAGTGAGACAGATGCTGGCTCTGTCCTGAGAGTGAGACAGATGCTGGCTCTGTCCTGAGAGTGAGACAGACGCTGGCTCTGTTCTGAGAGTGAGACAGACACTGGCTCTGTCCTGAGAGTGAGACAGACGCTGGCTCTGTCCTGAGAGTGAGGCAGACGCTGGCTCTGTCCTGAGAGTGAGACAGACGCTGGCTCTGTTTATGGGCTGAAATAAAGATATGATGCTCGTGATGAAACTGTCTCTCCTCCTATAACTCAGTTTCATGTGCCTGCATGTATGTAGTCTCTCTCTCTCTCTCTCTCTCTGTCTGGATGACTGTTCTATCTGTTTTGAGTCTGGATGACTGTTCTATCTGTTTTGAGTCTGGATGACTGGGATGGCTAAAATGAACTGAGGAAAGCTTGAAAAAATCAGCTTGAATTGTAGCCTGGAGGCATTTTGAAGACTTTTTAGTCTCTCTCTCTCTCTCTCTCTCTCTCTCTCTCTCTCTCTCTCTCTCTCTCTCTCTCTCTCTCTCTCTCTCTCTCTCTCTCTCTCTCTCTCTCTCTCTCTCTCTCTCTCACACACAGTACAGTATATCCTGCAGATACAGCACTCTCTTACACTCCCCTTGCTCTGCTAATTAACCTATTAATTCCCGTATATCAGATAATTACTGTGTGACATCATCACAGATTACAGTAATTGATTTGACTTTTGAAACGTTCCCATTGGCTGCAGCCCTGCTCCGATGCGACGTGACGGGAGCATTGATTTCCGGCACCGGCGCTGACAGTAAGTGCCTTTTTATGATCATTGTATATATCTCACTCAGGGAGATGAATGAATTGGGGGAGAGAGGAAAAGTATTCATCGGAATCTGAAATGGCTGCCGACGTTAAAGTGAGATCACAGTGAGCTGCTGGACGCCATGTTTGTTTTTTTCTCCCTGCTCACACAGCTCAATGAGGAATTAATCAAGCTGTGATTTATTATTCATTGTATTCTGCTTTAGTCATTGGGGTCCCTTCTCTCTCTCTCTCTCTCTCTCTCTCTCTCTCTCTCTCTCTCTCTCTCTCTCTCTCTCTCTCTCTCTCTCTCTCTCTCTCTCTCTCCCTCACAGGGATGCCTTCCCCCTCTCTCTCTCTCTCTCCCTCTCACAGGGATGCCTTCTCTCTCTCTCTCCCTCTCTCTCTCTCTCTCCTCTCTCCCCCTCACAGGGATTCTCTCTCTCTCTCTCTCTCTCTCTCCCCCCCTCACAGGGATCCCTTCCCTCTCTCTCTCTCCCTCCTCTCTCTCCCCCACACAGGGATCCCTTCCCTCTCTCTCCCTCCTCTCTCTCGACACACAGGCCACCATTTAATAGTTAACTAAAGAGTTGTGTACCGACTACAGCGATGTTGGTTGATCCTATCTGCCAACACGACCAATGTCCAAAAATAAGAGTTGAAAAACAACATGCTGGTTTTTATAGGTACTAGTGCAGAAAAACAACATGCTGGTTTTTATAGGTACTAGTGCAGTATGTTCACTCACTCACTCAGCCCCCAGCAGTGCACCCGCCAAGTCCGAAGTCAATCGGACAAACGGTTCTCGAGAAACATACAGACAGACGGTCCTGTGTCGTCTGTGTCGATGGTGTTTGCGCCTGACTTTGCGCAAAACCACGTTCTGAGTGCACGAAATCTGGCACTACCATCCGTCGGGTCCCCAGCAGTGTACCCGTCAAGTTCGTCGTTGGACAACATGGTTCTCGAGACACATGCGCATGTACGCAGACGGACGGTCCCGGAATTATAGGTAGACTGGTCAAATACACACTATCTACACCAAATATCAAACTGAAATGACTCTGGAAAACTTATACCGTCTGGTAGGGATGAGGACGATATATCTCAACAAAAAACAAAAATGTGACAATACGTACAGGGGCGTTTGTTTCTATGAGTGGGCCTGGGTAGGCATAGGCCCACCCACTTCTTTCCCTGGCCCACCCAAAAAAAAAAAAAAAGTTTTCTAGAGGCAAACCTGCTGCTGCCTTGCTAGCTAATGGTTTTGTAGCTTAAAAACACAGGGCACATCATCTCCAGAGTCTAATGCATGACGACTTCATGACATCTAGGAATTTTGCGCGCTTCGCGCACAAAATTTCATCTTGCAATTGCCCCACCAATTTTATCCAGGCCTACCCAATTTTATCCAGGCCCACCCATAATTGAATTTCTGCCTACGCCCCTGAATACGTATCGTCGGCCAGAAAGATTAATTGTGATATTAGCTCCATTTTATTCTGCTGTAGTCATCACAAGCGAGACGCTTGACCATCACAATTTCACAAGCTCTCCCTCCAAATGATAGTATTTACACTTTGCGATGACATTTTTAAATTCTTGTTTGCATTCTAGCAAGCCAATGTCAATGTGGCTCAAAGATATAATAATAATAATAATAATAATAATAATAATAATAATAATAATAATAAGTGTGTGTTAGATTTGTGGAGCGAGTGGTGAAAAGTGGGACATGGGGTCTCAAACTGGGACTGACCCGGACAAACCAGGACACCTGGTCTCCCTATTAGACCCCAGTGAATGTCTTCTGGCACCTCCAGCCAAAATGTGAAATAAGGTACGGAAACGAAAAGTCTGGCTCCACTAAAGCTCTTGGGAATAAAACAACACTGGACATTCAGAGTGCAGCTGACCTCCTTATCCCTGTTAATAAAGTTAGCAATGTAAGCTTCTAGATCCTATTTTACTATGGAATTATTTACCATATTTTACAGCAGAACTAGACAAATGTGTAGAAATTGGGATGTTGATATTGTGACAGGCTCAAATTAATGTAATATAGATGTTTTTTTTATTTACATTTCATGCACTTGGAATTATACGGTTCTATCTGTTTGTGCAGTTCTGGGATGTTGAGCATAAAATATTTGACATACCAGATGGCAAAACTGTCATGTAATTTCTACCTTGTTAAATATTTAAGTACATAATGTTCATTAAAAAAAATACCACCAGACAAGCGTCAAAGATCATGAATATGTAGATAACTAAATTTTCATGAAAGAAATCCCAACCTTATCATTCCAAGCTCATGATGTCATCAGGATGGGACTCGCGAGCAGACCCCCCCCCCAATCCAATCTTTCCGTTTATTAGGAGAGATTCAAAATGTGAAATATGCAGCAACAACTCTGTTCAATCCAGGTTTTTCATTGCAAATCGCTACCAAGGAAATTCCATTTTTGTGCATGATTAATAGGATGCATACCTTGAGCCCATGGGGGCAATTAGAATTTGTATGTGATGTGAGTTTATACATGCAGTACATCTCAAGTCTCATTATGTGATGTGAGTTTATACATGCAGTACAGCCTATTGACACACTCAAGTCAAATTTTTAAATTATTTTCTGCATTAGTGTGTCAATAGGCTGTTCTTAAAAAAATATACAAATAAAATCCATATATTTTTGAAAGCATGGATTTCTTTTCACATGGGCCTAAGACTTGCATAGTAGGCTACTGTGCCAAACTGCATGGGCGCAGGCCCCTTGGGGGACAACACATTTTTAACACATTCTCCCGCTGTCCTGCTGATTGGTAATTTCTCTTCTGTCTTTCAGAGGCTGTAGCGAACTATGTTTCAAGCCAGTCGTGTTATAGAGTATTATAAACTATGCTACCTCATGCTAGCTTGTCAGGAAATAATGACCAAAAGTTAGGCAACATTTTGGGGAGGGTAAATCCATTTTCAAACGGGTCCCTTGACCTCTCACCTCAATATAAGGTACTGTATCTGAATGCAAATGAGTTCAATGAGTCTCCCTCTTTCTCATTCCCCTGCTGTTAAAAGCAGTGACATTTTGTGGCACTATTCAATCTAACAAGTTGAAGTTAATTTGACTTTAAATATAATTATGTCAGAAAGCAATCTACCGTATACCATCAAATCATTTTGGAAGTTGATTTTATTCATTGTTTTCAGTCAAACAAACTGAAGAAAAATGTATAATTAATTCACAACAAAGACGGTAGACGGTAGTAAATCTTATATCATAAGGGAGGCCTGACAGAATTTCTTTTTGGAACCACTGGTATATGGTTATCTTCTCAAATATTAAAACCAGTGTTTATAAACTAAATTATTAACAGCGGTCAACCGATTACACCTGAAGTCTCCTTTAATGTTCAGATGGACACAGTTCTCCCTTTTCCTCTTCCCACCCAGCCAATGGGCAGTGTCAGCTCCTGTCTCATCTGAGAGTTCAGTATCTGAAAGTGATCTCTCCTTCCTACACTCACTTCTGCCTCGCTCGCTCCTTCCTACCCTACACTCACCTCTCATCGACAGCTTGGACCCGTCGCCCTGCCTGCGTTTGACTCCATGTGAGAGAGATCAAGCGTCCGTCCCTACGGATGGACGGGCAGATGAATAGATGGATGGAAGTCCGGGCGAGCGCGGAGGGTGGGCGAAGGGAGACAGATGGGCAAGAAAATGATAGATGAGATATTTCTTGGAGAGATATCACTCTGTTCAAATACTACTGTACTACACTGCAGTATTCCTGGACTACACTGCAGTATTCCTGGGGTCAATTTTGTCCCTTGTTGTAAAGTTTGGAGAAAGGATTTGTTTCTGGCTACTTCTTCCGATTGCTCTAATACATTTCCTACACTGACTTTACGTATTGGAAATGCTTTTTTTCTTTTTCTTGGCTTGTATATTTAATTTGTTGTATTCTGTTATGTGAAGCTAAATGCACTCTGTACTGGTTACTTTACTACAAATCGTTTGTAATACATGTACCGGTACATGTTTTGGGAGTAAGTGATTGTATTGGGTTAAGTGACTTCGCCTGGCCTGTTTTTCTCTCCGCCAATTGGTAGTGAGATCTGACGTGTATGAGTGAACTCCTACTTCCTGCTTCACTCTGATGAAGATGCTTTGATCTGACCGAGCTCGTTTTTCCACAGTGTGTGAACTCTTTTCGCTTTATGCTGATTGGTTGTTTGCCCTGCACCTATTCTATGGGGTGGATGTGCATGCTCTTCTCCATCCTAGAGGAACCAGAGAAAGGAACTGATTGGAGACAAGACGCGAAATAAAAAACACAAACAACACTTTGAGGCTTTCTGACTTTTTTATTATTTCGTGATACTTTTCTGGTCACAAAGCCCTGAGGACTCTTTAAAAACCCTGTCGAGAACTCTAAAGGCCGTGGAGAACTCTTAACGGCTTATATATTGAAAAATAATCTTGCATCTTTTTTTCTCCGTTCTCCTTCGTCCTCCACTCCCCCCTCCCCGCCCTGTTTGTTTTGTGACCAGAGATGATTGCATTGACCGCTCGTGCCCCAGTCTCTGGGTTCAGTCTGATAAATGACTCTGTCCATCATTGGAGGAGGGGAGCAAAAAGGCGAGGAGGATAACCCGGTTGTCCATCATCCTTTGTTCAAGCGCGGAGAGGAGTGGAGATTGGATATTGACCCGGGGTTGGCTTCTCCAAGTCAAGATATTTCAAGACTTCGTCACGGTGTGGCACTGGGTCCCAGCACTGTCTCTCCAAAGATCCAACTCTGCAGTCACAACACGCACAGTGCCAGAGTTTCCATCCAACCCTACAGTCACAACACGCACAGTGCCAGTGTTTCCATCCAACCCTGCAGTCACAACACACACAGTTGCCAGTGTTTCCATCCAACCCTACAGTCACAACACACACAGTTGCCAGTGTTTCCATCCAACCCTACAGTCACAACACACACAGTGCCAGTGTTTCCATCCAACCCTACAGTCACAACACACACAGTTGCCAGTGTTTCCATCCAACCCTACAGTCACAACACGCACAGTGCCAGTGTTTCCATCCAACCCTACAGTCACAACACACACAGTGCCAGTGTTTCCATCCAACCCTACAGTCACAACACGCACAGTGCCAGTGTTTCCATCCAACCCTACAGTCACAACACACACAGTACCAGTGTTTCCATCCAACCCTACAGTCACAACACACACAGTGCCAGTGTTTACATCCAACCCTACAGTCACAACACGCACAGTGCCAGTGTTTCCATCCAACCCTACAGTCACAACACACACAGTACCAGTGTTTCCATCCAACCCTGCAGTCACAACACACACAGTACCAGTGTTTACATCCAACCCTGCAGTCACAACACACACAGTGCCAGTGTTTCCATCCAACCCTACAGTCACAACACGCACAGTGCCAGTGTTTCCATCCAACCCTGCAGTCACAACATGCACAGTGCCAGTGTTTACATCCAACCCTACAGTCACAACACACACAGTTGCCAGTGTTTCCATCCAACCCTACAGTCACAACACACACAGTACCAGTGTTTCCATCCAACCCTACAGTCACAACACGCACAGTGCCAGTGTTTCCATCCAACCCTACAGTCACAACACACACAGTTGCCAGTGTTTCCATCCAACCCTACAGTCACAACACATACAGTGCCAGTGTTTACATCCAACCCTGCAGTCACAACACACACAGTTGCCAGTGTTTCCATCCAACCCTGCAGTCACAACACGCACAGTACCAGTGTTTCCATCCAACCCTACAGTCACAACACACACAGTTGCCAGTGTTTCCATCCAACCCTGCAGTCACAACACACACAGTTGCCAGTGTTTCCATCCAACCCTGCAGTCACAACACGCACAGTACCAGTGTTTCCATCCAACCCTACAGTCACAACACACACAGTTGCCAGTGTTTACATCCAACCCTGCAGTCACAACACGCACAGTACCAGTGTTTCCATCCAACCCTGCAGTCACAACACACACAGTACCAGTGTTTCCATCCAACCCTACAGTCACAACACACACAGTACCAGTGTTTCCATCCAACCCTACAGTCACAACACACACAGTACCAGTGTTTCCATCCAACCCTACAGTCACAACACACACAGTCGCCAGTGTTTCCATTCAACCCTACAGTCACAACACACACAGTTGCCAGTGTTTCCATCCAACCCTACAGTCACAACAACACACACAGTTCCAGTGTTTCCCTCCAACCCTACAGTCACAACACACACAGTTGCCAGTGTTTCCATCCAACCCTGCAGTCACAACACGCACAGTTGCCAGTGTTTCCCATTCACTTTGGCCTTCTGGTGCGATGTAGTTCCGAAAATGAAAAGTTGCGCGCCGTTACACCAGTCGACATTTTGTTGCCAGCGAAGTCGTCTCCTGCGGTGAGCGGGTTAATGCAAAAGTTAGGTGGTTTGGTGGATGCCGATCCAGCCTTTGCCCTTCAGCGGAATATACTTCCTGGTTGTACTGAAACCTGGTGATCACGTGACCCCTGCACTAGGAAGTGAAGATGAGACGAGCCGTCCTTACGAGTCTCCAGCTTGTTATAACACCTTTTATAACAGCTATAGTTAACCAAAACCTTGCAACCTGGCAGCTATTCAAGCTCAATTTAAGGTCTTCAATCATCGATCTCAGTCATCGCATGCTGCCTGTTCCTCATCGTTCTACGTGTACTTCATCACCTTCCAGCCATTCCGTGCCTAACTCTTCGCCGCGGCCCGCCATCATAGACAGTCTCTGCACAGCGCCACCTGGCCGCGGCGGAAGTCCCTGCAGGGGCAGAGGCGTCTGTATTTGGGGGAGTGTCCCGCGCAGCTGAAGAGGAGGGGCTCCCGCTGGAGGCCGCACTCGCGCCGCATCACCGAGAAGGCCGGCAGGATGTGGTTGATCTCAGAGTCGACCACGTCGCACTGCACCTCCAACCTGCAGGGGGCAACAGTGAGCAAAAACCTGACTCAACGCTAAATAATATTGGGTTGAATTCAATTATTTTTTCTTTTTTTTGCATTATGGATCTAACCCTACTGAGTTTGATATTTATATTGTAATAGTGTGAAATGTAGTCTATAGATATTCAATGTATGGGTTAGGGTTAATCTTAGGGTTAGGATGAGCTATGAGGATGAACAGAACAGAAACGAAAGGGAGCGACACTCAGACAGACAGCAAGGAAATAAATGATGCTTTGGAGGAACCTCTGATAGAGAGAGAAGGTCAACAGTGTGTGAAGTGAAGGTATTTACCCACGCAGCGCGTCCTTGTTGTTGATGTAGTGGAAGTGAGCGGGCTCACAGACCAGGCCGGCCAGCTGGCACGCGTCCACACACGACTGTCCCTCCTGGGACACGAGGAGCCGGAGCGAGCTGAGGGGAGGCCAGGTGGGGGGAGCCGACACGTTGGGAGCCCAGCCGAGGGCTGTGGAGTTGGGCAGGGGCACAAATATGGGTCCTGGAAGTCTGCTGCCACCACCACCACCGGGCCCCGATCTGGAGAGGTTGGCTGGCAGCAAGGGAGGCTCTGGGGCACAGAAGTCCTGGGGGGAGGAGGGGGGAATGGTAGAATGACTATGGCATGATCGCCCTATTATGGTCGAGACGGTGAATAACACCCAAAAGAGTGGGATTATAGGTAGAACCGTGCAAGATGCAGCCAACTATCCAGGTATCGTAATAATACTAATACTACTGATGACCATCTTTATTTAGCACAATTCAAAACATATACAAAGAGCTATACTAAGGGTGTCCGGCTAGTGTGGCGCTAGATTCCCTGCCTACCAACACGAGGGGTCGCAGGTTCGCACCCCCGTGTTACCTCCGGCTTGGTCGGGCGTCCATACAGGCACGATTGGCTGGTGTCTGTGGGTGGGAAACCACATTTGGGGTATGTGTCCTGGTCGCTGCGCTAGCGCCTCCTCTGGTCGGTTCGGGGCGCCTGGTCGGGGCGGAAGGGAACTGGTGGGAATAGCGTGATCCTCCCACGTGCTACGTCCTGCAGCTGAGGCTCCAGCTGTCCGGTGAAAACTGCACGTGTCGGAGGAAGCATGGTGCTAGTCTACGGCTCTCCCCAGATCGGCAGAGGGGGTGGAGCAGCGACCGGGTCAGCAGGGGGGGAAATTGGCCAAGTACAATTGGCGAGAAAATGGGGGAAAAATTCATGGGGGGGGGGGGGGGGGAGATGTATACTAGAAAAAAGATCAAGAAATGTCATTTTATTGGCCGATGTCGATAACATGTCGATATCATTGTGCGTCCCTACTGTTGAGACGAACTTCTGTGACTTGTCTGACATCTAAGGTGTCCAACACGTCCAGCCCTCTCTCCCCTCGCTCATCCCTCCTCATTACCGTCACAGGGCCGTCTGCTTTCCTCCATATGTATAGCTCATAATGAGAGCCAGCATGTAGATCAATCACCAGGATACTTACATGGTGTAGTCACTCCCTCACGCACGCACACACGCATACACGCACGCACACACGCATGGCACGCATGCACACACACACACACACACACACACGCATGAACACGCACGAACACACACACACACGCATACACACACAGAGCTCTGGGTGTTGAAGGCACCTGATGATGAGTTATTGAGCTGAGTGGGGAAGCTGAGAGCTTCTGTGTGTGTGTGTGTGTGTGTGTGTGTGTGTGTGTGTGTGTGTGTGTGTGTGTGTGTGTGTGTGTGTGTGTGTGTTATATTATGCATGTGCCCAATGCAGGGTTCCCACACCGTCTTAAACATCAGACTTTGAGGACTTTCCAGGCCCGATTCCCTCAAATTCAAGCAGGCAACACGGTCTAGTTTGAGACACGGATCAAGATGAATTACTGTTACAACACTGAGCATGTTTCTAATGAGAACTAGCACAAGCTCACAGACAACAATTAAAGAGAGGCTTCAATGTGTGAACACTTCTCAACTATGCTGTTACACGTCAAGTAAAAATAAACAACTTCAATTTCTGTTCTTGCATAAAATGTATAAACTCAGCACTTTCAATGAGCCGTGTCTATTTATGTCTATTTTTTAAAAGCTTTCAAGGCCTTGATTCCCCCCCTCCTTCAAATTCACAAAATGTCAAGGACCATGTTAGTTGAACTCACCTGATTCTGTATGTAGCCATGTACTCTCTCTAGCATCCCCTCACAGGTGTACTCATAAGGTAGATATGGCTCGACCTGCAAAGACACACACACAAACACACACACACACACACACACGCACGCACACACAAACACACACACACACACACAAACACGCACACACACGCAACCCCTCATTATCTCCATATTTTGCATGTCTGAAAGTGTGTCGTTTGTTTTTTTGCTGTCTCATTGTTCTCACTAATTGCCATAGATTGTCTATTCTCTGTGTTAATTTCAGCAGATGAATGTTTCCTTTGTCAAACTTTTGTGAGGCCTAATCACAATGTGTGACTGCTTGGAAACTCATTTGCATAACAATAGATCATCCCCTGCTGTGATTCGCCAGTTCCATAACGAAGGCATACCTTTGAATGGCCTAATTAGCAATGAGCTATATAGTCGTTTGTGTCTCTCGCTAATAACAAGAACACAACAAGCTGGCTGATACAGACAAACAATAACTGGCTGAAACTGCACTGCTACGATTCATTAAAAAAAAGAATTTAATTCGCTGATTTGATCAACTGCTTTATTGTGTTGATATGCCAGTGGATTTAGTTAATGTTGTGGTTAATCCAATCAGTCACATTGTAAAAATGTAACAAAAATTGGGTTTATATTGCAGAAAAATCATATTCCAATTTATTACCATTTCATCAAACTTTTTTTGATGAAATATAATAAAATATATAAATATATATAAAATCAGAAATGAGAGCGGTCAAAGTGCCTTGTCTTTGTAGTCCTCGTGCGAACGACCTGCGTTTCTAATATAAATGAGACCAGACTCACTAAATTGCATTTCCAATCTGAAATCAAAGTGATCTGATGTTCAACCATGTGTGAAATCACACTTGGCCCATTTGAAGTGAAAAACCACTGAGAAGCAGAAGTTTGCATGCACATTTAAAAAAATGACACACTGCAAATCTGATCAAAGTCTCATGTGAACCTAGTTGTTAAGCCGGAGTGGAGAGTAAATATGTGGACAAACAAGCTCCTCACAGTAACAACCTTTCCTTCATCTAACCGCCTTCTTCCTCTTCTCTTTTATCTCCTCCTCTCTCTTTGAGCCGAGCACGAGTCTTATTTACAGCTGCAGCCTCGTCCCCAAGGGAGTGTGCAAAGTTTCATTCGATTTAAATCAACAGAATCCACAGAAGACAATTCACAGAAATGCACCAGGATCTACAAACAACCTTTAAACTACCAAACGTACCAAATGTTGATCATGTGACTTTTTGTATTTTCCTCTCTATTTGTTGATGAATCGCTGTCCAGTGTGTCCACGGACCAGGCATACATCCACAGTACAAACACATGGAGAGAAGTAGTAGCACCTTTTCTCTTTTCTGACTGATCCAAACGCTCTGTGTTGGTGGCTGGTCTGCATACTAATGAGTTAGTTTCTCCACATGACATGGAAGGAGCAGATTTGCACACTCGAGCAGAATAGTTTTCTGAATTTCTCAAGCTGAACAGGCAGTTATAAGAAAAATCCTTATCCACCTTATTTCTAGCTGCCATGATGCCTTATGGGTGCTTCTTCCGGTGTAATCCTCCCAGCCCCCCGTTATGTTGCTGAGAGCCTGACACCCGTCTGTTAAACGATGTTTCAAAGCTGCAGGCGAACGGAGCAAATCAGGTCCATCTTGGCAAAAATCTCGTCGATAAATATCCAGAGTTGCTCAAAGAGCAACAGAAATAGCGGATGTGATAGATAAAAAAAATTAATTCCCTCAAATAAGTCGTCAAACCAGTCTTATTTATTGTGACAAGCGACCCCCCCCCCCCCCCCTCCTTAAAACTCCGACGCTGGGAGGGGAGGTTAACGTGACTTAACTTAACGTGACTTAACTTAACGTGACGCATTTCCTCGTTCGTTAACGAGGAAATGCGCAAGCTGCAACAATCAAGTCACGTTAAACCGGACCTTGTACCCATAATTATTTTACAGCGGGGCATTCAAAAATAAGGTGGATAGAACGAGTTGTAAGGCTTGAACCAACCAGTCTTCCAGAGAATCGTGAGTGACCATAAAACATTTCACTTTCAGCAAAAAATAAAAGCTGTTTGTGCTGAAAGTGAAATGTGGTTCAAGCTTTAAAAGTCGTTATATAAGGATTTTTCAAAATGTCTATGGAGAAAATGAATGTGGAATTCACTTCTGGGGCAAGACACGTCACATGACTGTTGAGCTCAATTGGGGCTGCACCTTTGACAAAAGGTAAAACTGTCCTTTCATTCTGAGTGAGACGGTAAAGAGAAAGGGAAGGAGAGGACAGGAGAGAAAGAAAGAAAGAAAGAAAAGGGAGAGATGGAGAAAGGGATTGATTGGAACACAGGGATGTGTCAGCCAGCAAGAAATGGTTTTGTCCTGCATGAATGAACGTGGGCCGCTGCCACACACGCAAAGCCACACAGGTGTGTGAATGTGGAATGTGTGTGTGTGTGCTCTGTGTGTGTGTGCGTGCGCGTGTGTGTGTGTGTGTGTGTGTGTGTGTATTTGAGTAAGTGCATGTGGAAGAATGTTTGAGTATCTGGCTGTGTGTGTGTGTGCGTGCGTGGGTGGTGTGTGTGTGTGCGTGCGTGCGTGCGTGTGTGGTGTGTGTTTGTGTTGTGTGTGTGCATGCGTGCGTGCATGCGTGCGTGTGTGGTGTGTGTGTGCATGCGTGTGTGGTGTGTGTGCGTGTGCGCGTGCGTGCGTGGTGTGTGTGTGCGTGCGTGCGTGCGTGTGTTGTGTGTGTGCGTGCGTGCGTGTGTGGTGTGTGTGTGCGTGCATGCGTGTGTGGTGTGTGTGTGCATGCGTGTGCGTGTGTGTGCGTGCTGGGGCAGTGTGCCTCCAGTGAAGGGTGAAGGGGGCATCAGCTCTCTCTCTGACAGAGCAGAGGGAGGCAGAGAGGCCAGCCATCGCTGCTCAGCTGTGACCTGTCTGACAACACAGACAGGAAGAGGAAAGGAGGGGAGGCAGCCTGGGCGCCACAATAAAACCTTTCTGCAATCCACGGATATAAATATGAACCTTTCTGAACCAAAATACGTTGCATATCATGCTTCTATATAGGTGAATATTAACATTCATAGAGTCTGCTATTGAAATGGCGCGGTGGCCAGCCCGGTCTGGCGTCCCCCCCCCAAGTTTAAAAGTCAAAATCCGCCCATGGAAACAACAGGAGCTGAGTGCACCAGCTGGGTGTAAAAAAGTGGGTCTTAACTGTTACGCCGGTCTTAGCTACGCCCGACGTTGTGATTTGAATTTACACCGAGTGCACCAAGCCTGACCGGTCTTTAGGCTGCGGACGTGCGCCTCCACGTCAATACGGGCTTGTACTTGACACAGGCTGAGAACTTGATCCAGGCTGAGAACCTGATCCAGGCTGAGAACCTGATCCAGGCTGAGAACCTGATCCAGGCTGAGAACCTGATCCAGGCTCAGAACCTGATCCAGGCTGAGAACCTGATCCAGGCTCAGAACCTGATCCAGGCTGAGAACCTGATCCAGGCTTTGTCCAGACATGAAATATAACAAGCATAGAATCTGTACAGACCACGGCGTGTGTGTCGGCTGGAGGGCGGCGCTGACTGAGTGAGTGAGTGAGTGAGTGAGTGAGTGAGGCACTGAGTTCTCTAGCTCTTGTTGGCGTGAATGCGCGTTTGTTGTTATTGGGCCAGTGTCCCGGTTGGCCGGAGTTTGTCGTGTTTAAGCATCGTGATTGGCACAAAATGGCTGAGGTGAAAAAGGCCAATAAGACGTTAAAACAACATCTAGACAAAGCCAATAGACCCATTTCACGGGGGCCATTTTGTGCCGAAAAGCCAGGGTAAACACAGGTGCAAGCAACACACTAATGAGGGTTTCCCAATTCCAATGGTGGAAGTTGGAAACCCTCATTAGTGTTTTGCTTGCACCTGTGTTTACCCTGGCTTTTCGGCACAAAATGGCCGCCGTGAAATGGGTCTATTGTTTGAATGTCAGCTGTATTCTCTCTGTAGGTGGACTATCCAAATAAGGTGTTACCGATCTGCCATTTTAATGACAACATTCGGTCTCTCTCCAAGTCGTTCTGTCTCTCCGGCTCTCCGGCTCTCCCTCCCCTCCCCTCTCTCGGGCTGTATAGTAAGAAGTCATCTCCACAGTTGACTTCTTAATTAACCTCTGTTCCACTCAGCAACGTCTGGCTCTGTGAGTATTCTCCATTAGTAGCTGCTCCACAAGTTCAGAGCTCTGCAATGCAGGAGCGCTCGCGGCCAGAGGTGTAGTGCTATCTAGAGAAGTGGGGGAACGCACCTATATGGGGAACACCTGCACACGCACAGGTCCCAACAAAGCGCCCTCCTCCCGCCCCCCCCCCCCCGCACGCACGCACACACGCTAACGTTCACGCAGCCTATTCATTAATTAATCGTTCGGGGCGGGCAATCGCTTATATCAACGAATTAAATGAGCAAACTCACGGATTCCTCAAGTGCTGCAAACCACTGTCACTGACACACGACTAACTTGTGTCCTCTATAAACACTGCAGAAGCCCGTGACATTTGCAGCTCTGAAACTAAAATACGTATATGGGCACAGCAGAGCAGACTCAGTTATCAACACAAACAGCTAAACAATCTCTCAACCAGCGATCACACAAGTTGCACAACTGGCATCTGGCGATGCAAATTGCAATGGGGTGATTAACGCTAACTTTTGATTCAACCGCGTTGAAAAGAAACACGCTTTTAACATTGTTTCTTCATGCTTGTAAACGTACCTTTTTAGCAGCTGGTCCGAAAAATTAAAGGATGTTTGGCTGCCTTTTTCATCTTTACTTGTTATACTGAGGTACTGGTGGAAAAAAATATATTTTGATGCTGAAAAAGCCAGTATGTTTCAGTATAGCTTTTATTAAACTGAGGTTTCCCCCGCGCTGTAGCTAGTTAAGGTGGAATGTTTCCTTTTCCTTCAAGCCACGAGTTGATGCTGTGTGAATCATTCAGCCCACCTTAAATATAGTTAAGGTGGAATGTTTCCTTCTTTCTTCAAGCCGCGAGTTGATGCTGTGTGAATAATTCAGCCCACCTTAAATATAGGACGAATGACAACGTTGTCAAGTTTCACTCGTTTTATTGGCTCGACATGCACACACACACTGACACACACAAAACACCCCTTGGAGAAGTATGGGAACGCCGTTCCCACGCGTTCTGCCGGGACTACACCTATGCTCGCGGCTACAACGCGGGGTCCAGCACCGTAAACCTCATTACAATCTCCCTGATGGCGAGAAACATACACTGCTAGAAAAGGGAACGAGGACCAATATAAATCTGCATCCCCCGAGCAAAAGCATCATTTTAGGCGTACGGTACCGGAGGAAACCGTCAGCATACAACATGCAAGTGTCTCTTCTTTTTCTCTCTCTCTGATTTGTCTCCCATTTTCTCCACAGTTGTCCTGGGCCAGTTCCCCTGCTAGACCACTGGTTCCCAAAGACTGGCTCAGGCAGGACCCACAGGTGGGTCGCTTCTGAGCCAGTTCCCCTGCTAGACCAGTGGTTCCCAAAGACTGGCTCAGGCAGGACCCACAGGTGGGTCGCCGGAGATTTTATTTGGGTCGCCAAATAAAATTTGCAGAATTTCTTCCACAGTCATTTATTTAAAATGTGTCTTATTGTTTTACTGAGAGGAAATAAAAACAATGAGGCAGAGTGTTAACTCCACCTAAATACATTCATAAAGTATTTGATGTGTATATCCCAATTTCCAAATTTCCCCCCGGGATCATTAAAGTCTTTCTGATTCTGATTCTGATTCTGATATGTTTTCAATAACGTGCATAACACAAAGGTATGATTTACCAAACGTATATCTCTATCTCTTTAAAATGGCTGGTTTAACAATTCAAGATAATATAAGGTGATGCGGAAAGTGGCAGTAAAAACACTCATGAAGATTCATTTAGTCACAAATTCGCTCTTCTCTGGAGTTATAGATAAGGTCTATTGTGAAGTGGGTCACGATGGTTTGTCATTTAAAAAAAAGTGAGTCCCCAGGAAAAAAGTTTGGGTACCAATGTGCTAAACTGTCCCAGTCCTTTCTCCACCCCCTCTGCTGATCTGGGGAGATAGACGAGCACAAGCTTCCTCTGATACATGTGCAGTCGCCAGCCACTTCTTTTCACAGCGAGGAGTTTCACCGCCAGGACGTAGCGCATGGGAGGATGACACCATTCCCCCCAGTTCCCCTCTCCCAACAAACAGGTGCACCCCCGGGCCGACCAGAGGAGGCGCTAGTGCAGCGACGAGGACACATACCCTTAACCTGGCTTCCCACGGGCAGACACTGTATGGACACCAGACCAAGCCAGAGGTAGTACAGGGGCTCAAACCTGCGCCTCCACAAGTCTTCTATGCGTTCAGGTTGTATTGTGCAGTGGGTGGCTGGGTGCGGTATACCTTGGTCCTCATGATCTCCCTGATGGCAGAGTCAAACTCCAGGGAGTTGTTGTAGTCCACGGTCATGACGTGCGGCCTGCCGATGTACTGCTCTGCGTACGGGTGTTGGGAGGACACCTGCAGAGGACATGTCAAGGGCACGAGTGGTCTATGTGTCTCAAAGAAATGTCCATGTCTTAAAGGGGGAATCTTGGGTCATCCTACCTCACCAAGAACCCCCCGTCACACCCCCAAAGCAACCGCTGTGAGGAGAGGAGTTTATAGGCCCTTTTCACAGCAATCTACCATCTTTATGTTGCGTTGACTTCCTGTTTTGTCACTTATAAACGGCTGATGTGAAAAGGGTCTAGAAACTGTAACGGCATATACAGTTGACTTGAGTGATTGAGTCAAAACCCCACTCTCAACCCCCCCGCACCCTCCACCCACTCCTCCCAGAAATATGCATTTTTCAAAAAACACAGCGTCTGCCAGCTCTGTCAGACTTGGGGGGTTTAGTTATACTTTAAGTAAAAAGAGGATTACAACAATGGAAAAATACTGCATTAAAAGTGAACATTCTCCATTAAAGTACAACTATAGGAAAAGTATAGAAGTATTAGCAGTAAAATGTAATTAACTATTAAATTATTGATGCATTAACCTGTAAGAAGTCTTTCAATGTTGTAGGTCTAACTGCTCCACATACTGTTGGAAGGGAGTTGAAAGTCTAACAATACAACATATTCTATGAGCTTATGTATTTTATGAGCATATGTTTTGTGGGGGGGGGGGGGGGGGGGGGGCTACAATGAAATACCCATGTAAAGTACTTGAGTATATTATTGAATACTCAACTTGAGTACTGGAGTAAATGTACTTAGTTACTTTTACTCTGGATATGTGGCATACGAGATCACAGCATCAGTGAACCTTTCTCAAATGTTATTTACATTACATCGGTTTTATTACATGTTTGATGCTGTTATGAGCTGACCTCTCTGGAAGTGTACTAACAGGCTGTTGTCAGCTTACCTCTCTGGATGTGGGCTTGCCTCTGAAAAACTCGTGATTGAGCGAGCTATGCGGCGGCTGGAACTTGGGCTGCAGGAAGATGCAGCCATTGGCTATAGCTTCCAGAGGGGCGGGACCTTCATAGGGGAAACCGAAGCCAATGAAGAGCTGGGGGAGAGAGGATCAGGAAACATAGGCAGCTTATAATTATGTTTTTTAATCAATTATTATCTCCACCAGGCAATCATGTGTTCTTGTGGTCGTGTGTGTTTGAGTGTGTGTGTGAGAGTGCATGGTTATTTGTCCTACAGTTTTCACACTACATAGACTTGCGGGACCTCCAAAATTTGTGCAGCTTTTTGCAATTAAGTGCGATCCAACACCCCACCCTCCATTCACTTGAATGGGGTTTCAACCTTTGATTGAAAAATGCTTGATCAGCTGAGCTCCAACAGGAGATTCAGTACCTGATGAGCTGAGCTCCAACAGGAGATT
The DNA here is from genome assembly GCF_964638095.1 of Poromitra crassiceps. Lineage (NCBI taxonomy): Eukaryota > Metazoa > Chordata > Actinopteri > Beryciformes > Melamphaidae > Poromitra > Poromitra crassiceps. The sequence continues at coordinate 23,830,753 of NC_139646.1, forward strand.
CAGCACCTGATCAGCTGAGCTCCAACAGGAGATTCAGCACCTGATGAGCTGAGCTCCAACAGGAGATTCAGCACCTGATGAGCTGAGCTCCAACAGGAGATTCAGCACCTGATCAGCTGAGCTCCAACACGAGGTCCAGCACCTGATGAGCTGAGCTCCAACAGGAGATTCAGTACCTGATGAGCTGAGCTCCAACAGGAGATTCAGTACCTGATGAGCTGAGCTCTAACAGGAGATTCAGCACCTGATCAGCTGAGCTCCAACAGGAGATTCAGCACCTGATGATCTGAGCTCCAACAGGAGATTCAGCACCTGATGAGCTGAGCTCCAACAGGAGATTCAGCACCTGATGAGCTGAGCTCCAACAGGAGGTCCAGCACCTGATGAGCTGAGCTCCAACAGGAGGTCCAGCACCTGATGAGCTGAGCTCATTTGTTTCTAGTGCAAATCAACTTGTTTAAAGGATCAATTGTTTCAATCAAGTGTCATTTTCTTGATAATTGTGGAGTGATCCCCCTTTATTCTGCCTTGAATCTTCCAAGAAATTTGACCCCTTTTTCAGAGAAAATTCCTCAAACCTGTGGAACTGCATTGGAAACACCGCACTGGGTCTAGTATCTGAATGTGATCATGAAAGACTGCAGTGTATCTGTATGTGTAAAGTAAGAGAAAGTCTGGGTCTGCATGCAGATGACAGCAGCAGTGTGTATCTCGGCGTTGCCGTCCTGCAGGTAGCATGTCAATCTTTTTTTTTGTTTCATTTTGTCTGCCTTTTATTTTAAATATGGGCAAATAAATAAAACAAAAGGGAAACTGAAAGTGCCTCCTTGCCTTGGCCTTGCGCAGTAGCTGCTGCAGCTCGTGCTGGGGCAGCAGGCCATGGTTCTTAACGAAGGCAGGGACCTCGGGAGGTCTCTGGGTCTCATAGTACACCGTGCCGTGGACCTCCATGTACCTGTGGAGGATCTGCAGGAAGCCTTCCTTGCCCTGCTGGCAGAGGAGGGGGTAGAGGAGGGGGATGTGGGGGAGAGGAGGGGGGAGAGCGGGGGGGAGAGGTGGGGGATGTGGGGGGTAGGAAGGAGCAGCACAGAAAGAATATGATTAAAGCAAAGGTGTCCCAGTGGAGCTGTGTGTGTGTGTGTGTGTGTGTGCGCACGTGAGTGCGTGTGTGCGTGCGTGCACACGTGCGCGTGTGTGTGTAGCTGTAAAAACAGTGAATAAACATTGCATCTCCTACAGTACTACTACCAGCTCAGTGGCCTACCAGCTCAGAAACCTACACGCTAGCAAAACACTAATGAGGGTTTCCAACTTCCATGATTAGAAGTTGGAAACCCTCATTACTCTTTTGCTTGCACCTGTGTTTACCCAGCTTTTTCAACACAAAATGGCCCCCGTGAAAAGGGTCTATTCCAGAAAGGAGACCGACCGGCACTGCCAGACTCACGGAAGGGAGGCGAGGCTGGCAAGCGAGACTAATTTGTGAGAAACATCGGCCTTTATAAATACTTGTATGCTGCCCGTTCCATTTCAGAGCAATCGGAGAGGCTTTTCCACGGCCGTGGATCCAAATCGACCCCGACGCCAGAATCAAAAGTATCAAATATTCATTCTTGAAATAAGAAGGGATTCACTGCCACACATTATAAAACAGCAGAGTAGAGAGAAAAATCATTGAATCCTGTAGCAGCACAGTGGATCTATTTCATGACTGTGGTAGGAGGGCTTGTGTGGGTGTGAGAAGAGCGATAAAGCATTACTTTCAGGCACACAGAGCGTTCCTATCCACATGCTCGTGCACATCAGCAGCACGCCTCTGTGTGTGTGTGTGTGTGTGTGTGTGTGTGTTTGTGTGTGAGTGTGTGTGTGTGTGTGAGAGAGAGGCGCCGAGCGAAAGGGCGCGCTTTCAAAGTCAAGGTCGAGCATGGCGGCCGGGGGGAGAAGCAAAACAAAAGCGCTTCATGCAGGTAACGGGGCCCAGAAGCGAGCGGTGTGAACGGAGCGTAACCCCCGGGCCAGAGTATCGACCGGTCGGGCCGGTGTTAAGCAGCTTACTGTATCCCTGAGCGGCGCTGTGGCCCCCGGCAGCTGTAATTGGAGGCTGTAGCGATCGATAGCTTCCTCTGTTGAGGATTTTCCCAGCCAATTAGGAGATTAGCTCAAGCGCTAAGTGCAGCAGACAACGTGAATTAGCGGGAAGAGAAACATGCGGCCCTGGGAGAGAGCAGAGTGCGTAACCTGGACGTGCATGTTGCAGCTGTGTGTGTGTGTGTGTGTGTGTGTGTGTGTCACAGATGTACCTCATGTGTGTGTGTGTGTGTGTGTGTGTGTGTGTGTGTGTGTGTGTGTGTGTGTCACAGATGTACCTCGTGTGTGTGTGTCACAGAGATGTACCTCCACGCCACCCATGTATTTCCCATGGGATGCTGGCTTACACGCAAGATAGCCTCTCTATGCTGCGCTGGATTAGCAGTTTATACTGTAATAATGAGTGGAGGGTTCTGCTACAGTATAATGTTAGTTTTTGTTCCTCACATCAGGTCCTCTCATGACAAATGTGAGGAAATAGTTCCTCGAAATGTCCAGTTTGACTGTTCAGCAGCTCAACTGCAAAAATAAGCGCATTAAGATTGGCATGGTAGGCTAGGAGGGCGTAGTGTCCTCTAGAGAGAGAGTGGCGTCAGCGGAGGACCAAAATGCGAGACTCATTAGCCAATGAACAGCCAGGAATGGGTCTAGCGCTACTTTTGCATGCTAAAATAAAGCTGATAATGTACAATTTGATTCAAGGGGGGAAAAACCCTTTCAGAGTACAACACAAACTGTCTATTTTGCTGCAACTCAACATTGCTGCTTAATCCAGGACCTTAATTCCTGGAACTCTTGAGAGTAAAAAACTGGTCCATTGGAGTGAATGGAAATGACTCTTCTATCTACATGGCTATCAATCAATCAATATCAGTATCAATATCAGCAGTACTTTCTCTTAATGAAAAATCAAACATACTACCGATTTCTCCCTCGCTGTCATTGGTGGGTATCTGTTGCTTCAACAAGCTCAAAGTGTTGTGATAGGCTGATTGGATGATTGGATGTGATAGGATGATTAGAGCATTGGTAATCTGCTGTGTGAGGTCAAAGTTTTTAATGAGTTTTGTCAGGCCTAGATTATGGAGAAGCGTGCCTCTGTCTGTTCATCTGTCTTTGTTTATTTTGTATGCCTCTTGATGTGTTGTCATCCCCCCGCGTGGTATCAAAAATTGTATCGATATTTTGGTATCGAAGTAGAAATTGTAGTATCGTGACATCACACACACACACACACACACACTAATTTGGCTGCTGAAAGGCTCCAGGTATGATGAGGCAAACACCTGTGTGGCTGCAACAGCAGCATGTGTCTGATTATGCGTCAAGCTTGATATCGTCTCATCATGGAAACCATAAAACAGCTCAATGAGTCTGCCAGCAAGCACTGGGACACTTTTGACATGTTAACAGCGTCAGAGTCACTTCTAATAATAATGTTGTGTACACATGGTATGATTAGCAATAAGAGGATTGATGTAGCAGAGTCTTACCTGAAGCTGATGAGCATCCAGCCAGGACCAATGGAGTGTCGAGCATCCAGCCAGGACCAATGGAGTGTCGAGCATCCAGCCAGGACCAATGGAGTGTCGAGCATCCAGCCAGGACCAATGGAGTGTCGAGCATCCAGCCAGGACCAATGGAGTGTCACAAACACATTGAGAAGAGGGGAGGAGGAAGAGAGGGATACATGAAGGGTGTGTGTGTGTGTGTGTGTGTGTGTGTGTGAGAGAGAGAGAGAGAGAGAGAGACAGACAGAGAGAGAGAGAGAGAGAGACAGACAGAGAGAGAGAGAGAGAGCAAATAATATAAAACAAAGAAGCAAATGAAGCAAGAAAGTAATATCAATGGGGAAACAGAAAGAAAGGAAGTAAAACACGGAGAGGAGACAAAAAGAATTAATTACATATTAGATGTTCCGCCTTTTCTACCAGATTGGTGTATTGTACTTTTAGAGAACCCCACAACCTCCCTGCTTTGTGTGCACGTCTCAAGCCACAACTCTAAAGAAATCCAGGGAATTTCACAGACACAGACGGCGGGGAAGTTATAATTATTTCAACAATGGCTGCTCAGCTGCGGCCTCATACAATATGCAGCGCGATCGATCAGACAGCTTTTGAGGGGGGAAATTGCCTGTAAATTAAAGTTGTACAATTCTGTCAGATGGAGCCACGTGTGGCTGAACTGTAATAGCGCGCACAGTGGGGGGGCCTGTCATTGTATTTTTCTGTTAACATCGCACTTGGAGGAAATCAGTATATGGCAGGCGAGCTATGTGTGTGTGTGTGAGTGTGTGTGTGTGTGTGTGTGTGTGTGTGTGTGTGTGTGTACATCATTGTCAATATTAAAGACTGCATTATGTATGGAAAATGGATCTTTAACACTTTGTGCAGATGGAATAATTTTTAGTCTTTATTCCTGAGATGTGTATGGGTATTTACATGCATGCATACAGTAAGTGTATGTGTATTTATGTATATATGTGCACATGTGGGAGTGTGTGCACGTGATATGTGTATTTGTACATTTGCATGACTGCAAGTACGTGTATGTGTAAGCAAAGCACATGGATAGATAAATACATTATGGCACTCCAAAAGGACATTTGTTTTGCCAGCTTGTACATGGACATGCTAAAGCAGGATAATACTGGAATATGGGAAACGATAAAGAACAGTAATAGCTGACATACATACAGCTCACAGACATGTAGACATGCTGGTATTACAGACATACAGAAGACAAATAGGTTGTAATGTTATTGAAGCAGTGGTGGAGGGCACAAAGCTCCTCCCAAAGCAAGCTCTTTCACATATCCAGGATCTGTGTGTGTGTGTGTGTGTGTGTGTGTGTGTGTGTGTGCGCGCGTACGTGCGTGTGTGTGATGTCTGTACCTTCCACATGCTGGCCTCCTTCCCGTAGACCACGGCCATGTTGTTGACCTTGTTCATCTGGATGCTCCTCTTCTCCGTCTCATTCAGCTCCTCCGATACGAAACCCATGAACGAGTTGTCCGGTGTGTGAGCTGCAGGTAGGTGTGTGTGTGTGTGTTTAAAGACAGAGAGAGAAAAGTAGAGGGGGGAGGAGAGGAAAGTGTGATGGTTTGTGTGAGAGAGACAGAAAAGAAGAAAAAGAGTTTGCTTCAGTTCAGTGGCAAAGTCGCTGTGACTCTCGTCTTGCTTAGTATTAGAAATATTGGTTGTAGTGAAGCCATCTGAAGTGGGCTGAGGGATTCTTTTTTTTATATTAGATTTATTTCGAAAACATGGTGAAAAACAAAAACAAAAAGAAAGATAAAGAATAAAAGAAATATAGGCAAGAAAGTGCCAAACAATCATAGTCAATTAGAATTCACAGCATACAATATACAGCAAATTCACAATCAATTTACATTTGTTTATCATGTCCGAAAAGGAGTAGGAAGAAGTTAATACATATCAAGTCCTACCGCCTGTTTTATATCTATAGGCTTAATATGAAAGTATACTTATACTGTAATAACATGTTATACTACTGTAATAATTAGGGCTGTCAGCGTTAACGCGTTAATCGCGCGCCGATCATAACGTGTTTTTTTTTAATCGCGTTAATCGCATGCCGCTATTTTGTCCCTTCGTCGCACCGTACTTGTAGTCAAGCCGTTCAGTTTCCTGTCTCCTGCTTGTGCAGGCATGGAAGAGAACGACAGCAATACGCTTTTAAGTGGCTCGTTTTACTTCCCAAATGGCACAGTGGATAAGTCAAGAGCCGTAGTTTGCACCTTGTGTAAAACGGAATTAAAATATCACCGCAGTACACCGAGTTTGAGGCGAGCGATCACCTAAAAGTAGCTAGCAGCCAGCTAGCTAGCGCGAGACTCCTCACTCATTCTTCCTTCAGAGTCTCGGATGCGCGGGTCCTCTAACCACTGGTTACCACTGTCACATCTAACCACTGTGGTTTTCAGTACTCTGTGCTGCAACCATGCTCTCAACACAACACATTTACTTGGAGAAATGACTAAAAACGAACAGTTGCAAATCAAAGTTTAGCCTACCACATGGGTCAAGAAATGTGGTGAAAACACAGCTCAGTGTTCAGGGCTCAGTGGCTCGAAAGCGTCCATGTTTGGAGAGAAGCCGTGCGGAGGTCACGCTGCGAGAAAAATCTTCAGGTACACACGGTGGGCGGCCTACGGAGGTCGCGCCCAACACATTGACGTCATTTGACGCTCGCGCCCCTCGCTCCTCCCCCGCGCCCTTCACGGCACGGCGAGTATAAAACAAGCTTTAGCCTTCAACAACATTATGTAAGAGTAGAATACAACAATACGCCTGGGTAGGTTGTTGCTGTGTGTCCTAGTCATCGCTTCCCCCGTACATGTATGCCAGTCTTCTGAAGCGAGGGCTCCAAACATTGATGTCGTAGTCCTCATCTCCCCCGCTGCTGGAGGAGATGAGGGAGCTTAGGGAGCCAGCTGTGGAGCCGCTGCCCTCATGGTGGAACACCAGCAGGGAGTCATAGGGAGGAGCGGTGGGGTCATTGTCTGCTGCTTTAATCAAGTCGTCAATGTCTCCGAGGTGGGGTGCTGCTGACCTCATGGAGTACTGCGGCTTGAGGGCATCGGGCTCCATCGCGTCGGGCTGCTGGAGCTGGCTCAGGTCATAATCCTGATCTTCCTCTCCTCCACCCTCCTCGTCATGTTTGAGGATGTCGTCTCTCACGTCGTCCTCAGGATGGATGACAAGCTGCACGGCCTGACGCTCTTTATCGCGGAGCTTCATCCACACCACAAACAGCAGCACCAGAATGAGGAGGAGGATGATGCAGAGGATAGTGATGATGGCGCCCGTGTCCAGACCGGCGTTGAGCTCGGCGTCGAGCTCAACATTGACATCTATCACCCTAATGGAGACAGTGGCTGTGGAATGGCGAGGGGAGTGGATGCCTCTGGCCAGGGGAACTTCGTTCTTCGCTTCCACCGTCAGTCCATATGTGTTGTTGATTTCATAGTCAATATCCTTGACGACGGTTACCAGGCCTTCGTTAGTGGTGGGATCAGTGGGCACAGAGAACCTGCCGGTGGGGTCGCCCCCGGTGATTTTGTAGACGGCATTCCAGGCTGGGGTGTTGGGCTGGTCCTTGTCAGTCACCGTCAGATTGGCCACAATGACATTCACACGGTTCTCAGGCACCTCACCGAAGAACATCTCAGCAGTGAACTCTGGTGGATTGTCGTTAATGTCAGTGACTCTGATGACAACAGTGGCTGTGTTGGAGAGACCATCCATGGGGTTGCCCTCCAAGTCAGTGGCCTGGATGATCAGCGTGTACTGAGGCACCTTCTCTCTGTCCAGGCCTGCTGCCGCTGTAATGATGCCTCCTGTCTTATTGTTGATGGTGAACATATTGGAGGTGGGACTCTCAGGATTCTGAGACAGGATCTTGTAACGCAGCATCCCATTAGGCGTACTCGGGTCGTCTTTGTCAACAGACGGTACCGTCATGACAAACGTCCCTGGCTTGGAGCCCTCGGGGACGGTGCCGTTCCAGATGGCATGGATGAATTCTGGCCTGTTGTCGTTAATGTCAATGACATTGATCACAATCTTACCAAGGTCCTTTACCTGGCTGCCATTCAGGTCCACTGCATGGAATCTCAGGTGGAAGTTGGAGATGTGCTCTCGATCCAGGGGCATGTTGACAGACAGCTCTCCAGAGATTCGGTCGATGATGAAGATGCCTGTGGGGGGCTGGTCAGCGCCAGGGCCATTCAGAACGTAAAATCTGTTCTGGGTGTGGCTCTGGTCTGATCCGACCTGCAAAAGCTCCAGTGGGAACGGTCCTGGTGAGTTCTCCAGGATCTTGAGTTTGATGACCACGTCTCTCTTCATGCGCCTGAGCTGGCTGTCTGTGTGCCGCAATGGAAACACGATTTCCTTCAAATCCTTGGACATGACTGGACGGACGGCGACTTCCTGGACCTGCTGGCTGGAATGTTTGGGGGGCGTCAGCTTGACCTGGGTCTGCCATTGCCGCTGAGTGGTGGTGTCCGTGGCCCTGATCACTACTGCCGATGAGCGGAGCGCAGAGAGCTGGAGATTCCTGGCGGCGTAAACCACTCCGTCCGCCTCTATCCGGAAGTCAGATGCGTTACTGCATTCCAACCGCACCAGGCCGCCTCGACCACAGTCCAGAAATGTCACGTTGAAAAGGGGCTGGCCTTTCTCTGTGATATCTGGAACCACCGCCTTGTATGTGTCATCAGAGAAGCCTGGCTTGCATGGAGGGGTGCCGCTGCCCTCTGCTGCCATCTGCAGTCCTGCCAAGACCGCCAGCAGAAGCAGAGCCCTGCCATTGTGTAGTAAGTACATGGGTACGCCCGCGAATTGTTTAATTTCCTCCCTCGAAATCTGCGATAAAAGAGAAAAATATCTGTCTTGTCTGCCTCAAGTGTGATCTTGCAGTGAAGAAAGGTCCCTCTCTACGGCAAAGGTGGCATGTAGCAGCACACAGCACAGCACAGCACAGCACAGCACAGCACAGCACAGCACAGCAGCCTCCTCCTGCATGTAACGTTATCCTGCCTGAGAGAGATTACTGCCTGGTACTGAGGCTGCTGGTACCTCCCATTCACTCCAACACAAACAAAAAGGAAGAAGCAGCCACTAGCACCCATCAGTGATGTCACTCTGTCTATGTGATGCAATTGTGATGTCACCAGTGATGTCATCAGTGATGTCACTCTGTCTATGTGAGCAATTGTGATGTCACCAGTGATGTCACTCGATTGCGCGCTGTAGAGCGGAAGCGGGCCGGGCCGCCTTATTATAGTAGTAAGATACCTTTTCTGTATTTCTGATTTACTGTGAAATGTTGGTGAAATCACAATACTAAACATCAGTCAAGCAAACCATATATATTTACCCTTTTTTTAAAGCTCTTCCTTGAAATGACTTTTTGTTTGTTATTTAACTAACATACCTACATTTAATACCAGATATGATGATTAGTGTAAAAGTGCAGTAGTAATATACCTTATTTAAGCCGGTAATGTAAATGACAGCACCTTCAGGAACGTGGGCGTATAGACACTGAAATGATTCTGCTGTTTGACGGCCAGCTATAGTGAATTGGCCTGACGCTGCTGCAGACTGTGAGAGCAGAGGAGAGTCAAATAGGCAACTCTTGAGTCAAGAGCTGAGAAGGACAAGGACAAGTGCTTTGGAAACATCAGAGCAGACGTGTGCTACTGTGTTACAACAGCTTGAAGGAAACATCAGAGCAGACGTGTGCTACTGTGTTACAACAGCTTGAAGGAAACATCAGAGCAGACGTGTGCTACTGTGTTACAACAGCTTGAAGGGACACTAGAATGAGGTGCTGTTGAAAATAGCTGCATAAAAAAACCTGTCACACAAAGTGACAACACTGAATTGGACTCAACCTTATCCTTATCAACCTTAAAATAATAATGTCAGACAGCAGTGCATGACAAGAAAGTTTAAACTTTAATGTTTTGAAGCTGTAAAACAGCTTGAATTTTTTATTTTTTTATTTTACACCTATGTGTAATGTGATGTGTAAATCAATGAGATGTCATGTGTAAATCCCCAATATACTGTAGCATCAGTAAACCTTTCAGATGGTGTTGTAGGAGGCCTTTGGAGATGATAATGAAGTGTTTGCAAAAAATCTGTTTTTATAAGGTTTTATGGAAATAATAATATTACCGGTAATATAATATTTATATTATATATAATATAATATAATATTTGGGGAATGTATTTCACAATAACAACATATGTACATGTTCTAGTCATTTTACTGATCACAATTTTTTTTAAGGCATTTTACTTACTTAGAATTGATAAACCCAGTCCAATGAAACAAGGTTAATTCTCAGCCAAGTTCTGGAAGTTGTGATACATCATGACCTTGTGGGCGGGACTTATATACAAATGTCATATCCAATAGCATTGTTAGACTGAACAATAGGACCCAATGACTATGTTTATGAGGGGGGGGGGGACACAAAAAACAAACATTTATACCTAAGTGGCCGCCATGAATTTAGCAAAAAAAAAAGAAAAAAAAAATCTTTTCTTTTTTGTGTGTGCTAAAAACGTTTTTCCGTTTTTCTGTTTTAAAGTTTAAAACAGAAAACGGAAAAGAAGAAGAAGAAACGGAAAAACAAAAACAAAAAAACTGATTCCCCCCATTTCATTTTTCAATTTAAAACCATTGAAAATGGGTTATACTTGAGTACCCTGACCTGGTCTATTTATTTTTAAACATTTTTAATACTGAATAAATGTTTAATACTAATGTTATGTTAAATTATCTCTGTCTTAACCTGTTGGCACAGGAAAAGAAAATTAGGTGACTGAGCACATCAATAAACTATGTGTCATATATTTATTTAGGTAGAAATTAAATTTTTGATGGCACAAGGGTTTTCTGGTCAAATTCTTTTTCCGCGAAAACTGCCGCGCTTAATATTGTTTGGCCCGCGACTCCTTATATTTTTCTGTATGCGGCCCACAACCACCCTTTACACTGTAGCATCTGTATACATTTACAGTCTAATGATGTAGTGAAACTTTAGACTGGTCATGTACATAGTACAGTACATGGTCATGTACTGCCTGGTGTTGGGTTAGGGTTATGGGTTGTCCTTACGGAACATGGTCATGTACTGCCTGGCGTTGAGGTTCCAGTAGCCCCAGTTGGTGCGGTATCCGTGCAGCGTTGCGTACTCCTCGTGGTTATAAGCCGGCTCCGTCCCAAACGTGTCGATCACACGGATGTGACATCTGTAAGGACAGGCAACACATTAGAAGCTCATACTTCTATTTGTAAAAATATATATTTTCTCACCTATGGAAACCACATCTCCACCATAACATGGAGGAAACGGCCACTTTCATATACAGTGGGTTCTATGTGTATTTACATAGATTGACATAATGAGAAATACAGTACATTTGTCATGTCATTAAAGCGTGACTGATCATCCCGGGACACATTATAAATCACTCAATAGTGCATTTTATTGATCTTTAAGTGGTGAATACACAGTTGAAGTCAAATCAAGGTTAGCATGGTTCCAATTAAAATGTGCCACAGTAAAACGAATCATAAGGCATTATACTGTAAGCTGTAAACCCACATTCTTCCAGCTAGAAAAGACCTCAGATATAATATTTAAGAAATCAACTTGCATCAAATAGGAAGGGCCAGAATAAACATTTAGACACATTTTGTTGATGTAAATAAATTCAGTGAAACACAAATTAAACAGCTATTCTTCAACATCTACAGATGAACACATCACACTCAGTCACAGTACCAGTACTGTTCAACCAATCCACGTTTACATACAAGTAAACAATAAAATTCAGTTTGAATTCAATTTTCTAAACAATGCCCCCAATGCCAAAGCTATTCAACAAAAGACTGAATCTCTGAAATACGTTAACAGCAACCATAACGCTTGAACTTGTTCTCTGCAGGAATGAAAAGACTGATTTCTTTACGAGTCATTCTGTGTTTCCAGCTTTGACAATAGGCCCCTCAACAGAGAACCTCTAAGAGCGGAGAAACCACTCAATACCATGCAGGGTTGTGAATACCTTAGAAGAACACAAGCTAACACTGGAATAGGAGCCAGAGAATAACAGGCACCAGCACTTTTGTTGCAGCGCCACCGGCTGTCAAGTGTCCTGTGGGAGGTATGACGCACAACTGACAGCGATGAGAAGGTATGTGCTTTAGGCTTCAGAGGGTGGAGGAGCGAGAAGGTCTGATCAGGTGTTTGTGGTGAAAGTTGACCACATCAGTCACATGAAACTAAGGCTGCACATTGACACACACACACACACACACACACACACACACACACACACAAATGTAATCTTTCTCCATCACACACACACACACACACACACACACACACACACACACAGTGTCCTTGTCCAGTGTATATGCAGGAATCTTGAGGTTAAATTCAATACCTTTTAAGACTTTTTCAAGACCTCAACGCCACTTTCGTCACATCAGCGATAGGTGTAAATCACAAGTTTCATCACGATACGATATATTATATAGATTATTTTGAAATATTTTCTGATATCACAAAATCTTCCACGATATGATTTCGATTCAATTCAGGGGTCTGCGGTCGATATGAGATGAGATATCATTATGCCCATTTAACACAGAGAGAACAATAGCTACAAATATAATACCTCTCAAATGGCGATTAATTCTTATTAATACTTTTTAAGGGCCTTTTAGGTGGTCACTTCATTTCAGTGAAACACCGGCCGTTACTGCACACGACCCTGCTTGGACCGCACATCACCAGGAGGAGAGAAGCCGAATGCGCTGCCGTTCAGATGAATGGGCGTCCATTTTCCCTCTCACCCTCCAGTTGATATAATACCTCCATGGTCTGAGCCAGTTCAATCTGCCCACTCTGTGAGCTCAGGAGGATTAACCAGAGCTAAAGACTGCAGAGTCCACTCTGTCAGGCCTGACACTCTTTACCTGACAGAGAGGTGTGTGTGTGTGTGTGTGTGTGTGTGTGTGTGTGTGTGTGTGTGTGTGCGTGTGCGTGTGCGCGCGCGCGTGTGTGTGTGTGTGTGTGAGAGAGGAAGAAACAAATAGACAGCAGTCACAGCACAATAATCATCCCAGTGTCTGAAGAGCAAAACACTCAAAAGGCCATTGTTAACATACAGTACCTCATTTCCAACATGCATGTCTTAACCCATTGACACCTGATGCAGCATTTGTGTGTGTATCCCCTTAAGATCGCGAACCGCGTCACGGTTCGCGGTCTTAAAGGGATACACACACAAATGAGGGATATACACGCAAATGCTGCATCAGGTATCAATGGGTTAAGGCCACTTCACTGCTTCTAGGTGCATCCCTGGCCTTGCAGCAGTACAGTGCATGTTCTAGGTATCAGCGTTTTTTTCATTCTTCTTCTGATTTCCCCCCCATTTTCTACCCAATTGTACTTGGCCAATTCCCCCAGCTGCTGCTCCGGTCGCTGCCCCACCCCCTCTACCGATCTGGGGGAGAGCCGTAGACACACACATGCTTCCTCCGATACATGTGCAGTTGCCAGCCGCTTCTTTTCACCTGACAGCGGGGAGCTTCACTGGCAGGACGTAGCACGTGGGGAGGATTATTCCCACCAGTTCCCTTCCGCCCCGAACAGACCAGAGGAGGCGCTAGTGCAGCGACAGGGACACGTACCTGTATGGATGCCCGACCAAGCCGGAGGTAACACGGGCGCACAAACCTGCGACCCTCATGTTGGTAGGCAGGGAATCTACCGCTACACTACCCGGATGCCCATATCTCGTTCTTTTAAATGAAAAAAAAAAACACCTTCGGAACTGAACTGGTGTCATTAAATTTTGCCCTCAACAACCATGGACTTGTTGCTTTCAATCAGAGGTGGATGTATGGATAATAGCTTATAAATAGCTTGAAATTGTGATCTTTCAGCAGTGGGTTATGTGTGGAGGAAGGGAGAGCTACAATGATAGCGATGGAACATTGAGTGGTGGGTTATTTGTGTGTAGGTAGGGAGAGTAGGAGGCTGGTGGTGGAAGAAGAGGGGATAGACAGAGGAGTAGCTGAGCTGAATATCTATCGGGAGATCAGAGTACGGGGCTAATCTGGGTCAAACGGCTGCAGCAGGGCATGGAGTCTTGGAGGGGAATACGACAGGGAGGTGTGTCGTCACCCACCTTTTACTTAAGCTTTGGGGAGTGACTCGTGAGAAGAACCTGCGATCCAGCAGAGAGAGGGGGACATTTGCATTTTGCTATCGTTGCAGTATGCAATGTTATACTTTATACCTGGCTCAAGAAGCAGGTTAGAAAAATGCTGTTTAGAAAACATCTATGGCTAAAATCAATTCCATTCATCATACATTTACAGAACTGCAAACTATACAAGCATTTTCAACTGCTTTGTCACACACACACACACACACACACACACACACACACACACACACACACCTGGTAAGAAAGGTAAAACTAACGTGTCTCACGACGGTCTAATCCCAGCTCACATTCCCGATTAGTGGGTGAACAATCCAACACTTGGTGAATTCTGCTTCACAATGATAGGAAGAGCCGACATCAAAGGATCAAAAAGCGACGTCACTCTGAACGCTTGGGCACCACAAGCTAGTTATCCCCAGGCTGTGAAAAAGAGGACCCCTTTGAAAATGTTTTTTTTCCCCTCGCCAAATTTTAATTAATTTGAGTAAATTGTGATATTTCACAATATTTCCAAAAAGAGGCCCAATCCGTCTACTCCTCAGGGTTAATGTGTATGTAAAAACTGTAAAAAAAGCAATTCTCTGGCGGACCACCAGGCGGAGCCCCGCGGACCACTGACCACAGTTTGGGAACCAATGCTCTCTAGGCTTTTCACTTGTATGATCACTCTAGGCCAGGGGTTCCCAAACTCAAGAATATCGGGGCCCACTTTGAAATCTGAAAATCTTCCGGGCCCTCCTAACCCTTTAATCACAACTCTGATCAGCACACACAAGTAAGATGATGTATTTCCCTATATGTTTTTTATATTATATATTTTTATTTCATTAACAGAGCATGTGAACTTAGGCATACGGCAAATTCGGTCTACGAGACAAGGTTGTCCTTTGTCCCCATTGTTGTTCGTGTTAGCCTTAGAACCGTTGGCATGCGCCATCCGAAGGAACAAGGACATTACAGGTGTTTCAGTGGAGGATCATGATTTTAAGCTTAACATGTACGCAGATGATATCCTGCTAACTCTGTCCGAGCCTGCACATTCTATACCCCAGGTCCTAGAAACTATCCAAACATTCAGTCAATTCTCAGGATATAGGATAAATTGGTCTAAAAGTGAAGCTATACCACTTAATTGCCGAACATTTAACTCAGACCTCGGCACAGCCCCCTTTATCTGGAAACCAGAAGGGATGAAATACTTGGGAATATTGATTAAAACCCCTATTAACAAGATTCTCGATCTGAATGCTCCACCTCTATTGCGTTCTATTAAGGACGACATTAAGAGGTGGTCAATTCTTCCTCTATCCCTTTGGGGTAGAGCGGAGGTTCTAAAGATGAACATTCTTCCTAGAATAACTTTTTTAATCTCTGCTGTGCCCTCCTATATCCCAAAATCCTGGTTTAATGACATAAATAAGCTTTTTTCTTCCTTTTTATGGAAGGAAAAGAAACCCAGGATCAGTCATAAAAAGCTATCATTGCCAAGAGGTAAAGGTGGTTTGGGGGTTCCAGATATTTACCTGTATTACTTGGCATACAACGCCAGATACCCTTTGACCTGGGGCTATAAGCAGGCTAGGTGCAAGGGTAGCTGGGACTGGCTTGAGGAATGCATAGTCAGGGAGAACAACAAACTAACTTCCTTATCATCATTGTGGTATCATCCTCACCCTCCCTTAAAGTTAGATAACGCTATCATTAATTTTTCATGTGACATTGCTAAAATTGTTTATAAAAGGCTTGGTATCAAAGGGGTCTCCTTAGCTTCATGTCCAATTTGGAGGAACCCACTTTTTAAGGCAGGAGGAAACCCGGTGAACAATCTGGTGTGGCAGCATCATAACATCATAGAAACTTCACAAATTATAAAAAATGGGAAAATTATACCGTTTATAGAAATAAAAGAGAAATATAACCTAAACGATCATGCTTTTTTGCAATATGTACAGTTGAAATCTATTTTCTCTAAATACACAGATGTATTTATTGGCTGTAACTTAGCAGTAGACATGAAAATGAGAGTGCTTGCTTCTAATAGAGGAACGGTTTCAGGCCTGTATAGGCTGCTGACCCATTCCCCTACTGATTGTCTGGTATTGACTCAAACTCGATGGGAACAGAATTTAGGTGTGTCAATAGACCCTGTAGAATGGGACTTAATATGGAGAGATTCAATAACTATAGCTAATGCAGTCCGATACAGAATACTCCAATTTAAAATTTTACATAGGGCATATATAACTCCCTCAATAATTAAGAAAATGGACCCCAACTCCTCAGATCAATGCTGGCATTGTGGAGAAGTTGGTACTTTATTTCATATGCTGTGGCACTGCCCAGCAGTAAAAATATTTTGGGAAGAGGTTATTGACACACTCTCAAGACTGTTGAATGTAAACGTTACTGCTGGCCCTGTTGAATGTCTGCTAGGAACTAGGGTCACACAAACACAAAGCAAGCATGTACAGAGGATCGTTGGTCTGGCCTTTCTGGCCACTAAGAGAATAATTTTATTAAATTGGAAGTTCCGCAAACCCAGATGCTTTTTAATTGAGGACTGGGTGAGTGGTTTTTTAGACCTGTTAAGTATGGAAAGAGTTACCGGGAGGCTGGGGGACCTTGATATCGGTCCTACTGAGCTGTGGGACTTGGTGAGAAACTCTTTAGCCTATCAATCGCTAGCCTTACAGCCTAGATAGTTTCCTATACAACATAAAGTGGATGTTTTCTTTTCTTTATTCATTGTGGATGCTGCCCACTCTATCCGGATTCCTGTTGACACCGGCATCGTTGTTTGCCATAACATTCTATACTGTAATACTTAACAATACAATCGATTGCTTGCCTCTGTGTTGCATTGCTGTTGTGGGGGAAGTTTTGTTGTTGTTGGTTATTTTTGTTTTCTCACCTTCACTTCCCTCTCCCTTGTATGTGCATGTTGCACGTTTTTGTTTATTGTTTTGTGGTCTGTGTGTAATAAAAGAAAAACTGTAAATAATAAAAAAAAAAAAAAAAAAAAAAAAAAAAAAGGCATACGGCAAATTAATAATCCCCTTAAGGTCCTTACACATCGGGAGCGTTTTTTTCGTGCGATTCGCAATTTGCACGTCAATAATATTTTCCGACCCTATATGAGTCAATGCAACCGTGCAGACCAACGGCGAAGTTTCGCTGAGCGTTATTGCGGCGGTTATTTTTTCGAACCACGGACGATTTTTCAGAAATTCGCTTCCAACGTGTACACATCTGTGGCTGTGATTGACAGGTGGGTCAAAACTCGCATCGCAATTTCGTGCCGTATATTTGCATCGCTCTTGATGTGTAAGGACCTTTACTCATCAGAATATTTGCGTGCACAGGGGTTAAAGTGGGATTTGACAGGTGATTTTGAAAAGAAAATGCTCACGCATTTCACTTCCTACTCTCCAAACAATGCACTGCAATTTTCTTTGCTTTTAGCTAGATTATTGAATTCAAATTCTGACATGGTTTGAAAGCTCGCAGGCTGGGGTACATCACACAAATCACATTAGTAATGTTGCTGTTACAATGTTACAATGCGTTACTGTAACTCAAATGCTAACCGTTTCATGTGTGTGGATGGAGTATGCTAACACCATTAGCGCCAAGTTCCACCATGTATAGTGAAATAAAAACACTGATTTAGTGTATTATTCAACATTTCTAGTCCAGTACAGTCCATTTGGTAGTTTGTATTTGTCCAAAAACGTCAGCCTAAAAATAAATAAAAAATGCTCCTGGCGGCCCACCTGCAGTACCTCCACGGCCCACAGTTTGGGAAACCCCGCTCTAGGCTTTTCACTTGACATTTCTAAGCAATGAATAATTTGGTGAGCAATAGTAGGGAGTAATTAATAATTTGTGTCATGGCACCCATTTTTTTTGACAACCTCGGCTATACAGGCCCTCACCACTGACAGTGCATTTAGAAATGCAGTATGTTCAAACATCTGTGTGTATAATTAGTGGTAACACCATGTCTTGCACTTCAGCACACATGGTAATAATAATAGTGTTACACTGCTTAAATGTTAGAATAACACACATCATGCTATGTAGACATAGAGATGCTGCAGTCTGGTTAGTCATTAAACATTCAGGGAGATATGAAGACTGAGGTGCAACATGTAAATGTCATGTTGGAAGTCTATATCCTAAAGAGAAGACTGAGGTGCAACATGTAAATGTCATGTTGGAAGTCTATATCCTAAAGAGAAGACTGAGGTGCAACATGTAAATGTCATGTTGGAAGTCTATATCCTAAAGAGAAGACTGAGGTAGGGATGCACGATAATTATCGGACCGATAAATTATCGGCCGATATGGCCATTGTGCGTTATTATTATTTATTCCGATAATGGCATTTTTCCGATAAAAAAGATCCGATAATGTAACGTGCCAATTTGGCTTTGTTTACGTTGGAAGCGGAGTATTGCTGTCGCGCGCTAATGACGTCACTGTCGCCTCAAGCAGTAGACAGAGAAAATGGCTGCGCCTGTATGGATGCATTTCACAGTTTCAGAGCAAGACGCTGCAATTGCAATCTGTAAAGTGTTCTGCAAAGATTCCGAGAGGAGGGAAGAAGCCTACGAGTTTCAACACAACTAATCTCATACATCACCTGAAAACTCGCCATGGCAGTGAAGACGTGTGGAAGGAATACGAAGCAGCGAGCGCAGCTAAGGCAGCCGGAAAAGCAGCAGCTAGCGAGCTAGCTAGCTGTTTACAGCCCTGGGAGCTAGAAAGCGAGTGCCGCAACTCTAGTGCCACAAGCGACAACGACAGCCCAATGGCTAAAGCAATTCCCAAGAAAATCGCGGAAATGATGGCACTCGATGACTTGATTCCCTGGTAGAAGACACAGGATTCGTCAAAAGGGCCTTTTTGTGTGGAGTTTGCATGTTCCACTGTGGCTTCCACGCAAGATGGCCGCACGCAAGTCACCCTCGTCGGTCTGTCCTGTGACTTCTTGATCGTTACTTGGTTCGTGTTGTACTGATCGTTTAGTCCGTGATCAATAGAGCTGAATTCTTTTTAACAAAGCAGAACTCTCTAAAAATAGATGCTAAATTGGATTGCCTGCCGTGTGTTAAGCGAGTCGCGGTTAGGCTAACCGCGGCCTGGCCTGCTAGCCTGTTGACGTAGCTCCAGTGGCCACTGAGCTAACAGCTAGCACATCATACCCACAACAGCGCATTTCAACGATTAGTTATAGAGCTGAATTCTTTGTAATCAAAGCAGAACTCTCTAAAGTTGATCCAAAATCGGATTGCCTGCCCTGATTAGCGACTCGAGGCTTGGCTAGCCGCGACAGGATCAGGCTATCCTGCTGGCGTAGCTTCAGCAGCTACTGAGCTAATTGCTAGCCGGCCCCGGCCAGCTCTCTCCGCCCGGCGCGGCGCTCCCTGGTCCCCAGCATAGACTGCGCCCGGATCGTCGCCTTCAAGTGATCTGCGAAGCTTATGCAGGGAAAAGAAGCACGGCTCCAACAAGACGTAGCCACGCGATGGAATAGCACGTTCTATATGCTGAAGAGTTTGGTGGAGCAGAAGCGAGTGCTGGGAGCATATGGAGCAGATTATCAACTACCTGCATCTCTAAGCCCAGGAACAGGGAATTAAAATGTCCAAGAAGACCCTGTTAGAAAAAGTAGAAACAAAGGCGCTTCACTGACATCTATGCAGACAGAGCCCCTTTATTATCTGGCAACAATCTTGGACCCCAGATATAAGAGCTGCTTCTTCAACATTGCCACCAAACGGCAAGCCACAGAGATGTTGCGTGAAGAGATGGACAGCATCAGGGAACATGCAGCTGACCAGGCGGCAGAGCCACAAGCAAAGACGACCAGACAGATGTGGAGGTAATTTATTTAATTTTAGATAACAACAGAACAATAAAACAAAGCTTTCAACTTGTAGAAAAATAAATACACCAGAACATGATGATGATGTGATTTTATTATTCTCATTTCAGCTACAAGGATATCTGTCAGAGCCGATCTCCCCGACTACGAACCCGGTGGAATACTGGAGAAGCAACAAGTCCCGTTTCCCGACCCTGGCCCAGCTTGCACGTGACTACCTGTCAGCTCTTTGCACTAGCATCGACAGTGAACGTTTGTTTTCTGCTGCTGCCCATGTAGTTGACCAATGCAGGCCATTTAGTTGACGAAAAAAGAAACAGAATCGGATGTGAGAAGGCAGAAATGCTTCTTTTTATCAAGAAAGATCTCCCCCTGATGCTTTCAAAGTAGCATAGCTACAGCAAGCATAGCATACAGTAAAGCATAAAACTGCTGTAAAAAAAAATGCAAGAGCAAAGAAAATGTATGCGTGTTCTGTGAGCGAGCTACTGTAACTTGTCCCAATTTCCCCCCGGGGATCATTAAAGTCTTTCTGATTCTGATACTGTGGAGTGGAGTTGAAAAATGAATATAGTTGTCCTGTCCCTCAACCATTTTCTTTATTAGTCTGTCTTTTGTTATAGATCCTTGGCGATGCACTTTACTTTATTTCAATCATTTGTTGTCTTGTGCAAAATGTTTTGAGGCTTTATGTTCTATGAAGCTAAAGTATAGAGAAACCTACCTCATGCACTGACTCTTTTCTTTCTTACAGCAAAGTCTCTATATAGGATTTGTTCTATAAAGCCTTGAGGGATGCACTTTATTTTGGTTAAAAAATGTAGTTTATTAATATTGATGTTGGTATGTTTAATGTGACATAACGTCAGTGCATTTTATTTATTTGACTTATTGTGCAAAATGTTCTATGAAAGCCAAACTAAAATCCTACCTAACAGGGCATTTCTGCAGCCATGTTCTGCTCCTTGTGTTGTGAGTGTGACACTCAGCATTTAATTTAATTTCACAGCCACTAGGTGTCAGTGCTGCTGTTGCATTACTGAACCAAATGCTATTGAGTTGAAAATAAAACGAACTTTTGAAAAGTCAGAAGTATTCTTTTTTGTGTTCACAATAGAGATGTCAGGTTTGTTTGGAATATTACATCTTCCATCATTGCTCACTAGGGCTACATCTTAGGCTAGCCTTTCTTACCCCCAGGTGTGGATAAACTACAGGTTAAGAACTTCTTTAAAAAAAAAAAATCATAAAAAAAATGAAATTAATATCGGTTATATCGTATCGGTTATCGGCCAAGAAGAATATATTTATCGGTTATCGTATCGGCTCTAAAAATCCATATCGTGCATCCCTAGACTGAGGTGCAACATGTAAATGTCATGTTGGAAGTCTATATCCTGAAGAGAAGACTGAGGTCCAACATGTAAATGTCATGTTGGAAGTCTATATCCTAAAGAGAAGACTGAGGTGGAACATGTAAATGTCATGTTGGAAGTCTATATCCTAAAGAGAAGACTGAGGTCCAACATGTAAATGTCATGTTGGAAGTCTATATCCTAAAGAGAAGACTGAGGTGCAACATGTAAATGTCATGTTGGAAGTCTATATCCTAAAGAGAAGACTGAGGTGGAACATGTAAATGTCATGTTGGAAGTCTATATCCTAAAGAGAAGACTGAGGTGCAACATGTAAATGTCATGTTGGAAGTCTATATCCTAAAGAGAAGACTGAGGTGCAACATGTAAATGTCATGTTGGAAGTCTATATCCTAAAGAGAAGACTGAGGTGCAACATGTAAATGTCATGTTGGAAGTCTATATCCTAAAGAGAAGACTGAGGTGCAACATGTAAATGTCATGTTGGAAGTCTATATCCTAAAGAGAAGACTGAGGTGCAACATGTAAATGTCATGTTGGAAGTCTATATCCTAAAGAGAAGACTGAGGTCCAACATGTAAATGTCATGTTGGAAGTCTATATCCTAAAGAGAAGACTGAGGTGGAACATGTAAATGTCATGTTGGAAGTCTATATCCTAAAGAGAAGACTGAGGTGCAACATGTAAATGTCATGTTGGAAGTCTATATCCTAAAGAGAAGACTGAGGTCCAACATGTAAATGTCATGTTGGAAGTCTATATCCTAAAGAGAAGACTGAGGTGGAACATGTAAATGTCATGTTGGAAGTCTATATCCTAAAGAGAAGACTGAGGTGCAACATGTAAATGTCATGTTGGAAGTCTATATCCTAAAGAGAAGACTGAGGTGCAACATGTAAATGTCATGTTGGAAGTCTATATCCTAAAGAGAAGACTGAGGTGCAACATGTAAATGTCATGTTGGAAGTCTATATCCTAAAGAGAAGACTGAGGTCCAACATGTAAATGTCATGTTGGAAGTCTATATCCTAAAGAGAAGACTGAGGTGGAACATGTAAATGTCATGTTGGAAGTCTATATCCTAAAGAGAAGACTGAGGTGCAACATGTAAATGTCATGTTGGAAGTCTATATCCTAAAGAGAAGACTGAGGTGCAACATGTAAATGTCATGTTGGAAGTCTATATCCTAAAGAGAAGACTGAGGTGGAACATGTAAATGTCATGTTGGAAGTCTATATCCTAAAGAGAAGACTGAGGTGCAACATGTAAATGTCATGTTGGAAGTCTATATCCTAAAGAGAAGACTGAGGTGCAACATGTAAATGTCATGTTGGAAGTCTATATCCTAAAGAGAAGACTGAGGTGCAACATGTAAATGTCATGTTGGAAGTCTATATCCTAAAGAGAAGACTGAGGTGGAACATGTAAATGTCATGTTGGAAGTCTATATCCTAAAGAGAAGACTGAGGTGCAACATGTAAATGTCATGTTGGAAGTCTATATCCTAAAGAGAAGACTGAGGTGCAACATGTAAATGTCATGTTGGAAGTCTATATCCTAAAGAGAAGACTGAGGTGCAACATGTAAATGTCATGTTGGAAGTCTATATCCTAAAGAGAAGACTGAGGTCCAACATGTAAATGTCATGTTGGAAGTCTATATCCTAAAGAGAAGACTGAGGTGGAACATGTAAATGTCATGTTGGAAGTCTATATCCTAAAGAGAAGACTGAGGTGCAACATGTAAATGTCATGTTGGAAGTCTATATCCTAAAGAGAAGACTGAGGTCCAACATGTAAATGTCATGTTGGAAGTCTATATCCTAAAGAGAAGACTGAGGTGGAACATGTAAATGTCATGTTGGAAGTCTATATCCTAAAGAGAAGACTGAGGTGCAACATGTAAATGTCATGTTGGAAGTCTATATCCTAAAGAGAAGACTGAGGTGCAACATGTAAATGTCATGTTGGAAGTCTATATCCTAAAGAGAAGACTGAGGTCCAACATGTAAATGTCATGTTGGAAGTCTATATCCTAAAGAGAAGACTGAGGTGCAACATGTAAATGTCATGTTGGAAGTCTATATCCTAAAGAGAAGACTGAGGTCCAACATGTAAATGTCATGTTGGAAGTCTATATCCTAAAGAGAAGACTGAGGTCCAACATGTAAATGTCATGTTGGAAGTCTATATCCTAAAGAGAAGACTGAGGTGGAACATGTAAATGTCATGTTGGAAGTCTATATCCTAAAGAGAAGACTGAGGTGCAACATGTAAATGTCATGTTGGAAGTCTATATCCTAAAGAGAAGACTGAGGTGCAACATGTAAATGTCATGTTGGAAGTCTATATCCTAAAGAGAAGACTGAGGTCCAACATGTAAATGTCATGTTGGAAGTCTATATCCTAAAGAGAAGACTGAGGTGCAACATGTAAATGTCATGTTGGAAGTCTATATCCTAAAGAGAAGACTGAGGTGCAACATGTAAATGTCATGTTGGAAGTCTATATCCTAAAGAGAAGACTGAGGTGCAACATGTAAATGTCATGTTGGAAGTCTATATCCTAAAGAGAAGACTGAGGTCCAACATGTAAATGTCATGTTGGAAGTCTATATCCTAAAGAGAAGACTGAGGTGCAACATGTAAATGTCATGTTGGAAGTCTATATCCTAAAGAGAAGACTGAGGTCCAACATGTAAATGTCATGTTGGAAGTCTATATCCTAAAGAGAAGACTGAGGTCCAACATGTAAATGTCATGTTGGAAGTCTATATCCTAAAGAGAAGACTGAGGTGGAACATGTAAATGTCATGTTGGAAGTCTATATCCTAAAGAGAAGACTGAGGTGCAACATGTAAATGTCATGTTGGAAGTCTATATCCTAAAGAGAAGACTGAGGTGCAACATGTAAATGTCATGTTGGAAGTCTATATCCTAAAGAGAAGACTGAGGTCCAACATGTAAATGTCATGTTGGAAGTCTATATCCTAAAGAGAAGACTGAGGTGCAACATGTAAATGTCATGTTGGAAGTCTATATCCTAAAGAGAAGACTGAGGTCCAACATGTAAATGTCATGTTGGAAGTCTATATCCTAAAGAGAAGACTGAGGTCCAACATGTAAATGTCATGTTGGAAGTCTATATCCTAAAGAGAAGACTGAGGTGGAACATGTAAATGTCATGTTGGAAGTCTATATCCTAAAGAGAAGACTGAGGTCCAACATGTAAATGTCATGTTGGAAGTCTATATCCTAAAGAGAAGACTGAGGTGCAACATGTAAATGTCATGTTGGAAGTCTATATCCTAAAGAGAAGACTGAGGTGCAACATGTAAATGTCATGTTGGAAGTCTATATCCTAAAGAGAAGACTGAGGTGCAACATGTAAATGTCATGTTGGAAGTCTATATCCTAAAGAGAAGACTGAGGTGCAACATGTAAATGTCATGTTGGAAGTCTATATCCTAAAGAGAAGACTGAGGTGCAACATGTAAATGTCATGTTGGAAGTCTATATCCTAAAGAGAAGACTGAGGTGCAACATGTAAATGTCATGTTGGAAGTCTATATCCTAAAGAGAAGACCAAAGTCATGTTTCATTGATAGAGCCTTGTTCAAAGGAAAGAGCTACCTTGCAGACTTGCAGTATACTTCTACATCTCTATATACAGCCCTCTTTAAAAGGTGCAGGGATGTGTTTAATGGTTGCCATCATCGTACTCCCTCATCTATCCTCCATTAGTACTGCAGCAGATGCTGCAGCGTACTCATTACTCTACAGACGGTTTTCACCAGAGCGCAACCCCACAGCACTTCCTTTTTCTCAGCATTCGGCAAACTGCAGAAATATTCACTCGACATCGTTACTTTTGTTTTCGCCGCTCAGCTGTATAGACGGTTTTCACGGAATGGTCAGTCCTGCACTTGAATGTTTTTTTTTCTTTTATGTCCATAGCAAACACTGCAACAGGAAGTGAGCGGGGGTTCAATTTAGAATGTTTTTGTTGTCAAGTTAAAACCGTCTATAACTCATCAGTCTTTTTCAGAGTTTTGTAAAGCAGAACTACTTGAGCATTTTGCTCCCATCATGTGAAAACCTCGTGACTCCAATTTTGCCGATTTTCACGTTTTGGAGGATTCCATGCACGGTGACACAGTGGTAGCCTGTCGACCTCACAGCAAGCCTGGGTCGCTGTGGCGTGTCTCCGGTGCCTGCCTGGTGCCCAGGTGGGTTGTCTCATGAAAAGGGCCTTTCTGCGTGGAGTTTGCATGTTCTCCCCGTGCTCCCCTGGGGTTTCCTCCATAAAATCTAGATGAACGAATGAATGAGAGTAACTAGTAATATGTAGTATGTTACATTTTGAAAGTAACTTGCCCAACACTGGTGTCTACAAGCCAGCGTTGACTAGCCAAGGCATCTACAGGCCCTCTGGCTAGTCCTGTGTCTAAGTGAGGTGCTGTTTCTTCTCTGCACGCCTCCCTCTGCATGCAGATCTCCTCAAAGCACAGGGAATCAATATGCAAGTCCTATTATCAGATGGGTGGGTGTGATTTAAGACTATCTCCTATCGGCTTTCAGCATTTTCACAGACACACACACACACACACACACACACACACACACACACACACACACACACGGTGGAGAGGGCAGCATGGTGTTGTCCAGGCATAATAAATGAATGTGGATGTCAGAGGAAACATAAAACAAAAGTAATTAAAGCGAGCTGAAGGGTCCCAGAGCTCACAGCATTTGATTAATGAGGCCTTTCAGCTCATCGGGGCTCAACTAGCTAGATCTGTCCTGATGGGACGAGAGAGGGAGAGAGAGGGAGGGAGAGAGAGGGAGGGAGAGAGAGAGGGAGGGAGAGGGAAGGAGAGAGAGGGAGGGAGAGAGAGAGAGAGGGAGAGAGAGGGAAGGAGGGAGAGAGAGAGAGGGAGAGAGAGAGAGAGAGGGAGAGGGAGGGAGGGAGAGAGAAGGAGACAGGGAGAGAGAGGGAGAGAGAGAGAGGGAGGGAGAGAGAGGAAGGGGGAGGGAAGGAGGGAGAGAGAGAGAGGGAGGGAGAGAGAGAGAGAGAGGGAGGGAGAGGGAGGGGGAGAGAGAGAGGGAGGGAGAGGGAAGGAGGGAGAGAGAGAGAGGAAGGGGGAGGGAAGGAGGGAGAGAGAGAGAGAGAGGGAGAGAGAGAGAGAGAGGGAGGGAGAGGGAGGGGGAGAGAGAGAGGGAGGGAGAGGGAAGGAGGGAGAGAGAGAGAGGAAGGGAGAGAGAGAGAGAGAGGGAGGGAGAGGGAGGGGGAGAGAGAGAGGGAGGGAGAGGGAAGGAGGGAGAGAGAGAGAGGAAGGGGGAGGGAAGGAGGGAGAGAGAGAGAGGGAGGGAGAGAGAGAGAGAGAGGGAGGGAGAGGGAGGGGGAGAGAGAGAGGGAGGGAGAGGGAAGGAGGGAGAGAGAGAGAGGAAGGGGGAGGGAAGGAGGGAGAGAGAGAGAGAGAGGGAGAGAGAGAGAGAGAGGGAGGGAGAGGGAGGGAGAGAGAGAGGGAGGGAGAGGGAAGGAGGGAGAGAGAGAGAGAGGGAGGGAGAGAGAGAGAGGGAGAGGGAGGGAGAGAGAGGGAGAGAGAGGGAGGGAGGAAGAGAGAGAGAGGGCGGGAGGGAGAGAGAGGGAGGGAGAGAGAGGGAGGGAGGAAGAGAGAGAGAGGGAGTGAGAGGGAGGGAGCGAGGTGAATGAGGATGTCATTGACCCGCCCTAAACCTCTAGGGGGCGGTGGAGTTGTTGGGCTAAGAAGATAAATGGATGAAGTGGTTCGGTGCGATCGTCTTGTTGTTGGGAGGGGAAATATGACTGTAGTAAGGGGAAGAGATAAAGAGAAGTGTAGTTTACTTTGCCGTATGGCTGGTCGATACAATCAATGGTGTATGCTGCGTATCATACTGTATATACCGGGTTGTAAATCTTAGTGAATCCCTGATTTAACAGATCTGCACCTGAGCTCTCAAGTTCTCATGAAGAATTGAACACCCCGGGTGTTCTCGTTGATGCACGGCATGTGAACCGTTGAGGTGCGTCCTCTAGAGAAAAGTGAGCATTATAGATTCCTGTTCTCACCGGTAAAGCGCCAAAACATTCCGGGAATGCTTTCGCCACAAGCCGTCTCTTACAAACACTAAAAGTCCCACAAGCCTCCGTGGATCACGGCCGTCTCTTACAAACACTAAAAGTCCCCTCCGCTTTGGGAAAGCAGAAATCAAGACTCTGCGGTAACGACGGAGACGAGGACTGCTGACCTCAGCGTGCAATTAAGCACAGACTGTTGGTTGACTGACATCCTCTCTGGGGGGAAAGGTGGGACTGTATGTGTGTGTGTGTGTGTGTGTGTGTGTGTGTGTGTGTGTGTGTGTGTGTGTGTGTGTGTGTGTGTGTGTGTGTGTGTGTGTATACACGTATCTCTGTGCAATAAACCGAAACCAAGAAAGACAGAAGGGAGACAGAGAGAGAGAGAGCCAAGCAGGGTGTGTGCTGGGAAAATGGCTTCTCGCCCGTAATGCATTTCTCTCACTCATAATTGGATTTTAAAAATACATGGAGCGTCATACTCATGGTTTATACGTGGTGTCAGGTTACCTTCCACTCCGCTCTCTCTCTCTCTCTCTCTCTCTCTCTCTCTCTCTCTCTCTCTCTCTCTCACACACACCTTTCTCTTTCATCATCACATCTCTCTCTCCTCTCTTCACTTTCACTCACATTATCCTCCTCTCCCTTTCTTCTCTCATTGCTGGTTTTCCACACCCTGGGAGCAAGACTTGGGAGGTGAAATGCCAATTGCCCTCATGGCATGGCAGACAAACATGCCCTCATGGCATGGCAGACAAACATGCCCTCATGGCATGGCATACAGGGGGGCAGACAAACATGCCCTCATGGCATACGGGGGGCAGACAGGGGCTGGCGAGGGTCAGGCTAAAGCTGAACTTTCAATCTTCTGTGGTCATGAGGCAGCTTGGGCAGCCTGCTGGGCTGTTGAGCTGACTGTAGTTTTCTTGATGTATTTTGTTGCCGTGGTCTCATGAGGGTCGCGGCCTAGTTTCCCAGTTGTTGCGTCTTTGCAGCGATGCCAGAAGTCATTAACGAGCTGTAAGCACACGTTCTTAATTGCGCTATAAAAAAGTCTCAGAAACTAAAAACCGGATCAGAACCATGGCTCTTTGTCTTTCTTCTCTCTCGTGTCTTTCCACTTTATGTCTCCCTGGTGTTCGTTCTGTCTCCTCTTCCTGTTTTAACCACCTCCCTCCTGTTCGTTCTGTCTCCTCTTCCTGTTTTAACCACCTCCCTCCTGTTCGTTCTGTCTCCTCTTCCTGTTTTAACCACCTCCCTCCTGTTCGTTGTGTCTCCTCTTCCTGTTTTAACCACCTCCCTCCTGTTCGTTCT
>NC_139646.1:23864317-23866817 GCF_964638095.1 Poromitra crassiceps
TAGTTCAGACAATCAGGATGAAAGAGCTGCTTTGGAATGACCTGGCTGAACTGTACCTTAGAATACATCAGATCAGCAATTAGGCCCCAAAACACAAGCCTCTCCCCGTTGACTTCAATGTAAAATAACGCAAAACATTATTTTTTTAGATGGGTCTTGTGTTTCCATGAACATGTGCCACCAGCAGCTGCCTACAAAATGACGTATTGCCGATCTGGTGTCTGGCAACGACATCAGCAACAACACATCGCTGATGGATAGAGAGAAGAGGAGAAGAGATAGTGATACTTTATAGAGGTGGTGTGTGTGTGATTCTGTGTGTGTGTGTGTGTGTGTGTGTGTGTGTGTGTGTGTGTGTGTGTGTGTGTATGTACAGTATGTATGTGTCCGTGTCAGATGCTTCATGTCTGTTTGTACGCATTGGATGTTTTTAATATGTTGTGGGATCCAAATGTCTGTCTGTCTATCTGTCTGTCCGTCCCTAGACTCAGCTCTCAGTCTTAATCCGTTTCACTACTGTAAGACTGAGAATATTACTATTTAAATCTTTTCATAACGTTAGGTGGTGCTGTTGGAAGCCTTGCATCGGAGAACCAATCATGAGTGTTGTGGGCGGGCCAGCTTTCTGGGGGCAGTGACGCTCATGCAGAACCGGTGTCTCGCAAAACATCGCCGCGTTTGCGGAGAAACATATTAATCACTTAGAAACAAACACAACCTGTTAATAGGACGTGTTTCATCCGGCCCCCGGCGGCTAGAGGTCTTTCCCCCAGCGATAAGCCCGACTCCCGACGCTAACGTTACAGAGCCTGGTGATGACCTACCCGGAAGTGGTCCGCTTGCTACTGTGAAGCGCTGTAGCAAGCGGACCACTTCCGGGTAGGACAAATTATTGTAAAATAAACAACAGGTATAAACTCTCTTTGCAGCACATCAGTGTCTTGCTCTATATTGGAACTATGAAACATTGCATTGCCGCTACCAAATAAAATTTGAATAATAAATGTAGGCATGTCTGCTGCCGGCCGTTCTCGCCGGGCTCAATTAACCAGATTTGGAACAGTAAATTCCCAGACGTTTGGTGGTTAGGTGGCGCTGTTGGCGCCGCTCACCAAACGTCTGGAAACCGAGACTAGTCCGTCCCTCCCTCCCTCCGTCCCTCCAAGCCGGGGGAGTCTCTCTTCTGAAGTTCATGTTCAGTCGGGGAACACCACCAAGTGAATTGCACACCCACTTTGAAGAAACCAACAAAGGAATGTCAGAGATGTTCTGCTGACGGTGCTGAGCACTATGTCCAGTGTCACTCCCTTGTTTGACTCATTGATTGGCTGAAGCCGTGCCAACAGCACCCCCTCTGTTGGATAATGTGACCTGTGAGTGCTCTGGCATCTTTGACTTTGGCCCTCCTGTGACAGACGGAGCCAAAAGGCTAATGGAGAGACGGTAATGCACGTCAAGAGCCCGGGTGGATTTCAGCTCGCTGCGCTACTTTCACATCAAGAGTCTTTTTGGTTGAAGTACTTATCCAAACGGCTCATTTGATAGTCTTGCGAGCCAGCAGCACTTACAGGAGCTGCACTGGCAGCCGCAAAACCGCTATCAGACAAGTCATCTGGGCAAAGTGCCCAGATGAAACGCTCCGGTGAAAACGAGGAAAAAGTTCAGAGATGGACGGCATGTGAAAAGGAAATGAGATCAAATAAGTGCCTGAGAGAGAGAGAGAGAGAGAGAGAGAGAGAGAGAGAGAGAGTCATTTTCATCAGAATAGAAATAGATATTTCTTTTAGAAAAGTGTTGATTAATCAATGAGTTGTCAACCATTAAATTGATTGCCAACTATTTTGTTAATTGATTCATCGGTTTGAGGGGGGAGAAAGGGGGGAATCTTCTGATTCCAGCTTCTTAAATGTGAATATCTTCTGGTTGACAGGAAACTGAATATTTTTGGGCTGTGGACAAAACAAGAGATTTGAGGATGCCATCTTGGGCTTTGGGAAAAACTGATCAGCATTTCCCCCCATTTTATAGACCACACAACTAATCACAATCACAATTAATCGAGAAAATAAGAGACAGATTAATCAACAATGAAAGTAATCGTTAGTTGCAGCTCTAAGATGTATACAACGTTATTTGTAACAACACACTCATATAAAAGAAAAGCAACAACTAAGTATTTCCCCTAATATAACAATATAATATGTATAATGTATGTACTGTTACACCTTGTTTGCAAGGTATCGTTGTGGTCGAGTCTCGATTGTTCAGGAACAAAGAAAAACCACCTTCTTTTCAGCTCGACCACTGTGCATTTGTTCAGTCTTTCCGATGAGGTTTTGAAAGGCTTCCATAAGACCACAGACAGACAGAGACCATAGAGGAACTATGCTATCCTTCAATCAAATTGAAAACATGAAAACCACCAAAAGTGTAATTATAGGATTTTCACCTGACACCGACCAATTAGGCCAGCTGTATGTAGGACTTCAGCACCGACCAC
>NC_139646.1:23871817-23884317 GCF_964638095.1 Poromitra crassiceps
TGTTTTGGGGCTCATACAGGAACACAGTTATAGCAGAGATGGCCCACAGTGACAACAGAATACACACGCAGCCTTAGCTAAGGGTCTTACCTACATGTGTATGAGGGGGGGCATTGTGCTCATAACATGTATAACTAACGTTCTACAACAGCATGAGTGAATACTGGATTCTGATTGGCTAGCAACAGTGGTAAATAGGCCAACAATCTACAGTTCGGCTCCAACCGCAGTATCACTCCGCTCCCTGATGAATGAAGAACACCTGTGCTGACTCCGCCCACTGTTAGCCTGTCAGTCTACAACTCTCTACAGTCTACAACTCTAACAAGGAAATGTCCGATTTCGTAGTAACGTTTGATTTACTGGGTGGATTGAGTTTTGAGCAGTGGTTAGATGAAGATGAAGGTGAAGTGAACAAAGAACGACATGGTGAAATTGGGGAGAGAGAACTGGCTGAGCTTGAGTTGTCACGGAGTGAACCTGGGACTGTCAATGGAACTATATTCTGTGGCGGAAGGATAAATGTATTCTGAAACCAGTAATGATTGTAAATAAATGAATTGAATGTTACAATTGTGTATTTTTTATATTATGTGGTAGCTATTGTAGAAAAGAAATTTTAAATTTCTTAATTACTTGCTGGTCTAACCAGAGATGATGAGCAGTGCAGCCACACTGCCAGACTATTTGATCACTCACATTGGGCTAAAAATGATAGAGAATGTATCAATGATTCTATCTGGACCGTTTCACAACACAACCTGTCAGCTCACTATCTCTACCTGTCATTTGATTGTGTTTGTTTAACGTGGCCCAGCTTTCCGGGTTGGGTGGAGTGTTACATTTTTTAAGCACTGTGATTGGCCCTGAAGGACCAAACACCACCCAGCCGGTAAACTTATGGTATTTAAAAGGAAATGAACCAGTTTAAAACGCACGTTCCTTTATCAAATTCACTCTCTGAATGCTGTTCTGATGAAAAGATATGGGGCTTGTGAAATAATATTCCCACCCGCTCTGCAGTTTGAGTGGCCCGATGGCCCGATGGCCCGATGGCCCAGTCCATCCCTGAATGCAGGTGTGTCCCTTGGATTGGCTGAAAACTCCAGATGCTCTATATATGCACTAAAATGATTGAGTACTAGAAATTGATTTCTAGGGTGGAGACTCTGGAGACGATGCGCCATGTGTGCACTTTTGTTTGTTTGTGAGCAAACATGTCAACTCATGCCACGTCATCTACATCATCAGTGGGTATGACATCACTTGAGCTTAAGGGGCATGACATGACATCAGCAGTGGTTATTGACATCATCCTTAACATGGCTCAGTGTTGTTCCAGTTGACCTTTGCCCTGCTGCATGCTGACCATCAGGGATTGGCTATTTAGAGCATAGCCCTCTTGGTCATACCAGACCCTCAGTCGAAAGGCCTCAGGTACGTCTGGGTTGACCATGACTGTTGAGCTGAACAAAGCAGAGAGAGATCTGCCCCAAAATCAGACAGCAGTGAACCTGCTTGAGTGGCATCACTGATGACATCATCACTGATGACATTACTCACTGACGACATCCCAATGCCTTGAGTGACATCACTGATGACATCATCACTGACGACATCCCAATTGCTCAAGTGACATCACTGAGGTGTGCACCAGACGTAGTGCACTGATGACATCATCGGCAAATTTTGGAGGCGATCGGAGCTAAATGTGCTCAGACGGACAGACATTTCATGATTCTAGGTTAAGGTTATCAATAAATGGCTTACACATTTCTTGATTAGGCTAAATGCTATCTTAGTGCCATGAAGAGGGATGAAACGGGGGATGACAGTCTTATGAAGGGGATGGTTTTTGACAATATATAAAAAAAAAAAAAAAATTATTTTGTCATTTCAAGGGGGATGGCAGCTCGTCGCATCCCCCCTCAAATCTACTCTGTTCCCTTAGTCTGGTATATGCTGTGTGTGCGTGCGAGTGTGTGCATGCGCGCGCGCGCGTGTGTATTTGCATGCCTGCGTCTATATTTGGAAGGGGTATAACTATGAGCCCTTCCTTGCCCCTGCATAGCTGTCAGCATACGGCTCTGCTCTGGGGTGACTTTGTGTGCTGTCATCCAATGTCATCTCCACTGTCCTGCTGACAGAGGGTAGGACAGGGTCAGCTGTGAGGAGGGGGGGGGGGGGGGCTGAGACTGTGACAGCTACTACAGAATGACTGTGTGTGTGTGTGTGTGTGTGTGTGTGTCCTATGTGGAGAAAAAATATTCTTGATAAAGTGTTGAAACGCGTTGCAATGCAGCATTAAAGATAGGCCTACTAGATTGCGTAACACAGTATTTTGCACTCTGCTTTGGAATTATACTTTGTTTCAAAATAATGTGAACTAGATGAGATGCACGTGCGAACATACAGAGCAGCTAGATGAGAAATCAAAAAAGCTATGTCCCCTCAACGGGTATGATTTGAATTATTTGTCCACCATTCCAAACTAGTTGAATACCCCTGCTGCTTTAGACGCTGAAAAATCACAAAGGACGAAATCAGTCAAAATCAGTCACTCAAAACAAACAGTAGCAAATCATGAATTATGTTCTCCAATTGAGCACTTCATGGTGAAGCACACACCGTGGATTAAAGCAAGTCACTGATATGGACCGGAGGCTGGATGAGAACTGGTGACGGCTGCTGCTTCGTTTTGAACCGTGACAGCCACAGATACAATCACATCAGATAACTTGGCTGTTATTAACTCAAACACGTTCACGAAACTTTTCTTCTGGGAGAAATGTGACAGAATGTGAGTGTAATGTGACAGATGGATGCCTGGATTCTGTCTGTGGCGCACGGCAACACGTACAGCGTGAATTTAATTATCGCCCTCCTCCCTCCCAACAAAACAGACAAATTGTAATTAGGCTAATTGCCTAATTGCCTACAAACAACTAATGATTTAATCACAAAAAAGGCAAAAACAAACAAACAAAATCAAACAATGACCCTATAAATCGAGATGTGCTTAAAAAGAGGAACACATTTTCTGGTTTCCCCACCAACTGTACTTGACCAATTCCCCCTGCTGCCCCGGTCGTTGCTCCGCCTCCTCTGCTGATGTGGGGAGAGGTGTAGACTCGCATGTTTCATCCCATACATGTAGAGTTGCCAGCCGCTTCTTTTCACCTGAAAGCGTGGGACGATCACCCTATTCCCCCCCCAGTTCCCCTCGCTCCGAACAGGCACCCCGACCGACCAGAGGAGGCACTAGTGCAGTGAAGGGTAGAGCATAGTCCTTAATCCAGCTTCCCACCCGCAGACACGGCCAATGGGCCTTTTAGACACAAAATGGCGGCTGTGAAAAAGGCCCATTGTGCCTGTATGGACGCCTGACCAAGGTGGATGTGACACGGGTGCTCGAAACCGGTGACCCTCGTGTTGGTAGGCAGGGAATCTACGGCTGCACTACCCGGACGGCCAAGTCGATGAGAAAACTGTATAGATTTATCACTACTGGCAGAATGACAGGTCTGTGTAACAGCAGCTTGATCCTCTTCTTTTTGGACCCTTGAGGCACCTGTAGATAATCATGTAACGCTCCCATTTTACCACTAAAAGTCTTCTCCACGCATCAGAAAGTCACCTGAGGGCTGTTCTTATGTGATGCTCTTCCTGCCTGAAACGGCTGACGACTGTCATAACTCAACATGCATTTAGTTCTCAGCTCAATCAAATGAGAGTAGAACACGCACGCACGCACGCACACACGCACACACACACACACACACACACACACACACACACACACACAGTAATCAAGCACTCAAACATCCATGTAATCATTTGTGTCTGCATCCGCCTCTGATTACACCCGGGGGATCTGTGTGTGTGTTTTTCCAATTTTGCTCTGCCCCGCACCCATGCACGCGTGCACACACACACACACACACACACACAGACACAGACACAAAAACGCACACGCACGTGGCATGGAAGCAGTTGACAGGCCCTAGTTATCAGCGGAGGCAGGGTGAACCAGATAAGGCAGCCGCAAGGCATTATAAACACCAACACAGAGAGAGAGAGGGAGAGAGAGAAAGGGGGAGGGGGAAGAGAGAGAGAGAGAGAGAGAGAGAGAGAGGGGAGAGAGAAGGGAGGGATGAATCAAAGAGATGAAAGGAGGAAGCGGGGAAAATTCAACACTCCTCTGTCAAAGATAATAACATTCTCTGATGAAGAGCTACAGTACAGTGGAGAGAGGAGGAGAGAGAGGAGTGTGTGTGTGTGTGTGTGTGTGTGTGTGTGTGTGTGTGTGTGTGTGTGTGGAGGGGGGAGGAGAAATAACAAGCGAGATGCAAAGAGAGGTTTAGTCAAAGAGGCAGGAGAGAGGAAGGGGGAAAGGGGCATATTAGTGAGAGAGCGAGAGAGAGAGAGAGAGAGAGGCAGAGAGACACAGAGAGAGAGAGAGAGACAGAGAGAGAGAGAGAGAGACACACTTTTGTATGTTACAAACTGTATTTTTACCTATGTCTGTACAATGTGCTTTGGCAATACTGTAATTCAATATGGTCATGCCAATAAAGCCTCTTTGAATTGAATTGAATTGAATAGAGAGAGAGAGATAATACAATGAAGCCATGAGAAGAATAGGGAGATACGTCTCTATAAACTCCCAAGTCTGGCCTCTGGACATTTATGGGAATTCACACACACCCACTGTCAACACGCACACACGGCACACACACACACACGCACGCACGCATGCACACACACATGCACGCACGCACAGACACACGCACAGACACACACACGCACAGACACAAACGCACACACACACAGACACACACGCACGCACGCACACACATGCACGCACGCACGCACGCACACACACACACACACACACACACACACACACACACACACACACACACGCACACACACACACACAGCTCCCCTCTGCATATGCATACATGGCTAATGACGGCCGCTCCTGCCTTCTTCTTTTCCCCCCGTCAGCAACTTCTGATCAAATCCACTAAATCATGATGAATACCAGCCACCATTGGTTGTGAAGGAGGCTGTCGAGGGGAAGGAAAACACACACACACACACACACACACACACACACACACACACACACACACACACACACGTGTGCAAACACACATCTCAAACTGCACAGTGGTATGGGATATGGGTGTGTAAATAGATCCATTGGCAGGTGGAATATTAGTCAAGTCAACCACAAGGCACAACAAAACACTACAGAATATTAGTCAAGTCAACCACAAGGCACAACAAAACACTACAGAATATTAGTCAAGTCAACCACAAGGCACAACGAAACACTACAGAATATTAGTCAAGTAGTCAACCACAAGGCACCACGAAACACTACGGATAATTAGTCAAGTGAACCACAAGGCACAACAAAACACTACAGAATATTAGTCAAGTCAACCACAAGGCACAACAAAACACTACAGAATATTAGTCAAGTCAACCACAAGGCACAACGAAACACTACAGAATATTAGTCAAGTAGTCAACCACAAGGCACCACGAAACACTACGGATAATTAGTCAAGTGAACCACAAGGCACAACAAAACACTACAGAATATTAGTCAAGTCAACCACAAGGCACAACAAAACACTACAGAATATTAGTCAAGTCAACCACAAGGCACAACGAAACACTACAGAATATTAGTCAAGTCAACCACAAGGCACAACAAAACACTACAGAATATTAGTCAAGTCAACCACAAGGCACAACAAAACACTACAGAATATTAGTCAAGTCAACCACAAGGCACAACAAAACACTACAGAATATTAGTCAAGTCAACCACAAGGCACAACAAAACACTACAGAATATTAGTCAAGTCAACCACAAGGCACAACAAAACACTACAGAATATTAGTCAAGTCAACCACAAGGCACAACAAAACACTACAGAATATTAGTCAAGTCAACCACAAGGCACAACAAAACACTACAGAATATTAGTCAAGTCAACCACAAGGCACAACAAAACACTACAGAATATTAGTCAAGTCAACCACAAGGCACAACAAAACACTACAGAATATTAGTCAACTCAACCACAAGGCACAACAAAACACTACAGAATATTAGTCAAGTCAACCACAAGGCACAACAAAACACTACAGAATATTAGTCAAGTCAACCACAAGGCACAACGAAACACTACAGGATATTAGTCAAGTCAACCACAAGGCACAACGAAACACTACAGAATATTAGTCAAGTCAACCACAAGGCACAACGAAACACTACAGAATATTAGTCAAGTCAACCACAAGGCACAACGAAACACTACAGAATATTAGTCAAGTAGTCAACCACAAGGCACCACGAAACACTACGGATAATTAGTCAAGTGAACCACAAGGCACAACAAAACACTACAGAATATTAGTCAAGTCAACCACAAGGCACAACGAAACACTACAGAATATTAGTCAAGTCAACCACAAGACACAACGAAACACTACGGAATATTAGTCAAGTGAACCACAAGGCACAACAAAACACTACAGAACATTAGTCAAGTCAACCACAAGGCACAACAAAACACTACGGAATATTAGTCAAGTCAACCACAAGGCACAACGAAACACTACGGAATATTAGTCAAGTGAACCACAAGGCACAACAAAACACTACAGAATATTAGTCAAGTCAACCACAAGGCACAACGAAACACTACAGAATATTAGTCAAGTCAACCACAAGGCACAACGAAACACTACAGAATATTAGTCAAGTCAACCACAAGGCACAACAAAACACTACAGAATATTAGTCAAGTCAACCACAAGGCACAACAAAACACTACAGAATATTAGTCAAGTCAACCACAAGGCACAACGAAACACTACAGAATATTAGTCAAGTCAACCACAAGGCACTTTTTCCTCAAGTAAGCGCCGAGCACACACACACACACACACGGGCACTCACAAAACATATGGAGCGGAGTGTCCGGCGGATGTAAGTGCCATCTCACCACACACACTAATTTCTATTGATTTGTGTTAAGAAGACACCATCGACCTCCTGAAGCTGCAGTTGGCCGAGTGAACATGTCAACACCTGAAAACACACTTTCAAAGCCAGGCTCCTGTGACAGAGCAGCTTCACAGCCAAACCACAAAGGACAAACCTCCAGCCAAACACGCCAACTTCTCCGCCGATGTTCTCGCCCGGACAATGAATAGAGTTGGTAAGTGTCGACCGGAGAGCCGTTTGTCTGCTCACAGAGCTGATACAGCTGTGGGAGCTGTTTGCCTGCTCACAGAGCTGATACAGCTGTGGGCGAGGACTCAAATCTATCTAAAAGCCTTTAATTAACTGATGGCGTAGACTTGTGTAAACACTGGCGTGCGGTTGGTTTTTTTAAACTCTCAAGAGTTCAATTAATGTGGATGATTGCGCTGCCGACGGAGGAATTTTACAAATCATTTCTCTTCAGAGTGGAGGAATGGAGTTCTGCTTATATAGACGCTAGTGCAGAGTGACATGGAGACCTGATCCACATCCTAACCTCCACACATTAGCAGGGAAGGCTCAGTGATTTTAAAAGCCGATCTTATTACCGTAATCACTAATCAAGCCTCCTCTTACAACGTGCCAAACGTTAGACGAGATCTTGCATTTCTGTGAACTCAGCAAACACGTCCTATTCCTATTAGCATTTGTTAGCAAGTCAATGGGCTATGAAAGCAAACCGCTTCAAATCACTTTGCGAGCCATTCCACATTAGGCCTGCACGATATGAGGAAAATCTGCCATGTGCCATAACAGTGTTCAATATAGCGATGACGATACGACTTGCGATAAATAAACAAATATTAAAGTATGCAGATTAGCTATACAGTTCCTATGTCTTTCTGCTTTAATAATGCGAACACAGACCCCAAACATAGCCTATGCCCACTGAATAAAGAAATGAAATACACACTGACTCTAGAAACTACACACAGCATGTTTGGGCTTTGGCAGAGGGGCGGAGTGCACTGTTGAACGGGAAAGGTGTACGCTGGATTTACAACACAAGACAAAATGATCAGATGCTGAGTGGGAATGCATGA
This sequence comes from Poromitra crassiceps, assembly GCF_964638095.1. Taxonomy (NCBI): domain Eukaryota; kingdom Metazoa; phylum Chordata; class Actinopteri; order Beryciformes; family Melamphaidae; genus Poromitra; species Poromitra crassiceps. The sequence continues at coordinate 23,879,933 of NC_139646.1, forward strand.
CGCATGTAAATAAAACCACTTTTGTTATTCATTGCGTTATAGGCAGTCTTTGCGATGTGTTTATTGCGCATGTTCATATTGACGATGAAAATACGATTAATTGTGCAGCCCTATTCCACATACTTCCATAGAGACACTCACGTCATCATTCAGAAACCACGCCCAAAACGTCTCCGGTCGGACTCGAACCCAGGACATCCACCACGAGTGAGAGACAGTGACTACGTTTACATGCACACAATATTCCACTTTTTGCCCATATTCGGAAAATGACAATATTCCGACTAAATGAATAATCCACAAATATTCCCGTTTACATGCAGCCGTAGTTCGCCCTCCCCGACACGTGAGGGAGGAGGGGGGGGTTGAAAGAGAGATGCAGGTAGGCGGAGCCGCGGAGTTTTTCTGTTGAGCATAAACAGAGCAGCACTATTCTTACGAGCATCACTTGGTCCATTTCAGGAGCTTGCTGCTCAAAAGTTTGGTGTTGCGCATCCAAGTCTTTCATAAAAAGTAGGCTAGTAGCCTGTAACATTATTACCTCGCAGGCTCGCAAGCATTGTGGACTTCCGTGGGCACTGGGCACTATAGGCTACTCTCTCTCTCTCTTTAAATCGATGTTTCTCATCTCCTCCCGAAATGTCGGCTTTTCTTTTTGCATGCCAGAGATGATGGATTATTATGATTATATCGCCTGTTCTAGCGCTTTCTAGCACACATCAGTTGACAACAAACGGGCAACATGCGTCGCAAACTGCAGTAAAAACCCTGATTGAGACGCATATTCCGAATGCGCTGTATAATGTACATGATCAAAGAATCCTCCGAAAACCCGAATAATACTGGAATAACCCAGATGTCTTAACCCATTGATACCTGATGCAGCATTTGCGTGTATATCCCTCATTTGTGTGCATATCGATTTAAGACCGCGAACCGCGTTAACGGGATACACACACAAATGCTGCATCAGGTATCAATGGGTTAAATCGTTAAATGCTAAATTCGGAAAAAGGGCAAATTCGGAAAATGCAACTGGAATATGCTGTTTACATGACCCTTATCAAATTCAGAATATTGTCATTTTCCGAATAATAGTGGAATATTGTGTGCATGTAAACGTAGTCAGTGAGGGGGGGAAAAGTGGAGGAGTTGGGTTTATGTAAGTGGTAGATGTTACGCGCTCCATGTGCTTTGTCTCACATTGACCCATCAGACCGACGAGCTTAAACACAACGTGGCTTTTATTGTGAAGTGGCTGTAAGGAAGCGTCTAGCGCTTACTGCAGCATCTGTCTGCACTGATGCTGTAGGCAGCCAGAGAGAGAGAGAGAGAGAGAGGAGTGGTGGAGGTAGACAGGAGAAGAGTGAAGTGAGAGAAAGTTTAGAGACCACACACAGAAAGTTAGAGGTGAGTGAAGAGACAGCAATCTATTTACTTTTATTGAAATCCAGTCGTCTCTCCGCTCAGGCCTAATTTCAAGGCTGGCTGCTCTGAAATGGCCCAATTTTCTCCTGCTGAGGAACGAGCGGGCAGAGGAATACCAGGTGCACACACAGAGGCATCAGTCTGAGCCCCGCCTCTCTCCTGAAGCCGTTAGGAAGACGAGACATCGACAGGATGGCTGAGCGAGATGATCGTTAACCCTTTAATCCACACGGGCCCGCCGCCGTACAGCACCGCAGGCGCCCCGAAACCCAATTAGGCTCAGCTTTGATCACATCAGCTGCACGGTTCTGAAGCCAAGGAGAGATAAGAAGGGCTCCGATAACTAACGGGAGTTGTCGTGTGAGCTAAAGGGAGATGTGGATAATAATACATTACATTTATATCGCGCTTTTTCCCCCCAGCGCTCAAAGACGCTTGATAATAAGAGGCTTTCGACCCCATTTTTTTTTTTTACTGCCGTCGTTAATGGTACAGCTGTAATAAATTGGCGTCTCGGGTTTGAACGCTTTCAAGCTGAATTTGAATGTGCTAATGGGTAGATAACGAATAGGAGTATACGCACTGACCTCAAATAAAGATAAAGTTGTCTTGCCTCCATTGAAAAGTTAAGAGGTTCAATTGATTAAAGAACAAGAATGATAAGAACAATATCGCCTGACGGCCGGAAAGTGAGAACAGCGCTGTAGTTTTATTCGACTAAGGATTGCCAAGTTTCATCATGTACCAAAGATTTTCCTTTTTTTTTTTACATATTCTTTGACTGCGTAACTCTTTTCAGCGTGAAAATGGATCGCTTTGTGCTGCCCCCTGCAGGTGTCGCAGACTCATTTATCTGCCAGAGCGGTCACGCGCCACAGCACTAAAAACTAGAGCTGGGTATTGGTTCAAATTTCAAGAATCGATTTGATTCCCGATTCACAAGGTTGCGAATCGATTAATCCTGATTCGATTCCGATTCGATTAATTTCAATATCAATTTGGTTAGTGATACCAAAACGTGTGTTTTTTTTAGCTGTACCCTGAATTACATGACTGTCCAGTTATGCAACACAGGGCTTCCCAACCTTTTTTGCGCCAAGTAGATACATGGGGGAAAAAAAAGTTGCAGACCTGTTGTAAATTTTAATGGTTTTAGTTACACATATATTGACAAAGGATAAATAACAGCCTTTTCATCTGTCAATAGACACTTTCACAATTATGCACAGTGATTTGATTTCAGCCTATATAATTTCTAAAAGTAGATATTAACTTAACTTAAATTAATTAAATATACATTTCCATTCATGTAGCCTACAGTATTTACGTTTTTGTTTCAACTACAAACATAAATAAACGTCAACTTGAAACTATGTTTCAACTACCACACACAGCATAATATTTTTGCCTGTTTAGTAAAAATAATAATAATAATAATAATAATAAAAAAAACTTGATCTCTGGACATATGAATCGATATCAAAGGATTAAAATAAAAATCGATTAAAAATCGGAGAATAGATTTTTTGAACCCAGCCCTACTAAAAATCACTAAGGGCTTCTTCATCCTTCTAAACCAAGGACTCAAATTTCTCTCTCTTTTTAACCCGAGGGTGAATTGAGTTCATTCAATCACATCCTGGAAAGTAGGCCCATTAAAATACAACGTCGTGTGCAGGAACCTACCAGGAACCAGGAACAGCCCGATGCCCCTTTAGAGAGTTTTGCTAGATCTTTCAGTCACTCACTCCATCTTTCATTCCCTGCTTCCCCCTCCTGGAGTTGGTCTGGTTTGAATGACGGCAGCCCACGGCATCGCTGCTACCGCCATGTCTGCATGTCTCCAGTCCAGACAGGAGTAGCTGCACCAGATCACTCTCTCTCTCCACCTACTCGTCTTCATTCCTGTGTCTCTCCCTCGGGCGCCGTTACCTTCTCGTGATGGAGAAGTGAGAGTTGGTGTGGGGGAAAGGGAAGCTGATGAATGGGCTTTAGCGGGGATGTCCCCTGGCCTCGGAGGCCCGTTCACTGCTAGAACTCTACTCCCCTGATCGCATCCTCCAGAACCAAGAGATTGAAAAGCCCTCAGCCTCTGGGATTGGATGATGAAACACACATGCAACACACGCACGGGCACACACACTCACACTCACTCACTCACTCACACACACACACACACACACACACACACACACACACACACACACACACACACACACACTTTCTCTCCCTTTATTCAGCTAGAACCAACTGTTTTGTCCCTGCTGACCTCCTTAAACTGGTTTTATGCTTACGTGAAATCGTCAGCGCCGACTGCGCCAAGGGGTCGCCGCAGCTGGCCGTCCTGTCGGCAGCTCCTCGAAAATCTGGCTCCGCGGCATCAACACGGACGTGACGTACACACACACCTACCTTACTACAACAAGGACCACAATGGAAATAAGTTCTGTAACTTTTTTGTGTTATCCTTGATGTTCTTTTAATTGTGCATGTATTCTGGTGTTGCAACCATGGAAGTGTCCTTTTAATTTGAATTGTCAAACAAATAAACTAAACTAAACTAAACGTGACCAGCACGAGAGCTGTGATTGGACGTACTTGTTGTGAGGAATGAGGAAATGCCATTTAACAGTGCTTGTCCCTCATCTAGCAAATCACCAGAATGAGTTTTGAAATGGAGGGACAATCAAATGTCCCCCCACCGACATGATTGCAAGTTCTTAAAGTAGAGTAAACGACATGATAACGTCTATATTAAGTGTACCACAAGCCACCTAGTGTTTTGGACGTGTACCGCAGCCAATGCGCCGAGTTACGTTCGAGTATGCACAGTCTCGCTGTCGCCGCTAGTCGGCGGCAAGGCTCCAAGTCGAGGCTGCGCAGAACCTTGTCAGCGCCTTTAGCCTTTCACGTCGTCAGCAGTATAAAGCCTGGGATGGGAACCGCCTCTCCACACC
>NC_139646.1:23889317-23891817 GCF_964638095.1 Poromitra crassiceps
TGCACGTGCACCCCCTTGTGGCCACATGGAAAAAAATCACAAATTCTACATGTAAACGACACAATTATGTGTCGTAGATATGTATATTTCATTGTATTTAACATTATTCAATGCAATTTCTCAATTCATTGTGTTTCTGAATACAATATTAGGCTACTTGACCTGTCAACTCAACTCATTCATATTTCTTCATCATTGTAAAGCTACAGCATAGTGAAGAGGATATTAATGTGATGTGTGTAGTTCTTCATAGATCTACTAGCCTCTCTTCATTTTGCTCTCAGAGTGCCCCAGATTCATGCATTTTATTTTAAAATGTACAAAGTTCTTTGTCCAAGGGGGCACAGCCCCAAACCCCCCGACTCACTTCACTTCGGACCGTGATGATGCAACCCCTGGCACGCACGCACGCACACACACACACACACACACACACACACACACACACACACACACACACACACACACACACACACACACACACACACACACACACACACACACACACACACACACACAGAAAGCCTCCCCAGCCTGCCACATGGCACACTGGAGTTCAGCTGACGTGTAAGCCACTGATGCTGAGAGACCAGGAGAGAGAGGCCAAATTGCAAAAAAGCAAAACTAATGGGAGACAGAAACAAGAGAGCGGGAGAAAGTGATGGAGAGAAAGTGAAGTGGCCACAGAGAGAGTGAAAACTGAGTGAAGGCATCACACAACCTCAGTGACAGCTCTGTACTCGCTTTCATCTATTGGGTCACACACGTCACCCCTGGACGCACAGCACACGCGCAGCACACGCGCACACACGCACGCACACACACACACACACACACACAAATGGAGACACACGCGCGCACACACACACACACACACACACAGAAAGATGGAGACACACTCACACACACACACACAAATGGAGACACGCTCACACACACACAAATGGAGAGACACACACACACACACAGCCATACTTAGATAGATGTACGCACACACATACATCACACTTCACTGATATAGGAAACAGGCAGATGGCCCAAGGCTAACTCTTTTTTTTTTACCGTTGCCCCTGCTTTCCAACTGGCCACCAGAGGCTCTGTGGGTTTTTAATATTGATAGCCTGTCCAACAGATATGAACACATTGCTTCCCTAACCGCTGGATTTGACCTTGGAACAGTGGACTGAGATGTTCAGACAGAGAGACAGAGAGATTGAGATTCATGTTGGGATGCAAGCAGGGATAGGGAGAAGGAAAGAGGAGAGGAGAGCAGAGGAGAGAGGAGACAAGGAGAGGAGAAGAGAGGAGAAGAGAGGAGAGGAGATGAGAGAAGAGGAGAGGAGATGAGAGAAGAGGAGAGGAGAGGAGAGGAGAGGAGAGGAGAGGAGAGGAGAGAGATGTTAGAGCTTAACCAACTTAACCTTCCAGTGGGAGAGGCCTTAAAGCCAGCGGGGGGTTTGACTGGGATTGAGATTTCAGGAGACTGATTGAGATTCCTGTTTGGATGTAGTCTCGCTGGCCAGCCTCCTCTCCCTTCCGTCCGAGGAGTCTGGCGCCGCAGGTCTCCATAACTGGGATAAACCCTCCCCTGCTCTACTCTGCTCTCCCATTGGAGCGAGCAAGTTGGATTGTTTGAAACTATTTTCCAAGGGCACTGCCGCTAAGCGCCGCCCATCGCAATCCCACTATGGAGACCTGCGGCGCCAGACTCCTCGGACGGAAGGGAGAGGAGGCTGGCCAGCGAGACTACCGTAAATTCCGGACTATAAGCCGCACCTTTTTTCCCGTTTTTTGGCCTTTTTTGGCCCCTGCGGCTTATATAACGGTGCGGCTTATCTATGGATTTTTTCAAAAAAAAAAAAAAAAAAAAAAAAAAATCTCTCTTTTTTAGCACTCTTTCTAACTATAAATCCTATATAACTATAATAAGTTTTAATTTCCTCTCTTGCCCTCTTTTCACCACACTGTATGACACTGTGTGCACTGTAAAAAACAACACAGGTGGTGTTGTGTTATGTTGTTTTGTTGAAATGTTAATAAATGGGAGCTTCCTCAAACAGCCATCTCTTTCCCGACAATCCCCTCTGTGCATGAACCCTTACATATGGTAATTAAACATTAAAACACACAAAAAAAAAAAAAAAAACCATTAAAACACCCGCGGCTTATAGTCCGGTGCGGCTTATATAAGAAAAAAATAGTCAACTTTGCAGGTGCGGCTTATACACCGGTGCGGCTTATAGTCCGGAATTTACGGTAGTTTGGATGGGACTGGCTGAGCTGCTCGGCAAGGGTGATGAGAGAGAGAGAGAGAGAGAGAGAGAGAGAGAGAGAGAGAGAGAGAGAGACAGAGAGAGAGAGAGAGAGAGAGAGAGAGGAGATGTTATTTTGTTTTTCTTTATGCTTTGGCAATATTGTACTTGAGACATTCACCTTATGCGACTGGTTTATTTTATTTTTTAGTTTCCTTTCCTTTCCTGTGTCTGAGCTTGTTTGTCTT
>NC_139646.1:23901817-23940787 GCF_964638095.1 Poromitra crassiceps
GCGAGTGGTGGGGCACTTAATGGAGCGGTAGCGTCTACCCAGAGGGAGTAGTTCAAAAAGACCCTCCCTGATAATTCTGGAGGCCCGGGACAGAAGTCTGGAGCTATAGAGCTCTTCTAGAGCCAGCAGGTTGGCACCAGTTATCTTGCGGGCAAGGCGCACTACCCTATTTAAGGATTTTCGCTCCTTAACAGTAAGATTACCAAACCATACAGTGAAGGAACTAGTGAGAATGCTCTCAATAATACAGCGATAAAGGTTGTCAGCTGCACTGTAACGTCACATTCTCTACCCACCCAGTTGCTTTGTCAGCTGCTGTAACGTCACATTCGCCTTCCGTTATATCTGGACAATGAATCATTATGTAAGACTGGCCGGCCTTGCAGAGTGTGTGTGTGTGTGTGTGTGGGGGGGGGGGGGCTGATGATGTAACACAGATGTAACACAGAGATGATGTGGCCTGTCCCCTCTTCACACAGGGCCTGACAGTGTCAGAGACAGAGCTTTGAAGCTTGGCTGTATCAGTGGCGAATAAGAAAGAGCAATGCTTTCTCCAACCTGGGAACCCAGAGTCTATTTTTATTTGAAAAATAGACTCTGGGTCAGCCCTAGCGTTTTTCCCAGCTTCCTGTGCAGCGCGCCTCTCCTGCCACCGTCACTTCCTTTTCCGTGTCCGTGCTCCACTGTTTACAGTCTGAATAGCAACTTGCACCGTGACTTTCCAGTAATTTTCCACTGTTGTTGTAAGACGAGTTGACGTCTTCTATGCAGTGTGTTTATGCGTTAACGTTATTAGTGAATAGCCGAAATGGACGCGGAAAAGGAAGTGACGGTGGCAGGAGAGGCGCGCTGTACAGGAAGCTGGGAAAAACGCTAGGGCTGTCCCAGAGTCTATTTTTCAAATAAAAATAGACTCTGGGTTCCCAGATTGTGGTTTCTCTAATGCTGCTTGTTTTTCTATTATTCTATTTAATTTCCATTCTTCTTCTCTCTCTCCATTGCTGCCTGTTCTCCATCACATGGACTGAGCCAGCTGCACTGATCTGTTCTCCATCACATGGACTGAGCCAGCTGTACTGATCTTTTCTCCATCACATGGACTGAGCCAGCTGCACTGATCTGTTCTCCATCACATGGACTGGGCCAGGTGCACTGATCTGTTCTCCATCACATGGACTGGACCAGCTGTACTGATCTGTTCTCCATCACATGGACTGAGCCAGCTGTACTGATCTGTTCTCCATCACATGGACTGAGCCAGCTGTACTGATCTGTTCTCCATCACATGGACTGAGCCAGCTGTACTGATCTGTTCTCCATCACATGGACTGGGCCAGCTGCACTGATCTGTTCTCCATCACATGGACTGGGCCAGCTGTACTGATCTGTTCTCCATCACATGGACTGGGCCAGCTGCACTGATCTGTTCTCCATCACATGGACTGGGCCAGCTGCACTGATCCAGTGGCACCAGATCCAGCCTGATTTCCATCAAGCTGCTCTGTAACAGTAGCCCCGCCCCCCGCTATGTTACAATAGCCCCGCCTCCCGCCAGACGAGTGCTCACTCAGCAGAGAACGGGAGATGTGAAAGGTGCTATGGTATAGAATTTACTCATTATAGTTATAGTGTGTAAGTGAGAGTGAGTGTGTGTGTGTGTGTGTGTGTGTGTGTGTGTGTGTGTGTGTGTGTGTGTGTGTGCGTGCTTGTGTGTGAGAGTGAGAGAGCGTGTGTGTGTCTTTGAGGGAGCGAGAGAGAGAGAGAGAAGTGTGTGTGTGTGTGTGTGTGTGTGTGTGTGTGTGTATGTATGTCTGTGTGTGTGTGTGTGTGTGTGTGTGTGTGTGTGTGTGTGTGTGTGTGTGTGTGTGTGTGTGTGTGTGAGAGAGCATGTGTGTCTTCGAGGATGTGTGTGAGAGAGAGAAGAGAGCGCGTGTGTGTGTGTGTGTGTGTGTGTGTGTGTGTGTGTTGTGCATAAATGAAGGACAATCCAAGATCCAATAACACAGAGATGCCATTCATCAGAGAGCCTCACGTCAAAAATATAAATAAAACTAAATGCAGAAAGCTATTATTTGCACATTTGCATAGTAAGCCCCCCACCCACCACAGATGCTGACTCAGCGCGTTGGTCCCCTTGGTCCGCCCCCCTCCCCTCCACACACACACACACACACACACACACACACACACACACGTCGGTCCATCCCTCCGCACACACACTCAGTGGCAGCTGGGGGAGTGAGGTGTGTTCTTGCTCTGTCACGGCAGAGGAGATTAAAAGCGGATCAGTACCTGTATCGCTGTGACCCGCGGGCCACCAGACCACATGCAGCCACCATGATTAATGTACACACACAGAGCAGAGAGACACATTATAATATACACACACATACACATACACACATACACACACACACACACACACACACACACACAGCAGAGAGAACACACAGCACCAGGCACAAGTTACACTCATATCTAACGGGCCTTCTTCACACCCAATTGGCTATTCAGTTCAGGAAGGACTCATGTCTTTCCTCTATACCTGTGTGTGTGTGTGTGTGTGTGTGTGTGTGTGTGTGTGTGTGTGTGTGTGTGTGTGAGAGGGTTCCACACCTTCTAAAACATCATATCCAAGGGCTTTTCAAGGACTTTCCAGGCCCCATTCCCTCAAACACAAGGACCCAACACGGCCTAGTTTGACACACGGATCGAGGTTCATTACTGTTACAACACTGAGCATGTTTATAATGAGCTAATAGGCAGTAGCTAGTAGGCAGAAGCTCACAGACAACTCGACAAGTGCACTCAGTAGTGTGCAGTCCTCCCAACAGTTTGGTCTCAAATGTGGAGATTTTGACCAGAATCCTTCAGCAACACACCTCAAAAGTCAGATACATTGGTTTAAACCTCTGCTATACAGTAGAGGTGTGTGCGTGTGTGCATGTGTGTGTGTGTGCGTGTGTGTGTGTGTGTGTGCGTGCGTGCGTGCGTGCATGTGTGTGTGTATCCCTGCCTCTCTAGTGAATGACGTCCCACTGTCCTCTGGACGGGGACCAGACCACACAATATATAGTGACACAACACTGGCCCCTAATCATCCCCTCTGTGGCCAATTACAGCTACCCCCGCTGCTTCGTCTTCAGCCAATCACAGGCCTGGGTTTCTGGCCATGAGAACAACGCATGGCAGAATGCACACTCACAGGAGCGATATCCTTTTGTGTTGTGCTCGGACCAAACCTCCACTAAGGAGCCTCTGAGGAGCCATTGTTGTGTTGAGTGTCTCTCCCTCCGTCTGTCTGCGTTTCAATTAAGTCTCTCTCTGTCCAGATCGTCAGGCCATTTGTCTGTCTGCCCGTCTGCCTGCCTCTATCTCCCTCTGTCTGTCTGCCTGCCTGCCTCTATCTCCCTCTGTCTGTCTGCCTGCCTCTATCTCCCTCTGTCTGTCTGCTTGTCTGTCTTCAGGGGAGAAAACAAGAGATAATACTTTCAAAAATGCCTCGCTCTCTCTTTCTCACTCGGAGGTATTTTTGCACCGCTACTCGGGGGGCCAGAGGGAGCGATGGAGTGGGGAGAGGAACACAATTGGAGAAGGAGCGAGATGGAGAGAGAGAGAGAGAGAGCTACACACAAACACACTCGTCAGGGTTGATAAATATCCTTCCAGGGATGCTGTGAGAAACAAACAGAGAGGAGACAGAACTCTCAGCCTCAACTCAAATAAAACTCTACCGTTACAATGAATGCAGCAACTTCCAACTGGTGTCGGCGAGAGGTAAACCATGTGACGGCTCTCATCAGCTATAGATCATGTCACATGACCTCGGTATATACGGCAGCAGGCGATACCACAACCAAACGAAACAAAACCATGACAGATGTGTCGAAATACTGCATGGCATACAGTAGGCTACTTCTGTGTCTTCTGTGTGCTTGTGGATTCGCATCTGAGGGCTCTTCTGTCAAGTGTTGCTGTTGTAGGCTACTCCACGTGTGCTACGGTGCTACATGTAGGCAACAAGTAGAGCTGCCACGATTCATCGATTAGCCGATCGACAGAAAATTAACCGACAACTATTTTGATAATCGATTAATCGTTTTGAGTACAATTTTAAGGGAAAAGGTCTAAATTCTCTGATTCCAGCTTCTTAAATGTGAATATTTTCTGGTTTCTTTACTCCTGTATGACAGTCAAACTGATATTATCTTTGAGTTGTGGACAAAACAAGACATTTGAGGGCGTCATCTTGGGCTTTGGGAAACACTGATCGTCATTTGCTACCATTTTCTGACATTTTATAGACCAAACAACTCATCGGTTAATCGAGAAAAATAATCGACAGATTAATCGATTGTGAAAATAATCGTTAGTGGCAGCCCTAGGAAAAAGTATGAAAAGATGAATCTACCCCCCCGCCCCCATCTGCATACTGACAACACTGATGATTTGCACTTTCAAGCGCGTGAAATGAAGTGGATGTGCACAAAGCCAACGTCTCACTGTGTTCTACGCCACTCCTTGTCATCTTTGGTATACTAGACCATCAACAAGTACATTCAGCGACAAGGGTACATGTACATGTATACTCTGGTTCATTCATGCCTTCACAAAGAAAGAAGGAAATAAAATGTGTTTCCCCCCCCCTCGCTGCCTTTGCATTTCACAAGGCTGCCAAACAGAAAATCAATACTGTTGCTTTTCAAATCATAAATCTGCCATCTAAAAAAATAAACAGCTCAAGCTTGTTTGCATCCTTGCCTCAGCATAGATCTGTACCGTATGGATCACTATGAGGCCATTTACACCTGGCACTAACATGCATTTTCTGTGATCAGATTGCAATCGGATAGTGCTTGACCACGTTAGCCTGATTTCATTTACACCTGGCGTTAGCATGCGTTTTTGGTGATCAGATTGCAATCCGATTGCAATCTGATCACCCAAAACGGGTGTCCTCTCAATCCGCATGCGGTTGCTGTATGTGGATAGAGAGGACACATTGCATTTACACTTGAGCGCAATGTGGTCACAATGCGTCCATGACCACCTCCGGAGGTGGTTTGGCCGTTCAGATCGCAAACCGTCTTCACCGTACCGTTTACACCTGTACTTTCAAGTGGTCAAGCACTATATGATTGCAATCTGATCACAGAAAACGCATGTTGGTGCCAGGTGTAAATGGCCTCTATGTGCCTATAAATGTGCTTGTTTGTGAGGACATGCTCAGTGTGTGTGAGAGCCTTTATCAGTTTAAGCCATACACATTATGATGAGCGATCAATAAAGACATTAAGCTGGTTTGCGGGGACAGATGACGAAAGGAGAAAACAGCATTTTCCCCAATATGACAGTGTGACAGCAAAATTACATTATTATCACCTTGGTTGAACCTTTGCTCTCAATTTTCTTTGTCTTACTGAAGCCAAGAAATGAGGGAAACAAAATGTGTAAAAACACACTGACTGTGTAGCCCTGTATCAACACAAAGGTTTGGACACACTGTGACTGTGTAGCCCTGTATCAACACAAAGGTTTGGACACATTGTGACTGTGTGGCCCTGTATCAACACAAAGGTTTGGACACATTGTGACTGTGTAGCCCTGTATCAACACAAAGGTTTGGACACATTGTGACTGTGTGGCCCTGTATCAACACAAAGGTTTGGACACATTGTGACTGTGTGGCCCTGTATCAACACAAAGGTTTGGACACATTGTGACTGTGTAGCCCTGCATCAACACAAAGGTTTGGACACACTGTGACTGTGTAGCCCTGCATCAACACAAAGGTTTGGACACATTGTGACTGTGTGGCCCTGTATCAACACAAAGGTTTGGACACATTGTGACTGTGTAGTCCTGCATCAACACAAAGGTTTGGACACATTGTGACTGTGTAGCCCTGCATCAACACAAAGGTTTGGACACATTGTGACTGTGTAGCCCTGTATCAACACAAAGGTTTGGACACATTGTGACTGTGTAGTCCTGCATCAACACAAAGGTTTGGACACATTGTGACTGTGTAGCCCTGCATCAACACAAAGGTTTGGACACATTGTGACTGTGTAGCCCTGCATCAACACAAAGGTTTGGACACATTGTGACTGTGTTGCCCTGCATCAACACAAAGGTTTGGACACATTGTGACTGTGTGGCCCTGTATCAACACAAAGGTTTGGACACATTGTGACTGTGTAGCCCTGCCTCAACACAAAGGTTTGGACACATTGTGACTGTGTAGCCCTGCATCAACACAAAGGTTTGGACACATTGTGACTGTGTAGCCCTGCATCAACACAAAGGTTTGGACACATTGTGACTGTGTTGCCCTGCATCAACACAAAGGTTTGGACACATTGTGACTGTGTGGCCCTGTATCAACACAAAGGTTTGGACACATTGTGACAGTGTGGCCCTGTATCAACACAAAGGTTTCGACACATTGTGACTGTGTAGCCCTGCATCAACACAAAGGTTTGGACACATTGTGACTGTGTAGCCCTGCATCAACACAAAGGTTTGGACACACTGTGACTGTGTGGCCCTGTATCAACACAAAGGTTTGGACACACTGTGACTGTGTAGCCCTGCATCAACACAAAGGTTTGGACACATTGTGACTGTGTAGCCCTGCATCAACACAAAGGTTTGGACACATTGTGACTGTGTAGCCCTGCATCAACACAATGGTTTGGACACAATGTGACTGTGTGGCCCTGTATCAACACAAAGGTTTGGACACATTGTGACTGTGTAGCCCTGCATCAACACAAAGGTTTGGACACATTGTGACTGTGTAGCCCTGCATCAACACAAAGGTTTGGACACATTGTGACTGTGTAGCCCTGCATCAACACAAAGGTTTGGACACATTGTGACTGTGTAGCCCTGCATCAACACAATGGTTTGGACACAATGTGACTGTGTGGCCCTGTATCAACACAAAGGTTTGGACACATTGTGACTGTGTAGCCCTGCATCAACACAAAGGTTTGGACACATTGTGACTGTGTAGCCCTGCATCAACACAAAGGTTTGGACACATTGTGACTGTGTAGCCCTGCATCAACACAATGGTTTGGACACAATGTGACTGTGTGGCCCTGTATCAACACAAAGGTTTGGACACATTGTGACTGTGTAGCCCTGCATCAACACAAAGGTTTGGACACATTGTGACTGTGTAGCCCTGTATCAACACAAAGGTTTGGACACATTGTGACTGTGTAGCCCTGTATCAACACAAAGGTTTGGACACATTGTGACTGTGTAGCCCTGTATCAACACAAAGGTTTGGACACATTGTGACTGTGTAGCCCTGTATCAACACAAAGGTTTGGACACATTGTGACTGTGTAGCCCTGCATCAACACAAAGGTTTGGACACATTGTGACTGTGTAGCCCTGTATCAACACAAAGGTTTGGACACATTGTGACTGTGTAGCCCTGTATCAACACAAAGGTTTGGACACATTGTGACTGTGTAGCCCTGTATCAACACAAAGGTTTGGACACATTGTGACTGTGTAGCCCTGCATCAACACAAAGGTTTGGACACATTGTGACTGTGTAGCCCTGTATCAACACAAAGGTTTGGACACATTGTGACTGTGTAGCCCTGTATCAACACAAAGGTTTGGACACATTGTGACTGTGTAGCCCTGCATCAACACAAAGGTTTGGACACATTGTGACTGTGTAGCCCTGCATCAACACAAAGGTTTGGACACATTGTGACTGTGTAGCCCTGCATCAACACAAAGGTTTGGACACATTGTGACTGTGTAGCCCTGCATCAACACAAAGGTTTGGACTAGAGATGGGCCGATACCGATACTGGTATCGGTACTTGGCTCCGATACCGTACTCAAGTACTCGTATCGGTATCGGTAAAAAATTTTTTTTTTTTTTTTTTTTTTTTTTTACAGTGCACCTGAACGCAACATGCAAGATACCGGCTGAATAAGTGTCCAAATGTTCATGTCATTTGTGTACTGTACTGCCACGGTGCCACCACCTCTTGCACTTAAGAACTCTGGTTAATGTATTCCCCCCAAAAGTCTACAGATCCCCCCCAGCCTATAAATCCATCTTATCTGAAGAACATAAGGGGGAAATTCCCTCCTAGTTTGCAAAATGAATTTAGGCCCTGACTGTAATACAGAAGTTGAATTTGAAGTTCAGCATTAATACATTTGTCATTTTTTGTCTTATATTTACCTTTGTGTGTTATTGCAATATAAAACTACATAATTGAGAATCGATTCTCGATTCTGGAATCGAGAATCGTTGGAATCGAGAATCGATTCTGGAATCGGATCGTGACCCCAGGAATCGGAATCGGATCGGATCGGAGCACCCCTATTATTTTCATTGTGGTAATTGAACATTACAGTATCATTAAAAGTACAAGGCATGACAATGAAACGAAATTGGGGGAAAAAAGGGGGGAAAATAAGTGGTTACTCAACAAAAACAAAAAGTACTCGTATCGGTACTCGGTATCGGCGAGTACCCAAAATGAAGTACTCGTACTCGTACTCGGTCTGAAAAAAATGGTATCGGCCCATCTCTAGTTTGGACACATTGTGACTGTGTGGCCCTGCATCAACACAAAGGTTTGGACACATTGTGACTGTGTAGCCCTGCATCAACACAAAGGTTTGGACACATTGTGACTGTGTGGCCCTGCATCAACACAAAGGTTTGGACACATTGTGACTGTGTAGCCCTGCATCAACACAAAGGTTTGGACACATTGTGACTGTGTAGCCCTGTATCAACACAAAGGTTTGGACACATTGTGACTGTGTAGCCCTGCATCAACACAAAGGTTTGGACACATTGTGACTGTGTAGCCCTGCATCAACACAAAGGTTTGGACACATTGTGACTGTGTAGCCCTGCATCAACACAAAGGTTTAGACACATTGTGACTGTGTGGCCCTGTATCAACACAAAGGTTTAGACACATTGTGACTGTGTAGCCCTGCATCAACACAAAGGTTTAGACACATTGTGACTGTGTAGCCCTGCATCAACACAAAGGTTTAGACACATTGTGACTGTGTGGCCCTGCATCAACACAAAGGTTTAGACACATTGTGACTGTGTGGCCCTGCATCAACACAAAGGTTTAGACACATTGTGACTGTGTAGCCCTGCATCAACACAAAGGTTTAGACACATTGTGACTGTGTAGCCCTGCATCAACACAAAGGTTTGGACACATTGTGACTGTGTAGCCCTGTATCAACACAAAGGTTTGGACACACTGTGACTGTGTAGCCCTGTATCAACACAAAGGTTTGGACACATTGTGACTGTGTAGCCCTGCATCAACACAAAGGTTTGGACACATTGTGACTGTGTAGCCCTGTATCAACACAAAGGTTTGGACACACTGTGACTGTGTAGCCCTGCATCAACACAAAGGTTTAGACACATTGTGACTGTGTAGTCCTGCATCAACACAAAGGTTTGGACACATTGTGACTGTGTAGTCCTGCATCAACACAAAGGTTTGGACACATTGTGACTGTGTAGTCCTGCATCAACACAAAGGTTTAGACACATTGTGACTGTGTAGCCCTGCATCAACACAAAGGTTTGGACACATTGTGACTGTGTAGTCCTGCATCAACACAAAGGTTTGGACACACTGTGACTGTGTAGCCCTGCATCAACACAAAGGTTTGGACACACTGTGACTGTGTCCAACACAGGAGACGGAGTTACGCTACTTCTCCCTCTAGTGTTTGGAAAAGACTGAGTCACGATCCAAATGTGGTTTGACGTGAGATTAAACCGAGTTGAGTTCCCAGAATAATCCAAAGCTAAAAGATCGTTTTCGCTGCCGAAGACTTTCCAGGGTAGGAAGACTAAATAAAACTTCCCGCAGATACGTTTTATTTTTTCTAGCTGCACAGTCGATAAAAACGATACTGCCATCCATTTTGAGCGTGACAATTGAACTCGCCCTTGCGTGTAGTCCCTGCATAAGAAAATGTTTAAAACTTATAAAAAATTACCTTAATTCTCCCCCTCGCTCCCTCTAAAAGGTGTTCAATGTCGACAGAATGATTTGCAAAGGCTGAGGTTCAAACGATATCTCTTCTGTGATTGGCGAGCCTTGTCAGAGGCGGCGTGTGCAGTGCAGTGGGGTGGCTGAAGAGAAGACATCATTCTATAGATCTATACTCCGTACCTGTGTCATCGTTATATTGATCTATACTCCATACCTGTGTCATCGTTATATTGATCTATACTCCGTACCTGTGTCATCGTTATATTGATCTATGCTCCATACCTGTGTCATCCTTATATTGATCACAAAGACACACAAAGGCTATTGGCCCAATCAAGGCTAAACAAAGACGTTTGTTACGGGCGGGATGATTCAGTCCTCTCCCGCAGGAGCAGTCTCACAAAGCGCACAGACACATCTATTCATAATGGCTGGGCGGCTGCGCCATATTTTCAATCCGTCTCCATGGTTCTAGCTGGAGGCCGGTGCAGCTTGACAACCTGTGTGATTTACACAGTCTTGGCTGAAGTAGATATCGCACAGAGTGGACAGAACAGAACGACCCTGAGGCCTTTTTCCCAACAGGGCAGATTTACATCCACTGGCGTGTTTGTGTGGGTGCGGGTGTGCGTGTGTGTGTGTGTGCGTGTGCGTGTGCGTGTGCGTGTGTGTGTGTGTGTGTGTGTGTGTGAGAGAGAGAGAGAGAGAGAGAGAGAGTTGGCTCCATGGCTGTATCCGTCAGCAGAAACATGTAAGCTTGCTGACGCAGGGGTTAAAAAGATACACAGATTGACAGGAAAGTGGGCAGCCAGTCGATATGGGATCAATGCGGCAACAAACAAATCAAGACGACCTTAACCTCGCGTCTAATCTACTGTATGGGTTAACTTAGCCTTGTGTCTAATCTATGGGTTAATTTAGCCTCGTGTCTAATCTATGGGTTAATTTAGCCTAGTGTCTAATCTATGGGTTAATTTAGCCTAGTGTCTAATCCAGTGATTCCCAACCTGTGGGCCGCGGCCCCCTGGTGGGCCGCGAAGGTATTGCAAGTGGGCCGCCAAATCATTTCCAAAAAAGTATGATTAAAAAAAAAAAAAAAAAAAAAAAAAAAAAAAAATCAATTTTTTTTTTGAAAGATTTTGAAAAATCATACTTGAAAAAGTATGATTTTTGTTTCTTTGATGTTATTGCTTTTGCTTGAATTGAAGTTTCATCTTTACATCATCTTTATATTGGGTTTGTGTTTATTTGTAACCCTATCGATTTAATGGCTTTCTTCTGATATTTGGATTTTGTTTGGATCTGATATTGGATGTCAAATTGTTATGAGAATGCATTTTTCCATTGTTGAAGGATACCGTTATTTATTAATCATTTGTTAATTAGCCTGTTACAGACAGCCCCTTGCTTGTCATTTCTGACATCTGTGTGGTGCTGATGGACAGCTCCTTGAATGATTGGTGTGTGTGTGTGTGTGTGTGTGTGTGTGTGTGTGTGTGTGTGTGTGTGTGTGTGTGCGCGTGTGTGTATGTGTGTGTGTGTGGACAGCTCCTTGAAAACTGTAATACTGAAGGTGTTGCAACATGTTACAGGTGCTGTGTTAGTGACTGTGGAGCTTCCAACATGTTTCTCCTGTATTCAGTTCAGTCCTTTATGTTCAATTTTCAATAAAAAAGTGCTCTGAGAACGCATTATATGGCCTTTGTATTTATGGGGTCGGAGGTGGGCCGCGAACATTTTTGAGACATAAAAGTGGGCCCTGAGTTGGAAAAGGTTGGGAACCACTGGTCTAATCTATGGGTTAATTTAGCCTCGTGTCTAATCTATGGGTTAATTTAGCCTCATATCTAATATATGGGTTAAGGGGCTAACTCATTAACCTGACGCTGCCAGATCGATGAGTTTGCTTCAAATATCTGTTTCACAAACAACATCCATCTGGATTCGGCCAAGCTACATTGCTGAAGAGGGCGGTCACTTTTTTCAAGCTACTAGGCAGGTGATTGGATGGACCGTCTGTCTGTCACCGTCTGGGCTTGCCAGCGCCAACCAATCAGATCGACTTCCCTTCATGACGTAGCAGCGCCTGATCAGCTAGGACTACAATTGCTAATAGTTAGCATGGAGGTCGCAGATTTTTTGCTGTTTTTGTAAGGTGAATATTGGGTGCAACCATTGACTATTCAATTTGCCAAAAGAAAGAAGAATTACTGCAGATGTCTGACTGAGGATGAAGTGCAGGTAGGCCATTTTGCACGTTAAATGTAACTGATTGGATTAACTGATGTTACGCTAACGATAGCAACATTTGGAGGTTGGGGTGCTACGTCTGATGATTGATGATTAATGTTAACGTTAACAGCGATTCATTCATAACACATATCGTTGTTCGTTTCTTCAGGGAACTGATGACACGATATGACACCGAGTGGCACGCACCCTGGACGGCTAACGTCATGGAGACGCAACGCTCTCTAGCCTTTATGATCATGGCAACAACCAAATGCTTTGATACAATATAATGATTTAACGCTACTATTTAACTGGTGAATTTTAGCATATGTGTCAGTGGAATGGTAGATATTTACGCATGACTGGAGAATGTTATTTGCTTACTTTTGTAATAATAAACTAAACGGAGAAATGACGGCCGTGTGTGGTGTTGTTGTTACATAATCTGCTGGTCTTGAGGCACGATTGGGTCAAATGATAAGACGATGTAAATGCATAAAGATGTTGTCAGATGAATCTGCGAAAGGGAGCTGCCTGGAGCCCAGAGGACGTCAACAGAGAAGAGGAAAAACACCCTGGTTACACCATGCAGCATGTATTTGGATATAATCTCTAACTTTAAGAATGGTTCCTTGTTGATATACCGTATTCCTAGTATTGGCTCCCATGACGTTTGTTTACCCCCTATCTAAAGTACAAGTGCAAAATCTTAAACTACCGGTATGTTCTATCGATAAACCAATTTCTCGAATAACAGCTCCAAAATATCAGACATATAGGACTACTATATGCTAGAGCTATATTCACACTTCACAGTATAATTTATGCAAGCGGGGGAAAATATCAGATAAACTGATTGTTGTATTGTATCCTGAGATCTTTAATCTCGCCTGTATAACATAATATGTCACTCGGACACCAACGTGAGTTAACGTGGTTTATTAAACAGCAGCCAACATTCCAATCATAGCAGAATACACTTCAGCTAGCAGTAAAGGGACAATACATCACACTGATCTTTGCAGTTCTGTGTTGATTAGCTAATAATTCAGTGGCATTTTGATTAACGTTATGATTTATTTCGATTTGGAACAAAAATGATGGTTTAACAGATTGCATGTTTACTGGGCTGTGGTGAGAGTGAGAAGGGCTTTGTGTTTGTGTGACTTGCGTGAATGGCTAGCCGTTAGCCATTACAGCCTTACAGCTAATAAGTTATCCCAGCCTAGCGGTCTGAAGGCTATCTCCCCAAATTCTACAACAATGTCTTGTTTACTAACGTTCATAGTTGATAACATTACAGCAATACAGTTACGGTTTCGTACTCACTGTAAGATCAAGTGTTTAACGTTTATGTTAGCTTATTGTTTTGAATAGAATGTTTGACTAGCACACTGGAGCTAGCCTCGGTAGCCGCCGCCATGTTGAATAGTGAAAGAACTACAAACGCAGAGGCGCCTCTCGGTGGCGTCACACCCGGTCTCGCCTAAAGCCCGCCCCTAGCTCACGCTGATTGGTGCGCCTGTGTGGCGGCCGGTTTGAATGCATCTCTGAGGCCAGGGCCAGACTGAGGTGGATTGTGAATTTGTGGAACAATGCCGCCCCCGTCTGGTGGAGTCAGGCTACTAACTCATAGCTCCATTTGTGAAGCCAATGCGGAAGTAACTTAAACCTGCTTTCGTTCCATTATCCTGAAGGGGGCGTCGAACGAGCCAAGTACTCCAGCGTGGCCTTTGCATATATGAACATGTGTGACTCACCCTTGCAGCTCCTTGACAGACATGGAGATCTTGAGGTTGTGTCCCAGAACATGCAGGGCGGTGAGGATGTCTGCCCACTGGACCATCTCTCCCAGAGGACCCCCCTTTAGGACCTTGGGACTGAAGACGTCCCCGGACTCCTCCGTCAGGAAGCCCACGTGGACCAGGATCTGAGGGAGGACAGGGAGGCATTGTGGCAGGGAGTTAAAGCCAAAGTCAACGGAGGAAGTCCAGGAGAAGTGGTACTGACACTGAAACACCATGGAGTAGCATGGTATTATTCAGGCCTTTACATGGTAACACTGTACAGCACCACCACTACTACAAGTACAAAACATGGTTAAATGTGTATCGCAATTTCACCCAATTTTAGAAACGGAAAACTTAACCACCTTAAAGCCCCCCTAAAGTCATGTTTCAAGAGCTATATAAAATAGTCTACTTTGAATAATACATTTGTGTCTGATGGTTTTTCCCCACACAAAAAGTAAAATTATCTTGTGAAATGACTTCCCCTCCTTCTCCCTCATTTAAAAATCCAAAGCAACCAATCAGGGTTATCTATAGACCCTAATTAGCCAATCACAGCATACAACACGGGCTTTCAACACATTTCAAAGTGACAATAAGGGTTCCTGAGCGATCTGCAGTATATGATGAGTTGGGAATTATGGTAAACTAATTCTCTGAAACAGCCAGTGAATAATCCCCTCATGTCCCAATGAAAAAGCATGCATACAGTACACTAACCCATCACGATGGACTTTACAGCTCATTGTAAATGAACAGTATGCCTATAAAACTAACCAATCACACTAATGCTTAGGCACCCGATGAAAATGAATAAATAACAAAGACCCCTTTGTATTCAAAGACGTGCAGGAATCATAATTTAACATGATGGATTTTACAACCTTGCATATACAGTACAGGCTACAAGGCTACAGTAGCTACTGCATCATTTAGTGCAACCCACCCAAGAAATGAGCAACATGTTGCTTTTCACAGGAGGATCAGCCACAGCCATGGCTCTGGCTGACTAATCCTGATTAACTAACACATCATGAACGCCGACCGCCGCTGCGGCTGGCAAACGCAGCCCACGGCTCTCACCATGCGAGACTCACTGTGTATATAATGAGCTCACAGGCAACTGGGTGGACTTTGAGGGGGGAACGTTTTGATGGCGATTGCTTGCTCGCTCTCTCGCTCTCTCTCTCTCTCTCTCTCTCTGTCTCTCTCTCTCTCTCTCTCTTTCTCTCACACACACTCTTTGTGCTTGCATCTATGTGGGCGTGTGTCCTGTGTCTGCAGTTTTGAACTGCAGAAGGAATGATTAAAAGCTTCCTAGAACAGATTGCGTTTGAATGGCAGCAGAGCAAAGACAATGAAACAAGAGAGAGAAAATAATGTATACGAATATATCATATGTCAAGTCCTCCGCGGTATTCACACAGGGCCATTAATATTAAAATATTCTATATGATTCGAGGCTCTCATTATAGACATTATAGATGTGGTAAAAGCGTTGCGGCGCCGCGCTAACGCTGACGAGAGTGATGGTGAGTGTTGGTGCAGCAGAGTCGGGCGCCGCCGAGACTCCGGCTGGCATGAAAAATGCTCTGATTTAATAAGCCAGCCCTAATAACTTCTGCTTCATAAAAAAAAAAAAAAAAAGATAAGTGAAATTTAATTACAGTTTGGATGGCAGATGGCAAGAGTGAGAATTCATAGCGCCAATACACTATTCCTTCTCCTGGCTTGGCGCGGGGGCGATGGCGAGGGTGTATCATACAGTACAAACACTGGCAATGGTGCAGAAGAAGTTGAGCAAAGGCAAGGGGGGTGGATTTCACATAATTGGCAAGGACACAATACCGCGGCTAAATCAAAGAGAAGAATAGCACGCCTGACTAAGTGAGGAAGGGATTCTATAAAAAGGCGTCCCTGCACACAAACGCCAAGTTAAGAGGGAAAAGTAAGAGTGGATTTCAAAAGCTGGCAACTTGGTGTGCTGCTGCCGGATGGCCAGACTGCTGAGGAGGGACTTCAGTCTGTTCTCTAATGGCATAGAGACACTGCATGAAATAGGCCACGCCCATTCCGGGGGAAAGCGCTCCATTCACTCCCACACACCAGCGTCATTTTCCTTGAATTAAACATAGCTAAAAGCTGTTGTGTGGTGGGGCTGCGCAGACAACAAATGTACAAAATTGCCAATTAAAGTATTTTTGTACTCCCGAGCAAAACAAGGAACCCATTGAGAATTGGCGAGAAGAAAAATGTGGATCTAGATGTCAAGGAAGTAAGTTGGAGTGTTCATCTTCCGTATATATGATCTTTGTGAACTGCATAGTACGCCTTGTCTCAACTCGGCTTTACTCGTCTCGACCTGAAGTACTCTCTGCTTCCACCGCAAGTAGTACTCACTCAATCTGCGGCTGCCCGGCAGGCCGGAATCGCGGACTTTTCTCTCTCAAAACAATTGAAAACAACCGTCATGTTAAGGCTGAGCAAGGAGATGGATTTTATTTCACCAGAGCTGAAGGCAGCAACACAAAAGACTGATGGAAATAACAGGAGAGTTTGGGAAATAACTGACATACACACAGTGCAGTGTTTCCCATACATAAAGGAATTTGTGGCGGGCCGCCACAAAAAGATGTTGACCAATTTTTTTTTTTTTTTTACAGTGCACCTGAACGCAACATGCAAGATACCCGCTGAATAAGTGTCCAATAAATGTTCATGTCATTCTGGCCAATACTTCTGTTATAGCATTTCAGTCTGGAATATGGAATATCTTTCAATAATCTATGATTTAGCTGCTAAATTGTCAAATACCGCCATCTGCTCGCTACCCAGGCACTTATGTATGTACTTAACCTAACTAACTTAACCTAACTAACTATCCGGTATGCACAACATTGTCAGCCTAAACTCCGGCTGACACCCCAAAAACCTACAATCCGCTACAGAAAAATGTATATTGTTTGTTTATTAACTGGCCCCTCGCCTTCTATCATTTCACGAAAGTGGCAAAGCAAGTTGAGTATCCCTGACCTATAGGGAGAAATTTAGTTTGTCATTGTAAACCCACAGCACAGTAATGATGACATGTTCTTCATAGATCTAGCCTTTTAATTTTGCTCTTAAGCTTTCTCAAAGTACACCAAATTCATGCATTTTACTTTAAAATGTTTACAAAAAAATATTGCGGGGGAGCATGCCCCCGCACCGCCCCAAGGGGGTCTGCGGCTCGAGCAGTAACGTAGAGCCATAAGTGCAGTTATCACAGAAATAGACTCAATAACGATTAAACAAGAACAGGAGTACACTGTACAACAGCGCAGTTTCTCAGTGGAAAAGACGTTTTCACCGTTCTTCAGAGTGGATTTGCATGTGACTATATCCAACGCTGATTGGCTGAAGGACTGGATTTGGCAAACACTGATTGGCTGATGGAGTCAAAGCAAGTACTTCCACCCATTGAAATTACTCAGCACACCTTGGAGTCCAAACGGAACCGCAGAACTAAACAGAATGCAAGTTCACGGAACTGGGTGTTTTAATCAGGCTAGTGCATTGCTATATTACTTTATTACGGTTCTTCCTTTCTCAGTATCTTATTTGATTAATTTCACTAGCAGAACTGACAGTCTTATTCAGTAATGTATTCACTCTGTTCACTCTGTTGTTGTTGGTTTCTTTCGTTGGTTTGTCCTGAGATGCGTTGGCAATTTTGTTGTTATGACATTCGTGCCAAAGCAAATTGAATGAAGACTGGTGTGGGTGGTTTGTACTGTTGTAGCACGTCGATCACACACACACACACACACACACACACACACACACACAGGCGTTCGCCGCCAACGCAATCCCACATTTTGCGCTCACGCTGTCTTGCAAATGAAGATGAACGGGTAGGAAAAGCCACACAATAGGAAGTCGACAACGGGGGGAAGAACTCCGAACACTCCGAACACTTCCACATAAACTGCTATATCACAGCCAGCTGCCTCCCCCGGGACTCTGAGCACACACAGAGCGAGCCAGCTCTTTATACACTGGACTTATGCTGCTCCCACATGGCGTCTGGTGTTCTGAGTGTGTGAAGAGACAGACGGCTCTGCCATGTTTGTTTTGGTTTGTTTGCATGTGTTCTGTTTCACGCATCAATGTGTTCCAGTCAGAATGTCCGGTGTGTGTGTGTCGTGTGTGTGTGTGTGTGTGTGTGTGTGTGTGTGTGTGTGTGTGTGTGTGTGTGTGTGTGTGCCAGACAGACAGAGTCAGTAGCACCACCGTGACGCCATGCTCACCTTTCACCAGGCGTGTCCCACCATCACACCTTTTAAAAAGCAGGGTGAATCACTGCCTTTTCCTCCTGCCTGCGTCCGGCGTGTTGCAGTGTGATGGATATAACTGGAATAAGGAGTGGGTATAACCAGAGCCGTGTAGATAGAAGAGTCGCGACATCTCCATTCACTCCAATGGAGCAGTTTGTTACTCTTGAGAGTTCCAGGAAGTAAGGTTCTGGATTAAGCAGCGCTGTCGAGTTGCAGCAAAATGTGTTGTACTTTGAAAGTTTTTTTTTTAATCAAATTGTACATTATCGGCTTTATTTTAGCATTCAAAAGTAGCGCGAGACCCCTTCCTGGCTGTTCATTGGCTAATGAGTCACGCATTTTGGTCCTCCGCTGACGCCACTCTCTCTCTAAATTGCTCTGGGTATAACTTATCTTCTTGCAGGTTTTTAATGTGGGGTTCAACAGGAAACCCCAGGGGAGCACGGGGAGAACATACAAACTCCACACCGATAGGCTATTTTGACGAGATAGCCCACCTGGGCACCAGACACCGAGGACATGGGAGGGACACGTCCTCTGCGCCACAGCGTCCCCGGTGGGAATCGAACCGCAAACATTCTTGCTGTGAGGAGACAGCACTCCCACTTCCCCCACCGAAATCTACAGTCTCATGCTTTCATGTGAGGAGTGTTTGATGTGACGTGACGTGACGTGTGTGTGTGTGTGTGTGTGTGTGCGTGTGCGTGTGCGTGTGTGTGTGTAAACCTTGGAAGGTCCTTGGTGCATACTGCGTAGGAGTGTGACTGTGAAAGTACAGAGTAGAAGTGTCACTAAAAGTATGTGGTAGCACTTCACCGCTCCGCTCCACTCCTCGCTAACAGGCTAACGACAGCAGAATGCTAATCCTGGTCCCTGCGTCTATTAGTAAAAGGCTGAGTGTGTGTGTGTGCGCGTGCATGTGTGTGTGTGTGCACTGTGGCCTCAGCCAGCCGGTCTGAAGGTCACAGCTGTCTGGTTGAAGGGCGTGGGCAGCAACACAAGCTGGCACTGCCAACCACCATCCCTACATTCCCCTTACTCTCACCTTCTCCCTCCTCTCCACTCGGCTTCTCACTCTCACCTTCTCCCTCCTCTCCACTCGGCTTCTTACTCTCACCTTCTCCCTCCTCTCCACTCGGCTTCTTACTCTCACCTTCTCCCTCCTCTCCACTCGGCTTCTTACTCTCACCTTCTCCCTCGTCTCCACTCGGCTTCTTACTCTCACCTTCTCCCTCCTCTCCACTCGGCTTCTTACTCTCACCTTCTCCCTCCTCTCCACTCGGCTTCTTACTCTCACCTTCTCCCTCCTCTCCTCTCGGGTTCTTACCTTCTCCCTCCTCTCCTCTCGGCTTCTTACTCTCACCTTCTCCCTCCTCTCCTCTCGGCTTCTTACCTTCTCCCTCCTCTCCTCTTCTTACCTTCTCCCTCCTCTCCACTCGGCTTCTTACTCTCACCTTCTCCCTCCTCTCCACTCGGCTTCTCACTCTCACCTTCTCCCTCCTCTCCACTCGGCTTCTTACTCTCACCTTCTCCCTCCTCTCCACTCGGCTTCTCGCTCTCACCTTCTCCCTCCTCTCCTCTCGGCTTCTTGCCCCCCTCCTCTCTCAGCATCCATCTCTCTCCTCTACACTGTCTCTACACTTCATCAGCCAGAGGTCAAGCTGCTCCCCAGGGGGGCAAACACATCAAGGAGGAGGGGCAATGAACAGCTGGGGTACAAAGTCACATGCAGACACTCAACACAAAACCACACACAAGCAAGTTTTGTTTTTACCAGGATACGGTCGGCATCTTCGAACGCTTCCTCGTCCTCTCTCGGAAACCTCCCTGTTATTTTCCGCAACTGTGAATAGCGGTTGATCGCATCTCCTTTTGACTTCTGCACGAAAGATCATCTGTTCTGACGCCAAACATTCCATTCCACCAGGCGTTCGATAACGCCTGACAGCCCGTCCCGACCCGTTTCTTTTGGTTTGCTTTGATAATCGCTTTGCAAAGGAAAAAAAGATACAAGCGGATCGTGGATCATCTCCACAAGTAGAAGTGCTTTTAAAGTGTTGTGCAGCAGCACCAGGTGGTTGATGCCTGGTGTTCTTAGAGGAAAGAAGCAGATTTCCAGTAATAGTTGAGGCGCTGCTTCTCGTTCGTCACATACCAACACATTGTTAAGGGCCATCTCTCATGTCAATACTGGATAGGACCAAAAAACACACACACACACACACACACACACACACACACACACACACACACACACACGCGCACACACACGCACGCACGCACGCACACACATACACCTCTTTCCTCGCCTTTGTGTCTGACAACGACAGACACAGGAACAATCTTGATTTGTCTCTTTCCTCCGCCTCACTACTTGCATCTCTCTTGTACTCTGCCAATTGATTCCTTTCCTGAGTAAACAGCCACTCTAAACAATCAAAAAGAAGCCAAACAAGCAAACTGAATTGAATCAACAGAACCCGGCTGGAATTTTAAAGAGTGCAAAAAACCCAAGCGGAATGCTCAAGTGCTGACTGCTCAAGCTGCTGCTGGAACTGGGGGGGTGGTTCTCTTGTCAAAGATGAAGGTTAGGAGGAAAGGTACAAGGCCAAAGTCTATTCAAAAGCAGACGGTGTTTCTCCAAGGTCCAAAGTTAATTTGAACCAAACAAGTGTGTTCCGTCTCAGTGCTAATGCGAACTTGCGAAGGCTTTGAAGGTTCAGCACAACAACTGACTGACGAGTCCTATGAGAGCGCGGGGAGGGGAGGGGGGGCTAAGCGCAAGGCAGAATTGGACAAGTACAGATTGAGATGTGATTTTGAGGTAGGAGAAGCCCTGCCTTTAGTATTGAGATGTGATTTTGAGGTAGGAGAGGCCCTGCCTTTAGTATTGAGATGTGATTTTGAGGTAGGAGAGGCCCTGCCTTTAGTATTGAGATGTGATTTTGAGGTAGGAGGCCCTGCCTTTAGTATTGAGATGTGATTTTGAGGTAGCAGAGGCCCTGCCTTTAGTATTGAGATGTGATTTTGAGGTAGGAGGCCCTGCCTTTAGTATTGAGATGTGATTTTGAGGTAGGAGAGGCCCTGCCTTTAGTATTGAGATGTGATTTTGAGGTAGGAGAAGCCCTGCCTTTAGTATTAAGATGTGATTTTGAGGTAGGAGAGGCCCTGCCTTTAGTATTGAGATGTGATTTTGAGGTAGGAGAGGCCCTGCCTTTAGTATTGAGATGTGATTTTGAGGTAGGAGGCCCTGCCTTTAGTATTGAGATGTGATTTTGAGGTAGGAGGCCCTGCCTTTAGTATTGAGATGTGATTTTGAGGTAGGAGAAGCCCTGCCTTTAGTATTGAGATGTGATTTTGAGGTAGGAGAAGCCCTGCCTTTAGTATTGAGATGTGATTTTGAGGTAGCAGAGGCCCTGCCTTTAGTATTGAGATGTGATTTTGAGGTAGGAGAAGCCCTGCCTTTAGTATTAAGATGTGATTTTGAGGTAGGAGAGGCCCTACCTTTGGTATTGAGATGTGGTTTTGACGTACGAGAGGCCCTGCCTTTAGTATTGAGATGTGATTTTGAGGTAGGAGGCCCTGCCTTTAGTATTGATATGTGATTTTGAGGTAGGAGAGGCCCTGCCTTTAGTATTGATATGTGATTTTGAGGTAGGAGGCCCTGCCTTTAGTATTGATATGTGATTTTGAGGTAGGAGAGGCCCTGCCTTTGGTATTAAGATGTGATTTTGAGGTAGGAGAGGCCCTGCCTTTAGTATTGAGATGTGATTTTGAGGTAGGAGAGGCCCTGCCTTTAGTATTGAGATGTGATTTTGAGGTAGGAGAGGCCCTGCCTTTAGTATTGAGATGTGATTTTTGAGGTAGGAGAGGCCCTGCCTTTAGTATTGAGATGTGATTTTGAGGTAGGAGAGGCCCTGCCTTTAGTATTGAGATGTGATTTTGAGGTAGGAGAGGCCCTGCCTTTAGTATTGAGATGTGATTTTGAGGTAGCAGAGGCCCTGCCTTTAGTATTTAGATGTGATTTTGAGGTAGGAGAGGCCCTGCCTTTAGTATTGAGATGTGATTTTGAGGTAGGAGGCCCTGCCTTTAGTATTGAGATGTGATTTTGAGGTAGGAGAGGCCCTGCCTTTAGTATTGAGATGTGATTTTGAGGTAGGAGAGGCCCTGCCTTTAGTATTGAGATGTGATTTTGAGGTAGGAGAGGCCCTGCCTTTAGTATTGAGATGTGATTTTGAGGTAGGAGAGGCCCTGCTTTTGGTATTGAGATGTGATTTTGAGGTAGCAGAGGCCCTGCCTTTAGTATTGAGATGTGATTTTGAGGTAGGAGAGGCCCTGCCTTTGGTATTGAGATGTGATTTTGAGGTAGGAGAGGCCCTGCCTTTAGTATTGAGATGTGATTTTGAGGTAGGAGAAGCCCTGCCTTTGGTATTGAGATGTGATTTTGAGGTAGGAGAGGCCCTGCCTTTAGTATTGAGATGTGATTTTGAGGTAGCGGAGGCCCTGCCTTTAGTATTGAGATGTGATTTTGAGGTAGCAGAGGCCCTGCCTTTAGTATTAAGATGTGATTTTGAGGTAGGAGAGGCCCTGCCTTTAGTATTAAGATGTGATTTTGAGGTAGGAGAAGCCCTGCCTTTAGTATTTAGATGTGATTTTGAGGTAGCGGAGGCCCTGCCTTTAGTATTGAGATGTGATCTTGAGGTAGCAGAGGCCCTGCCTTTAGTATTAAGATGTGATTTTGAGGTAGGAGAGGCCCTGCCTTTAGTATTAAGATGTGATTTTGAGGTAGGAGAAGCCCTGCCTTTAGTATTTAGATGTGATTTTGAGGTAGGAGAGGCCCTGCCTTTAGTATTGAGATGTGATCTTGAGGTAGCAGAGGCCCTGCCTTTGGTATTGAGATGTGATTTTGAGGTAGGAGAGGCCCTGCCTTTAGTATTGAGATGTGATTTTGAGGTAGCAGAGGCCCTGCCTTTAGTATTGAGATGTGATTTTGAGGTAGCAGAGGCCCTGCCTTTAGTATTGAGATGTGATTTTGAGGTAGGAGAGGCCCTGCCTTTAGTATTGAGATGTGATTTTGAGGTAGGAGAGGACCTGCCTTTGGTATTGAGATGTGATTTTGAGGTAGGATAAGCCCTGCCTTTAGTATTGAGATGTGATTTTGAGGTAGGATAAGCCCTGCCTTTAGTATTGAGATGTGATTTTGAGGTAGGAGAGGCCCTGCCTTTGGTTTTTGATGCAATGGTATCCAATTAGCCCTTCTCCCTCCCTAATTATGGGTGATAAACAGCTCTTGACAACGATGGCTAACTCTTACAAACAGCAGAACATCTGCTGTGGAGATAGCGGCCGCACATTGCGTTAGCCACAGGAGCCGCGAGAGAGGATAACGAATGCCCCCAGCGCGCCGGCGAGAGAGGAGGACATCAATCACAGAGACAGAGGACTATTTCTACCCCTGTTAACTTATTTTAGGGAGAGACCGGGGCAGAGGAAGACATTCCGGGAGAGAGAGAGAGAGAGAGAGAGAGAGAGAGAGAGAGAGAGAGAGAGAGAGAGAGAGAGAGAGAGAGAGAGAGAGAGAGTGTGTGTGTGTGTGTGTGTGTGTGTGTGTGTGTGTGTGTGTGTGTGTGTGTGTGTGTGTGTGTGTGTGTGTGTGTGTGTGTGTGTGTGTGTGTGTGTGTGTGTGTGTGCGCGCGTGCGTGTCCAATATGCCTCCTCGGGCTCAACTCTTTAATTGATCATAATTGTCTTGACTAAAACATTCTCTGTCTGTTCAGAGGAGGTGAGAAAATGTAATAGGTGGTCAGTCAGGCTGAACCGACAGATGTGCAGCGAGAAGTTTCCAACACCAGAACTTAAAAAAAGAAAATCTGATTTTTCTCCCATCTTCTCCCCCAATTGCACTTGGACAATTCCCCCTGCTGCCCCGGTCGTTGCTCCACCCCCTCTGCCGATCTGGGGAGAGTTGTAGACTAGCACCGTGCTTCCTCCGATACATGTGCAGTCGCCAGCCGCTTCTTTTCACCTGACAGCGAGGAGTTTCAATGGCAGGACATAGCGCGTGGTGGGAGGATCACGCTATCCGGCTTAATCCGGCTTCCCACCCACAGACACGACCAATTGTGCCTGTATGGACGCCCGACCAAGCTGGAGGTAACACGGGGGCTTGAACCTGTGAACCCTGGTGTTGGTAGGCAGGGTATCTATTGTACATTACTGTAGCAGCTTCCTCCCCCTCTCCCTCTCTCTCCCTCTCCGGCGTGCACGACGACACACTCTCTCCTATCGTCATTCAAAATAAGAACAAATCTCCTTAGCTGCTGCACTGTTATTGACAGAGCAATTATCCAGGAGAACTCCTTACCCATTCAAATTGCACGTATACAAAATAAATGTCCCTTCAAGAAGCATCTGAAACAGCATTTTCACGGCTAACATTTTGTTGCTGTGCAGCAGGGTAGGAAATTAGTGGGGGCTCGGGGGAAAATGCGCCTAAAAAAATCTAGAATTGCCCTTGGAATTGGGGTGACGGGGCTTATTAAATGCCTTCATAAAATAAAGAGTTTAATACTTTCTGTATTTATTCTGTATTTGCAAAGCGTGACTCGAAAATGGCCAACTAGGCATCCGTACAAACCCCGCCCCTCCTCCTACTAGCATTATTTAGCTCAGTGACAGGCAGCACAAGCTAGCTGGCCAGCTAGTTCACTCATGTTTTTGCCAACTACATTAATAACATGCCGGACAATCAACAGTGTTGTTGAGATAGGAAATGAGGATCTTTAACTGTGATTGTTTATGAACTTTTAGAAATAAAATATGCTTGGATAAGAGTCATTGATTGGTCTGTCAGGCTACATAGGTGCAACTAAGGTATGCTCTCTCTGTTGCCCCTCGTCACTGGTCTTCCTCTCCCTCTCTACCCCAGCCTCCACTCCTCCCTGTGCTTCACTTTCATCTGGGACATGCCTGTGACATCTGTGATCACATGACATCGACTGTCTTTTTGGATGAAGTAGATACAGAATCAGGAATAAGGCTGTGACCACATGACATCAACTCTATGATTGGATGATTGATGATTGAATGGCTATGATGGAAGGAAGACCTGTGTGGGAAGTTCACCCAGGGCACCGGGGCTACACCGCTACTCTTGTGAAGAGTGCCGCTGGGATCTTTAATGACCACAGAGAGTCAGGACGTCGGTTTAAGGAAGGATGGTGATCACTCACAGGACATAGTCGCTGTCTCTGCCCTGGGGCCTTGGGGAGATTAGTCATGATGAGACCAGAGGGAAGAGCACCTCCTACTGGTCCTTCAACAGCGCATCCAGAGAAGCATGGTCTTCACCATCTGAGGACTGACAGAGCAGCCCTGCTTACAGTAGCTTCCCCAGCAAGACAGCGATGTAACGCAGGAGCTGATCATGGCCTACTGTATAAATAAGGACGCCATTCACTCCATTACGCCTCTCCTCCCTTTCCTCCTCGTCTCCTTTCCTCCTCTACTCCCATCCTCCTCGTCTCCTTTCCTCCTCATCTCCTTTCCTCCTCTACTCCCATCCTCCTCGTCTCCTTTCCTCCTCATCTCCTTTCCTCCTCTACTCCCATCCTCCTCATCTCCTTTCCTCCTCATCTCCTTTCCTCATCTCCCTTCTTCCTCTCACCTTCTTCTGGTCTCTCCAGCGCTGCTGCAGCTTGGCGTCCAGGCGGTTGGCGGCCGTGGCCCACTGCTGCGCCAGGCGACGGATGCGGCGCTTCATGAAGCTGAGGGACTCCTTGCCCGCCCCCACCTGGTCCAGCAGCACGGAGAGGTCTGTACGGAACGCAGCCTGGGGGGGGGGGGGGGGGAGGGGGGAGGAGAGAAGGAGAGACAGAATGCAAGAAATTCATTACATTTTCAATGTATTTATTGATGATGATTACATTATGTATTCACTTGTGTTCATTGTCAAACTCATTTTTGACGAGTATAACATTGAAAGCCGATAATAATTCGCTAGTAAGGAACCGAGAGCTGGTGGGAAAGATGTGAGGAAAATATGTCAACGGCATCTGAGTGGATAAGCTGATGTACTGTAGCAGGTATTACAGAAAGATTACACAGCACTGTGTCATTATTACAGGATGCAGTCATGGGCGTACAGTAAGTGCTCAGCCTCAGTGTGTGTCATGTGATCAGGCTCAGTGTGTACCATGTGCTCAGGCACAGTGTGTGTCATGTGCTCAGGCACAGTGTGTGCCATGTGCTCAGGCACAGTGTGTGTCATGTGATCAGGCACAGTGTGTGTCATGTGATCAGGCTCAGTGTGTGCCATGTGATCAGGCTCAGTGTGTGCCATGTGCTCAGGCACAGTGTGTGCCATGTGCTCAGGCACAGAGTGTGCCATGTGCTCAGGCACAGTGTGTACCATGTGCTCAGGCACAGTGTGTACCATGTGCTCAGGCACAGTGTGTGCCATGTGCTCAGGCACAGTAAGTGCTCAGGCACAGTGTGTGCCATGTGCTCAGGCACAGTAAGTGTTCAGGCACAGTGTGTGCCATGTGTTCAGGCTCAGTTTGTGCCATGTGCTCAGGCACAGTGTGTGCCATGTGCTCAGGCACAGTAAGTGCTCAGGCACAGTGTGTACCATGTGCTCAGGCACAGTGTGTGCTCAGGCACAGTGTGTGCCATGTGCTCAGGCACAGTAAGTGCTCAGGCACAGTGTGTGCCATGTGCTCAGGCTCAGTGTGTGCCATGTGCTCAGGCACAGTGTGTGCCATGTGCTCAGGCACAGTGTGTGCCATGTGCTCAGGCACAGTGTGTGCCATGTGCTCAGGCACAGTGTGTACCATGTGCTCAGGCTCAGTGTGTGCCATGTGCTCAGGCACAGTGTGTGCCATGTGCTCAGGCTCAGTGTGTGCCATGTGCTCAGGCACAGTGTGTGCCATGTGCTCAGGCACAGTGTGTGCCATGTAAAAATCACTGCTTTTCTTGCATGGGATGATGTAATGCTGTATCCCCTGTGAAAACACTCGCAGGTAGATTTTCAAAAGAACAAAAGCATATTGTTTTGCCTGATGCAACGCTTGCCTCGCCCACGGCGCTACGAGTTTGGAGAACTATTCAGAGGGAAATGTGTGTCGTAGGTCGGAGATCCTGTCACCCTGGGCCTTAATCAATACAACACGCTTTATTTGAATTCTTTCCGTCGTGGTTTGAGAGTTTTCCCTCTCAAGGAAGAAGCAGAATGTTGTCTTGCATTCTGCAAGAATACTAAAGCAGACAAACAAGATGGCCTTTGCTGCTCTGAGCAGAACACATTTGAAAAGGAAACTAGCGTACTGTATGTTCTATCTGCTTGGTACTGGTTCTATTTGCTTGGTACTGGTTCTATCTGCTTGGTACTGTATGTTCTATCTGCCTGGTACTGTATGTTCTATCTGCTTGGTACTGGTTCTATCTGCTTGGTACTGTATGTTCTATCTGCTTGGTACTGGTTCTATCTGCTTGGTACTGTATGTTCTATTTGCTTGGTACTGGTTCTATTTGCTTGGTACTGGTTCTATCTGCTTGGTACTGTATGTTCTATCTGCTTGGTACTGGTTCTATCTGCTTGGTACTGTATGTTCTATCTGCTTGGTACTGGTTCTATCTGCTTGGTACTGTATGTTCTATCTGCTTGGTACTGGTTCTATCTGCTTGGTACTGTATGTTCTATCTGCTTGGGTGCAAGACACGGGCAGAATGTAACCCATATGTGGGTCACAGGGAAAGACAGAGGAGAGTATATCGTTCTTCATTTACACCCACGTTCTGTTCTACCATCTGAACATCTCACCAGCGCAGAGTCAGGCAGGGCAGCTCAGACTGTACACACATGTCAGGCAGGGCAGCTCAGACTGTCCACACATGTCAGGCAGGGCAGGCTCAGACTGTACACACATGTCAGGCAGGGCAGGCTCAGACTGCACACACATGTCAGGCAGGGCAGCTCAGACTGTACACACATGT
Organism: Poromitra crassiceps; assembly: GCF_964638095.1. NCBI lineage: Eukaryota > Metazoa > Chordata > Actinopteri > Beryciformes > Melamphaidae > Poromitra > Poromitra crassiceps. The sequence goes on from NC_139646.1 coordinate 23,930,183, forward strand.
CAGGCAGGTCAGGCTCAGACTGTACACACATGTCAGGCAGGTCAGGCTCAGACTGTACACACATGTCAGGCAGGTCAGGCTCAGACTGTACACACATGTCAGGCAGGGCAGGCTCAGACTGTACACACATGTCAGGCAGGGCAGGCTCAGACTGTACACACATGTATCAGAGTCAGGCAGGGCAGGCTCAGACTGTACACACATGAGTCAGGCAGGGCAGGCTCAGACTGTACACACATGAGTCAGGCAGGGCAGGCTCAGACTGTACACACATGTCAGGCAGGGCAGGCTCAGACTGTACACACATGTCAGGCAGGGCAGGCTCAGACTGTACACACATGTCAGGCAGGGCAGGCTCAGACTGTACACACATGTCAGGCAGGGCAGGCTCAGACTGTACACACATGTCAGGCAGGGCAGGCTCAGACTGTACACACATGTCAGGCAGGGCAGGCTCAGACTGTACACACATGTCAGGCAGGGCAGGCTCAGACTGTACACACATGTCAGGCAGGGCAGGCTCAGACTGTACACACATGTCAGGCAGGGCAGCTCAGACTGTACACACATGTCAGGCAGGGCAGGCTCAGACTGTACACACATGAGTCAGGCAGGGCAGGCTCAGACTGTACACACATGTCAGGCAGGGCAGGCTCAGACTGTACACACATGCATAATGAGTCAGGCAGGTCAGGCTCAGACTGTACACACATGCATAATGCACACGCATTGCTTTTAGTGCTATTCTTACCGCCCGCGCGTTGCTATGTGTTTGTAGCGCCCGTGCGTTGCTATGTGTTTGTAGCGCCCGCGCGTGCTATGTGTTTGTAGCGCCCGCGCGTGCTATGTGTTTGTAGCGCCCGCGCGTGCTATGTGTTTGTAGCGCCCGCGCGTGCTATGTGTTTGTAGCGCGCGCACGTGCTATGTGTTTGTACCGCCCGCGCGTGCTATGTGTTTGTAGCGCGCACGCATGCTATGTGTTTGTAGCGCCCGCGCGTGCTATGTGTTTGTAGCGCGCGCACGTGCTATGTGTTTGTACCGCCCGCGCGTGCTATGTGTTTGTAGCGCGCACGCATGCTATGTGTTTGTAGCGCCCGCGCGTTGCTATGTGTTTGTAGCGCCCGCGCGTTGCTATGTGTTTGTAGCGCGCGCGCATGCTATGTGTTTGTAGCGCCCGCGCGTGCTATGTGTTTGTAGCGCCCGCGCGTGCTATGTGTTTGTAGCGCCCGCGCGTTGCTATGTGTTTGTAGCGCGCGCGCATGCTATGTGTTTGTAGCGCCCGCGCGTGCTATGTGTTTGTAGCGCCCGCGCGTGCTATGTGTTTGTAGCGCCCGCGCGTGCTATGTGTTTGTAGCGCCCGCGCGTGTGCTATGTGTTTGTAGCGCCCGCGCGTGCTATGTGTTTGTACCGCCCGCGCGTGCTATGTGTTTGTAGCGCCCGCGTGTGCTATGTGTTTGTAGCGCCCGCGCGTGCTATGTGTTTGTACTGCCCGCGCGTGCTATGTGTTTGTAGCGCCCGCGCGTGCTATGTGTTTGTAGCGCCCGCGCGTGCTATGTGTTTGTAGCGCCCGCGCGTGCTATGTGTTTGTAGCGCCCGCGCGTGCTATGTGTTTGCACACAAATGCAGCAAAAGGCTGACCAAGCCACTGCCTGAGGAACACTCACACTGCTGTAATTGGGAACAGCAGTCTTGTGAGGCGCACACACAACACACACACACACACACACACACACACGCTCTCTCTCTCTGTGTGTGTCACATACAGATACACACATTCACACAACAAGGCTGGTGGAGTAATCTGACTTCATCCTGTGAACTAGTTTCTGTGTCTGTGCTGCTGAGAGTGGTAGAAAAAGTAGAGCAACCCATTTGGTGAACACTTTGATCCCATCCCTCCACCCCTGGCTGTATTAGTGCCATGCTCGACCCTTTGAGGACCACCCATCACTGTGTGGATAGATAGGCAGCCCTATACGCCATGGACGGTTTTAACTTGACAACATAAACATTCTAAATTGCCTCTAGCTTAGTTCCTGTTGCAGTGTTTTCTAAATACAATAGGGGACAGGAGATGAGGAGCTGAGCACAGCAGCGCATGGCTAAAGTGTAAATCTTCATGTCCGCCAGCTGTGGTACGGCTCCGCACTGCCTCCGGTGCGGCTCCCTGAACAGACTCGCTCCCCGTGTCGTCTTGTAAGACGCCAGCGGAGCCAGCGAAAATAGACCAGATGCAGATTTATGCTGGAGCCTTTTGGGTGCAAGTCTGTTTCCGGCAGCCGTACGGAGAACTACCGCATCTGGTGGACTCGAGTGTGCTACCTTCTTGGTACTGTCCTCACCTGTCTCTTGGCAGCCTTGCCTGGCTGCTGTGCATGCTGCGTGGGTGGGCTGCTGTGGTTCCTCCAGGCCAGTGGGGGGCAGAACCACTCCACCTCGCTCAGGTAGACCAGGAAGGAGCAGTCGGAGCCATCCACGCCGTAGAAGGCGTAGCACGGGTCCGACGTCCAGCGGGCACGCATCCACTGGATGGTGCGCACGCACGCACAGACACACACACACACACACACACACCAGAAAGGGTTATGGGTTGTGAGACAGTCTATATTCTCTATCTGGTGAGGGGAAGTGTGTACAGTAGGTGGACACTCACATCGACTTTGCCGGGGCAGTCTGGGAATCGGGGGTCTCTGGGTACCTCACACTGGCCGGACGTCCCGTCTCTCACAGCTGAGGAGACAGTCAGTGAACATGAAGCAGGAAACATTATTTGACGAGGTGGCTGAGATGACGACAGAAGTCTGGGCTTCTTCAACTTATTCACTCGCGGACCAGAAGGAGATAATAGCTCATCTTGCCTGGGGAGCCAAACTAGTTAAACATAATTACAGCAGTACTAAAAAAAAACTACAGTAATAGTCAAACAAAATTACTTTTCCCCCCCAATTTTGTTTAGCTCACTGTATTATACCATACACTACCTTCACACGTGATGCTTTTCTTCTCGCTCTCTCATTCTTATATCAACATCTTATTATTTGAACCTCTTGGAAAACAGAGAATCTTTAGTGGTGATTATTTCACTGCGTACCGGGCGGGAAGAGGACAGAAACAGTCCGTGGGCTCACTAGCTCAGTTAAGTCGACTGCAAAATGTGAATATTTATTCTCCAGTGAAGACAATTAATTCCAACAGCAATCACCCAGAGTGATATTATCCATCAGCTCATTAAGCAACCAACTGTATGGAACATGTTGAAGCTCCTCTAACCCAGGTTCCATTCATTTTGATCTAGCTTCCCCTGCAAAAGTGCACTTGTTTGAGCCAGACTCCCTCAGGAGTGTGTATTCTAGTACCCTTCAGAACCACTGGGTTACAGCATCACTCACATGTGCAGCTTCTCCCACTCGCCTGTGGACATTTGATGGCAAGATACTCTTTCTCCCTTAACATCATCATTTCCTCTGTGCACCATAATGTGCTGTCACTGCCCACAAATCCCCCAGGGTTACCACGGTTACCACTGTATCTGCCCCCCAGGGTTACCACGGTTACCACCGTATCTGCCCCCCAGGGTTACCACCGTATCAGCCCCCCAGGGTTACCACCGTATCTGCCCCCCCAGGTTTACCACAGTTACCAGCGTATCTGCCCCCCCAGGGTTACCACGGTTACCAGCGTATCTGCCCCCCAGGTTACCACGGTTACCAGCGTATCTGCCCCCCAGGTTACCACGGTTACCACCGTATCTGCCCCCTAGGGTTACCACGGTTACCAGCGTATCTGCCCCCCAGGTTACCACGGTTACCAGCGTATCTGCCCCCCAGGTTACCACGGTTACCACCGTATCTGCCCCCTAGGGTTACCACAGTTACCAGCGTATCTGCCCCCCAGGGTTACCACGGTTACCACCGTATCTGCCCCCCAGGGTTACCACAGTTACCAGCGTATCTGCCCCCCAGGGTTACCACGGTTACCGGCCTCATTCGCCAGGCCTCAGAAAGCGGCGCGGCTGCCAAGCATCCTCGCGTCGGACGAGCAAACACATCTGCTCACTCGGGCTGCACACTCACTGCATTAATTGCTCCATTGACTTAGTTAACCGTCTTTCTGATGCTGATGCGAGGCGGAGAACAAGCGGGAGAGAGAGGGACACAGAGAGAGAGAGAGAGAGAGAGGGACACAGAGAGAGAGAGAGAGAGAGAGAGAGAGAGAGAGGGACACAGAGAGAAAGAGAGAGAGAGAGAGAGGGACAGAGAGAGAGAGCGAGAGAGAGAGAGAACTGGAGTTGCATGGATGAGAAGGGAAGTTACTAGAGGCTGATGCGATGCAGCTTCTTTTTCATCTCATTCCCTCTCTCTCAGGTGTCTCCAAGACCCCAGGGACAGCTCTGGGCTGTTTAGCAATTTTGCCGTTGTGGCCAAGCTCGGTATTGCAAGTCATGTGACACACTGGACCCAGGAAGCTTTTTTCCCCATACACCATTGGAACCACCATTGCAACCTTGCCCTACTCAGGAGCCACATTGACAACAACAACAAAATCTTTGCAAGTCTCCTTCCTCCCTTTATTTATTTATTTAAAGTAGGACTTAAAAGAGTCACAACTACCCATAAAGGAGCCCATGTGACTCTTGAGCCTCAGGCTGAGTATCACTGCACTACACATACTGTACATGAGGAAAGAAGCAGCTGGAAAAATAATCTGAGAGTGTCACTCAAAGTCAAAAACGACTCTTTGAATGATCAAATTTTATTTAAGTATTGGGTCCATTTTTCCAGCCTTCTCAAGGTCTCTCTCTCAAATTCAAATTCAAATTCAAATTCAAATAGCTTTATTGGCATGAATGTCATAACAACAATATTGCCAAAGCATCAAGAAACAATCACATTAAACATTCAACATCACTACTCATGAATAAAACAATAATACAGTAATACAATACATACAATGCAATAATAATACACATTAATGATGAAACATTGAGATTGAGACACATCAGTGTCCGTGTAGGTCACTCACTGTCCCTCAGGTTGTGGCATGTTGAGACATATTGGGCAAACAGGTAAGCCCTGTCTCCTTCTCCTAGGACTAGTTTTAATTTGGAGAACTCATTAAGTTCTTTGAAGTCAGGAATTACAGAGTTGAACTTATTGAAGTAAATATTCCTTGTTTCTTCAAAGGTTTTACATTGTAGGAGGAAGTGCATCTCTGTTTCGACGTCACCTGTCAAACAGTGACCACATGTTCTGTTTTCTTTTGGTTGCCATGATTTCTTATATCTTCCTGTTTCGATTGCCAATTTGTGGTCACTGAGCCTGTACCTGGTGAGGATCTGTCTCTGCTTCCTATCTCTGACGGTAGAGAGATATTCTGCAAGTTTGTAATCTCTGTTTAGGGCCAGATAACATTGTAATCTACTTTGGCTTTTTGTTTCTTCTTTCCAATGATCTAAATAGGTTTCTTTACATTGCTTTATAATTGGGTTGACTCTGATTGTTGTTTGGGAAGCAGGGCTGGTGTGAGCCTGGTCAGAGTGTGTCTGAGGAGGGGCAGTTAGTCTCAGCACCAGCTCACATAGGGGGCTCTTTTCTGGGCTCAGCTCTTGGGTTTGGAGGGCTTTGAAGTGGAGGGTGTCTGGGGGGCTGGATCTGAGGTGAGTAAAGAATTTGAGTGCTCTCTTTTTAATGTTAATGATCAGTGGGTATCGGCCTAATTCTGCTCTACACGCATTTGTTGGGGTATTTCTGTGGACGCGTAAGATGTATCTGCAGAACTCTGCATGTAGAGATTCTGTTGGGTGTTTGTCCCATTGAGTGTAGCTATGAAGGAGTGGACCCCAGACTTCACTACCGTACAGCGCAATAGGCTGGATGACACTATCAAATATTTGATATATATATATATTCTCTCTCTCTCTCTCTCTCTCTCTCTCTCTCTCTCTCTCTCTCTCTCTCTCTCCTCTCTCTCTCTCTCTCTCTCTCTCTCTCCTGTGGGGTGAGAGAGACAATCTTTCACTACTTCAGAGACTGTCTGAGGCTGAGGAAGAGGAATGGCTCTTTGGGGGTGGCTACGCAGGACAGTAAACAATCAGGACAGTCCGGTCCAATCCATTGATTTTGAGTTGGTGTGTACTGTAGTCAGAGTTGTCCTCCTGATTTCAAATGACAAAATCTTGTGTTTTTACAGTTTTGGACAATAAACCACTGGAAGGCACAAAGGCACTATGAAACTCAAAGACATTATATCAGTCAATGTCAGGGGGGGGGGGGGGGGGGGGGGGGGGGCAAACAATTCTTAAAATAAAAAACCTGATTGTTACCTGATTATAAAACTGGGTAAAAAAGTGCCAGAATGATTACGATTGGATATCTCAGAGATTCTCTAGAGAATACAGACAATACCAATGCATATTCAGAGTTAGGGTTAGAATATATATGGATACATATATAAATATGGATACATCTTCAGGACATAATTGATAGGGGTGGGAGAAAAAATCGATTCACCTAAGTATCGCGATTTTTAATGTCACGATTTTTTGAATCGATCTTTTATTCCAGAATCGATAATCGCAAAAGCAAAAAAAAAAAAAAAAAAAAAAAAAAAAAAATTTTTTTTTTTTTTTTTTTTTGTGCCCGCAGTCAGGCCACTCACTGAACAGCAGGCCAGGCGCCGCCTACTGGTTTACTAGTGGTTTTATTACTTTATTAGTTAGTCTGAAGTAATAATTACACTTCAGGTTAAAGTGGGTGCATCTTTGGGCTTCAAACGTCGGCCCATATCGGCCTGGCCTGCTTGGTATCTAATGCCCGGCCTGAATTATGATCCCAGTCCGCCCCTGTTTTTAACTATATCGCCCAGCCCTACTCATGATATATAATATACAGTCTCTAGTGTATGATTCAACTTTTCCCATGTTCTAATCTAGTGTAAAAAGCAAACAAACTGAAAAAAGAAAAGAAAAAAAGAACAAAAATCGCAATAAATCGTAATATCGAATCGCAATAATCGTAGAATCGCAATACTTAAGAATCGCAATATATATCGAATCGGCACCCAAGTATCGTGATAGTATCGAATCGGGAGATAAGTGAATCGGCACAGCCCTAATAATTGATATAAATTAGATAATCCTCGGTGAAGACCCGGAGATTATTTGTATAGTCTTGTGGTTCTGTTATATTGATTGAAACATTTTGGTGCAGAATGTCTTACGTAGAGTTTCAGGCAGTGGTGGAAGTTTTTCTAAGCTTCGTCTATTGCAAAGGTACATAAAAACATTATATAAAGAGAAATAAACAGTCCACATAAGGTGCAAGATTGAAGCAGCATAGCACGCAGTGTGTCAGGAGCTCAGAATTATTTATGATTTGATTAAAAAGTGCACAAGTCAACAGGGTCGGAGGGAAGCAATAAAATAGAGATAAGACAGAAAAAGAATCACTACAGCGTTGCGCCAGCACACTGCTACTTTCCTGTCCACTTGATTTGTTTTGGGCCATCTCACGTTCATCTCTCATCTAACTTACTTTCTGAAGAAGTACTCTTCATAACTTTATTATTTGGCAATAAATGCTCTCTGGTTTTGAAATCAATCAGAGCTGGGGAAACTGCAGGAAAGTTCAGATTCAGCTTTTATTTGACATAACTGCTGCATAGATAATGTGTTACCCCAATTTGACCGTTGTTCTGTTGTTGTTTAGACTGAAACAGGCATTGGGAACTCCTTCAAATCCTATGGCGTAGTGTCAAACATGCACTGTGTGGTGAATAGTGAGATTAGCGCAAACACAAATTGAGTTGAAAGTGTACCCGTGGGAGTTGTGTCGAGAGCTTATTACCTACACAGAAAGGACACAGTGACCATTACTGAGTACTGACAATGGGCCGTAAGAAATATTCTTCCACTTGTCTTGTTTTATTTTACGCAATGTGCGTATGCTCAAGCAGAGATGTTTATCTGTAATATTGTCAACGAATGAGCAACTGTACGAAAAATAAAATAAATCTTGAAAAAAAAAAAAAAAAAATCTTCCACAGATATAAAAAAGAGACATTATCATTGGTATTGTGTTTTCGAGGAGATCATCTGGTTTTGGGTGACTGCAAGTCAGTTCCTCTCGTCTATCATAACGGATACAATGGTATAGCAAGTTCATCTTCAGGGCTGTCGTACTCGAGTCCAGAATCGGACTTGAGACTTTTCAGAAAGGCGCCAGGCGACGTCTCATGAGCCGCTTTTTCCAGCCAAACCAATTGCAATGAGAGAGATGCTGACCGTTTCCTATATCATCCATAGCAACAACAATATGGAGGAAGACAAAGTGCTGGTGGTGGAGAAATAGGAGGTTGTAATCAGTGAATTTAAGTTACTGTAACAGCGTGCAGTATGGATACCGGACATGTATTGGAAATATCTGGTAAGCCTTTGCTTATTCCACAACACTCTAGTCCCTCGTGACTCAAGTCTGCCAGAAGTGCTAACCAGCTGGTTAGAGAGCTAGCAGCAGGTGATGTTAGTGCTAACCAGCTGGTTAGTGAGCTAGCAGAGTGCTAACCAGCTGGTTAGAGAGCTAGCAGCAGGTGATGTTAGTGCTAACCAGCTGGTTAGTGAGCTAGCAGAGTGCTAACCAGCTGGTTAGAGAGCTAGCAGTAGGTGATGTTAGTGCTAACCAGCTGGTTAGTGAGCTAGCAGCAGGTGACGTTAGCTAACCAGCTGGTTAGTGAGCTAGCAGCAGGTAACGTTAGCTAACCACCTGGTTAGTAAGCTAGCAGCAGATTATGTTAGTGCTAACCAGCTGCTTAGTGAGCTAGCAGCAGGTAACGTTAGCTAAACAGCTGGTTAGTGAGCTAGCAGCAGGTGATGTTAGTGCTAACCAGCTGGTTAGTGAGCTAGCAGCAGGTAACGTTAGCTAACCAGCTGGTTAGTGAGCTAGCAGCAGGTGACGTTAGCTAACCAGCTGGTTAGTGAGCTAGCAGCAGGTGACGTTAGCTAACCAGCTGGTTAGTGAGCTAGCAGCAGGTGACGTTACCATCCGCTTTTATTCCTCCTAAAAAAAAAAGCGCTCCAGGCAGCACTTTTTCCATGCCAAAAAAGCACAGAAAAATGCTATGTGACCCTGAGACAGATTTAAGGTAAGACATTATTTCTCAATGATACCCTGAACAATCCTCGTGCTACAATGCAATGCAATCATATACAGTACTGTACAGTACTGTATGCCTACAGTTTAACCCATTTCAACACAGAAGCCTTATGTCCCACCAGGGACGAAGAGGAGTAAGTAACACAACAATAAAATGAGAAGGTATTCCAAAGGCATTCCATGATGGTGATAGTGTCACAATGATGATTTATAGTTTCTAGATATGTTAATTTACCCGTGTTTGTCTTTATCATCGTCTGTGCACTATTGCTTTATTATTAACTTGTCTTGTCATCTCTGTTGCACCTCGAGCCTGGAGAAACTACATCATTTTGTCACTGTGGGCATATTTGGATGCATATATGTAGATTTATGCAGCTGAGATGATAATAAAAGCGCCACTTGAGAACTTGAGAGATGACGGTAAGCACTGTACCTCGTCCTTGCACCATGCTGCTCTGCAGGATCTGTTCCACCCTGATGGCCATGTTGGAGACATTCTGGGCTATGGCCTGGATCCTCTCCACCAGGCCAGCCGGCTGAAACCTGCACAGTGAGAGAGAGAGAGAGAGAGGCGTGTGACAGTGAGATGACTTCACGCTCCTCTATGATCCCAGAATGTAAACAGAAAACATCTGGTAGACTCAAAACACTCCTAACTAGGGATGCACGATAATTATCGGCCAATATGGCCATTTGCGTTATTATTTATTATTCCGATAATGGCCTTTTTCCGATAAATTATCCGATAATAATCCTGCTTTATTTTTTGCCTCGGAAGCGGAGCTTTTGTTGTCGCACATTCGTGACATCACAGCTGCGACGCAAACATGGCTGCTGCCAGTGTGTTGCTGTTTTTCAGTTTCAGAATTATCAAGCTACTGTAATTTGCAATCCATGTCCCACACAGGTTCCGAGAGGAGGGGAAACCTCTAAGCTGGCATTACGTTAAACCAAAGCTGGCGATGATGCAGCGGATATGTTTGTTGTTATTGTTAGCGAGTTTTGTTAGCGAGTTAGCATTAGCTCGTCGTGCGGCCTACCCTGCAGGCTCGTCCGCTTGGCAGACAAAATGCTTGTGACATTTACAGTCTGGCTTGTGATCAAACAGCCCCGCAAAAGCACTTAATACACAGAGCTTGCGTAAACTTATAGAAACTAATGGAAACCCCTTTACCCAAAATGAAACATCCAGGGATTGTGTATTTAACTCGCAACCACTCGCTAACGTTAAGCTAACCGCGCTAGTTAGCGTTAGCTGCTGGACCATAGTGCTGGACAGAGCCATCTAACAGCCAATAATGAAAGCAAAGGCGCAGTCACGCACATTAGGCTACATAAAAAGCATCAGTCAGTCAACATAGGGTTCTTTTCTTTAATCTGGTGGCAGCATTTTTCAGTAAAAAGTGAAACCACACAGATGGTTTATAGTGGCTGCCCCATTCATTGGGCCCAG
>NC_139646.1:23945987-23950987 GCF_964638095.1 Poromitra crassiceps
TAGCTGGGCGAAAACGCTTTCGATTTCACACACACACACACACACACACACACACACACACACGCGCACGCACACACACACACTCGAGTACCTTTGAGCATAAATAAGACCAGAATCGCAAAAGCTTCTTCAAAGCTCTCAGCCGACACCTCAAGAAACGAACGAGCCCGTTTTACAGTAATCCAGACTGCCCGAGAGCGGCTGCGGAGCCAGCAGGAGCCAGCAGCAGCAGCACAGACGGAGGGAGGAGTTTGGACACACACACACACACACACACACACACACACACAATACAGTATACAGACTTGCCCAAGGGCACCCATAATCACAGGCACGTGAGGTGGTTCTAAAAATCCATTTATCTCAAAACTCTCTGAAAATCTCTGAAACCATGCTGTACTCAACGGCTAATATCTACATAACTACTAACTCTACAAACTAACTCTTTTAGACAGAGAAAGCACACATTCTATTAGTTCTTTTTAGATGATTGGTGTTCACGAAGTCTTAACAGAAAAGAATCCTCGGCTCTTGTAAAATGAGCCAGAATCCTCAAAAAAAAAACTGGCAGAACCTACCTACAGCATTGAAAAAAGGGCTGGCAGTCAATGTGTTAAGATGAGATATCTCGTCAACGGCAGTCAACCGGTTTTTTTTTAAGACGAGATATCTCGTCAACGGCAGTGAACGTGTTAAGATACATTGTGAGGACATAATACTAGGATTCCAGATACATCTTATTTTTGTCATGTATGTGTTCCAAATATGAGCTTATGTTAATATTCTTTCTAGAATACTGATTGTATGGCATATCTATGTCATTGCACAAATACAGTACCTTATATTGAGTTCATATGACTGAAAGTCATATCATTAATCAGAATTCCCTAGAGAATACAGACAATTACCAATGCATATTCAGAGTTAGGGTTAGAATATATATGGATACAAATATGGATACATCTTCAGGACATAATTGATATAAATTAGATAATCCTCGGTGAAGACCCGGAGATTATTTGTATAGTCTTGTGGTTCTGTTATTGATTGAAACATTTTGGTGCAGAATGTCTTACGTAGAGTTTCAGGCAGTGGTGGAAGTTTTTCTAAGCTTCGTCTATTGCAAAGGTACATAAAAACATTATATAAAGAGAAATAAACAGTCCACATAAGGTGCAAGATTGAAGCAGCATAGCACGCAGTGTGTCAGGAGCTCAGAATTATTTATGATTTGATTAAAAAGTGCACAAGTCAACAGGGTCGGAGGGAAGCAATAAAATAGAGATAAGACAGAAAAAGAATCACTACAGCGTTGTGCCAGCACACTGGTACTTTCCTGTCCACTTGATTTGTTTTGGGCCATCTCACGTTCATCTCTCATGCTAACTTACTTTCTGAAGAAGTACTCTTCATCACTTCATTATTTGGCAATAAATGCTCTCTGGTTTTGAAATCAATCAGAGCTGGGGAAACTGCAGCAGTCTCCCCACGTCTTCAGGTTTTCAGATTCAGCTTTGATTTGACATAACTGCTGCATAGATAATGTGTTACCCCAATTTGACCGTTGTTCTGTTGTTGTTTAGACTGAAACAGGCATTGGGAACTCCTTCAAATCGTATGGCGTAGTGTCAAACATGCACTTTCATGGTGAATAGTGAGATTAGCGCAAACACAAATTGAGTTGAAAGTGTACCCGGGGGAGTTGTGTGTCGAGAGCTTATTACAGTACACAGAAAGGACACAGTGACCATTACTGAGTACTGACAATGGGCCGTAAGAAATATTCTTCCACTTGTCTTGTTTTATTTTACGCAATGTGCGTATGCTCAAGCAGAGATGTTTATCTGTAATATTGTCAACGAATGAGCAACTGTACGAAAAAAAAAAAAAATCTTGAAAAAAAAAAAAAAAAAATCTTCCACAGATATAAAAAAGATACATTATCATTGGTATTGTGTTTTCGAGGAGATCATCTGGTTTTGGGTGACTGCAAGTCAGTTCCTCTCGTCTATCATAACGGATACAATGGTATAGCAAGTTCATCTTCAGGGCTGTCGTACTCGAGTCCGGAATCGGACTTGAGACTTTTCAGAAAGGCGCCAGGCGACATCTCATGAGCCGCTTTTTCCAGCCAAACCAATTGCAATGAGAGAGATGCTGACCGTTTCCTATATCATCCATAGCAACAACAATATGGAGGAAGACAAAGTGCTGGTGGTGGAGAAATAGGAGGTTGTAATCAGTGAATTTAAGTTACTGTAACAGCGTGCAGTATGGATACCGGACATGTATTGGAAATATCTGGTAAGCCTTTGCTTATTCCACAACACTCTAGTCCCTCGTGACTCAAGTCTGCCAGAAGTGCTAACCAGCTGGTTAGAGAGCTAGCAGCAGGTGATGTTAGTGCTAACCAGCTGGTTAGTGAGCTAGCAGAGTGCTAACCAGCTGGTTAGAGAGCTAGCAGCAGGTGATGTTAGTGCTAACCAGCTGGTTAGTGAGCTAGCAGAGTGCTAACCAGCTGGTTAGAGAGCTAGCAGTAGGTGATGTTAGTGCTAACCAGCTGGTTAGTGAGCTAGCAGCAGGTGACGTTAGCTAACCAGCTGGTTAGTGAGCTAGCAGCAGGTAACGTTAGCTAACCACCTGGTTAGTAAGCTAGCAGCAGGTTATGTTAGTGCTAACCAGCTGCTTAGTGAGCTAGCAGCAGGTAACGTTAGCTAACCAGCTGGTTAGTGAGCTAGCAGCAGGTGATGTTAGTGCTAACCAGCTGGTTAGTGAGCTAGCAGCAGGTAACGTTAGCTAACCAGCTGGTTAGTGAGCTAGCAGCAGGTGACGTTAGCTAACCAGCTGGTTAGTGAGCTAGCAGCAGGTGACGTTAGCTAACCAGCTGGTTAGTGAGCTAGCAGCAGGTGACGTTAGCTAACCAGCTGGTTAGTGAGCTAGCAGCAGGTGACGTTACCATCCGCTTTTATTCCTCCTAAAAAAAAGGCGCTCCAGGCAGCACTTTTTCCATGCCAAAAAAGCACAGAAAAATGCTATGTGACCCTGAGACAGATTTAAGGTAAGACATTATTTCTCAATGATACCCTGAACAATCCTCGTGCTACAATGCAATGCAATCATATACAGTACTGTACAGTACTGTATGCCTACAGTTTAACCCATTTCAACACAGAAGCCTTATGTCCCACCAGGGACGAAGAGGAGTAAGTAACACAACAATAAAATGAGAAGGTATTCCAAAGGCATTCCATGATGGTGATAGTGTCACAATGATGATTTATAGTTTCTAGATATGTTAATTTACCCGTGTTTGTCTTTATCATCGTCTGTGCACTATTGCTTTATTATTAACTTGTCTTGTCATCTCTGTTGCACCTCGAGCCTGGAGAAACTACATCATTTTGTCACTGTGGGCATATTTGGATGCATATATGTAGATTTATGCAGCTGAGATGATAATAAAAGCGCCACTTGAGAACTTGAGAGATGACGGTAAGCACTGTACCTCGTCCTTGCACCATGCTGCTCTGCAGGATCTGTTCCACCCTGATAGCCATGTTGGAGACATTCTGGGCTATGGCCTGGATCCTCTCCACCAGGCCAGCCGGCTGAAACCTGCACAGTGAGAGAGAGAGAGAGGCGTGTGACAGTGAGACGACTTCACGCTCCTCTATGATCCCAGAATGTAAACAGAAAACATCTGGTAGACTCAAAACACTCCTAACTAGGGATGCACGATAATTATCGGCCAATATGGCCATTTGCGTTATTATTTATTATTCCGATAATGGCCTTTTTCCGATAAATTATCCGATAATAATCCTGCTTTATTTTTTGCCTCGGAAGCGGAGCTTTTGTTGTCGCACATTCGTGACATCACAGCTGCGACGCAAACATGGCTGCTGCCAGTGTGTTGCTGTTTTTCAGTTTCAGAATTATCAAGCTACTGTAATTTGCAATCCATGTCCCACACAGGTTCCGAGAGGAGGGGAAACCTCTAAGCTGGCATTACGTTAAACCAAAGCTGGCGATGATGCAGCGGATATGTTTGTTGTTATTGTTAGCGAGTTTTGTTAGCGAGTTAGCATTAGCTCGTCGTGCGGCCTACCCTGCAGGCTCGTCCGCTTGGCAGACAAAATGCTTGTGACATTTACAGTCTGGCTTGTGATCAAACAGCCCCGCAAAAGCACTTAATACACAGAGCTTGCGTAAACTTATAGAAACTAATGGAAACCACTTTACCCAAAATGAAACATCCAGGGATTGTGTATTTAACTCGCAACCACTCGCTAACGTTAAGCTAACCGCGCTAGTTAGCTTTAGCTGCTGGACCATAGTGCTGGACAGAGCCATCTAACAGCCAATAATGAAAGCAAAGGCGCAGTCACGCACATTAGGCTACATAAAAAGCATCAGTCAGTCAACATAGGGTTCTTTTCTTTAATCTGGTGGCAGCATTTTTCAGTAAAAAGTGAAACCACACAGATGGTTTATAGTGGCTGCCCCATTCATTGGGCCCAGGCTACAATTCACTGAGAACTGGAACCCATGCAAAATTTTAACAGATCAGTATGACTATGCCTTTTGTCATTGTGTCCGTTCTATAAAAGCCTTTATTTTTGTATTGACTATAATTGAGTGATACACTTTATTAAAACAATCATATTATATCAGAAGTTTTCTTTGTTTTGCGTTCACAGTGATGTCAGTTAGATTTGTTTAGTTCAGAGCTATGCTCATATCTACCCTAACCCTTTTTTAACCCCAGGTGTGCATAAAATACAGGTTAAAAACAAAAACAAAAAATATATATATATTTTTTTTTATTATAATAATTATCGGTTATATCGTATCGGTTATCGGCCAAGAAGAATATATTTATCGGTTATCGTATCGGCTCTAAAAATCCATATCGTGCATCCCTACTCCTAACGTGGTTTAAAATTCGGACAGCTTTTCATGACTAAACGTAAATTAAAATGTTCTAATGTCCCAGGGTT
>NC_139646.1:23958487-24008487 GCF_964638095.1 Poromitra crassiceps
GAGTGATGAAGAGAGAATATGCTAGTCCAGTCCAGGTAAGGAGTGATGAAGAGAGAATATGCTAGTCCAGTCCAGGTAAGGAGTGATGAAGAGAGAATATGCTAGTCCAGATATTCAAAAGAGATGAAGGAAAAATGACAATGGGGAATGACAAGTCCATACAGCGTTTTGAGGTGGTGAAGCAGGAAGTAAAGCAGGTGTAACCAATAACATTAATGATGGCCCTGGCACTGGAACACCTAAATGGAATGGAACCATCATTAATGGTATTGATGACAAGCTGCTTTACTTCCTACTTTAACCACCTCAAAACGGTTGCTGTGAAAAGGGTCTATTGAACACGTTAACACATCTGAGCCCACAGAAAGTGTCACATGATAGCTCAGCTCCTGTAATAAGAGGAGGAGCCACGCTGTTAATTGAAGCTGACCTGGCAAGACTGGCTTGAACTTGGCAAGCGTTTTATTTCCTGACCCATTGCTAATGCAAGCTGACCACAGGACTGTGTGTATGCACTCTGCATCATTACTCACACTGTAGGTTCACTGTAGGGCTAGAACTCATCCACAGGCAACGCGTAGAGCAGTGAATCTCAATGTGGGCTCCAGGAGCCATGGGTCAGGGGTCCTTAAAGGGGGTCCCCAGAAAATTTGATGAATTGTTAATAATTGATTGGATTTATATAGTGCCTTTCTAGATACTCAAAGCGCTTCACATATCAGGGGAGGGAGGGGGGAGGGAACTCAGCTCATCCACCACCAATGTGCAGCACCCACCTGGGTGATGCACGGCAGCCGTTTTACGCCAGAACGTTCATCGCACATCAGCTATCACGGTGGAGATTTGAGGACTGAAACTCCACCATTATTTAATTTACCAGAAGTGAACACAGGTAGAGAATGACTGTTTTGATCATAATTTCTCTCTTATCTCTCTACCTACAGATAGCCGTGGAATTCTGGACAAAATAGGATTTCTATTTGTTATCCGTCTCTGAACTTAACTGTGTTATTGTCTAGTGTTTAATTTGACAATAAACAGCGCAATATTTTCCAAGACCTTTATTATCCCTGTAGGTCTTTGATGATTTTTCTTTTAAGAAAATAAGAAAATATTGCATCACCTATTTTGGGGGTGAATCGCAAAAGCTTTTCAAACATGAATACTGAATACTGCTGTTGGCGTAAAAATGAGAGATGTAAAATTACACCTTTTGAAATGAGTCATGGAGTTGTATGATGATGATGATTATGACTTTTGGTGTATTTTTGAGTGGGCAGAAAAACACTGTTGATTGCCGGCATGGATTAACAATAACACTAACAGGCAATTAAGACTGTATAGATTGGAGGAAGGAAGAGCGAGCAGAGCGTACCTGTTGATAGCGGAGCTGAGCTCGTCCAGGCGCCGCGTGTCGGCGGTGGACGTGTTGTCCAGTTTGGACAGGCTGTCCATCCTCTTCAGGATCACCTCCAGCATGTCACTGATCTTCCTCAGCACGCCACGGGACTCCACGCCACCCAGCACTTAACGCACACACACACACACACACACACACACACACACACACACACACAGACACAGACACAGACACAGACACACACACACACACACACACACACACACACACACACACACACACACACACACACACACACACACACAGGGGGGCAAAAACGGAAATTAATGGAATGACCATAAGACTACAAATATGGACGTAGCCAGCATGATGTCACCCATTGGTTTCTGGACTTCCGATTTGAAGCCTCGAGTTTCGCATTGAAATAACCAAGCCTGCTATTGGTCCGTGTCAATCACACCCCAAAACATAGTCTGATGTATTGTCTACTTTACTCCAGAGCCATGTATATACAGTAGAAAAAACACGATTTCAGACGGACAAGCCCGTCTTTATTGTCACACGATACACACATCAACACATGCACGGAGGGCCACAAACACACACATGCTGACGGTGGCCGGTGAAATTTGTCCTCTGCATTTAACCCATCCTGGCTTTGTCCTTTCCTCCGGGGGGCAGGCCAGGAGCAGTGGTCGCTTTCTCGTACAGCGCCCGGGGACCGACTTCGGATGTTGTCGTCACTGGTCGGATGACGATGACGATCTGATCTTCTGCATGTTTTTAGTGGGGGGGTTATATACGGAGGAACCCCCCTGGGGGAGCACGGGGAGAACATGCAAACTCCACACAGACAGAAAGGCCCTTACGACGAGATACCCCACCTGGGCAGTAGGCACTGAAGATATGGGGGGGAACACAACCACAGCGCCCACAGTGTCCCAGGCGAGAATCGAACTCAGGACCTTCTGACTGCGAGGCGACAGCTCTACCACTGAGCCACCGTGCCCCCCTTTGCAACATCTCCATTCACTCCAATGGACCAGTTTTTTACTCTCAAGAGTTCCAGGAAGTAAGGTCCTGGATTCAGCAGCACTGTCGAGTTGCAGCAAAATGGTCAGTTTATGTTGTACTTTGAAAGGGTTTAATTAAATAAAAAGTGCACAGGCCATTGAGGGACCTGCCTCGTAGTTGACAACCTAACCGGCCAATCAGGGAAGCCAAAGGCAAAAAATATTGCGTCTCCCTAAGCAACGAGCGGTAACGTTAACGTTAGTAGAGTAAACACAGCCATACTGTAAGTGCAGTTATTGCAGAAATAAGACTCAATAACAACAACTAAACGAGAACGAGAAGAGTATGCACCAGTGGAGTTTCTCAGCTGAAAATACGTTTCCACCGTTCTTCCAAGTGGATTTGGAGTGGAAGCGATGCTGATTGGCTGAAGGAGTTGTCTGTCAAGGCAAGTACTCCCACCCACTGAAATCACTGTGCATGGCTTGGAGTCCAGACTGAAACGTCGTAGAGTGAAATGGAATCTGAGATCACGTTATCAGAATGCTTTTCACCAGGCTACTTACTCTTCAACCACAGAAACGGAGGAATCAAAAGTTAAGAGTGAAATCTCCTAAACGACAGTGAACAGCACTCCATCCAGAGAGAGAGAAAAACAAGATCAAGTATAACTTGATCCTTGGTTGACAAAATGATAGCAGTCGAGTTCCGACATTTTCTAGAACATTGATGACCCCGCCCCCCCCCCACCCTCCCAAAATGAATATGTTTTGGAAATTATCTCTCCAAATGTCTGTGAAGTCGGGTTATTACTGCGAGAGGAAGACACGGCGCCGGTCAAGTCATTTGTATTGAGTTTTGCAAACTTTTTGCTTTTGATTTATGGCTTGCCATGCTTCATTTGAGGTTGTCAATGGCTCGTTTTTGCATCGAATCAGTTAGAATGCACTGCACATCCCCATTATGCTGACACCGGCAGATACTGATGTCTGAAAAGTGCCATTTTCAGAGGGAGAAAATCCCCCCCGAATATCATCGCTACAGCAGTTTGATTGTCTCGTTATTTAACCCGTATACTGTATCTGCTAGGGGCGGGACGATACATCGATATACATTGATATATCGCTACATTATTGATAGCGTATCGTGTATCGATGCAAAGTCAAAACAATATCGTCTTATCATCATATGACTTGTCAAGGACGCCTCCGCTTGCAGCCTCCAAATGAACAAACAGCTGGGGATAACTTATGATGCTATTAAATGATCAGGGTGCACAACTGCACATACAGCCTTTGGTCAGCTTTTTGCTTTTCAGCACCAATCGATCGGACAGCAATCACTACAGACTGTTTTATTGTCGTTTAATCACTCAGTGCCGTGTTCTTTCCCTCCTGCATTTTGCCTTTATTAGATAGGACAGTTAGCAGACAGGAAAGGTATGGAGAGAGAGAGAGGGGATGATATGTGACAAGGGGCCATGGGTTCGAACCCAGGCCATGTTGCGGGAAGGACTAAAGCGCCCGGCATGGTTCTGCGCAGCCTCGACTTGGAGCCACTGTGCATACTCGAACATAACTCGTCCAAAACGTTATCGTGTCGTTTACCAAGAACTTGCAATCATGTCGGTGGGGGGACGTGCAACCAGGACGTGCATAACAAGGCTCCAACTCCAACTGCCAGTTCCTATTCACACATG
This sequence comes from Poromitra crassiceps, assembly GCF_964638095.1. Lineage (NCBI taxonomy): Eukaryota > Metazoa > Chordata > Actinopteri > Beryciformes > Melamphaidae > Poromitra > Poromitra crassiceps. The sequence continues at coordinate 23,962,561 of NC_139646.1, forward strand.
CTTTAAATTGTGCTTTTTACAGGTTAATTACCATTAAATAAGATCATTAAATTATCAAAATAAAATGACAAAAATCAAAATAAATCTGAGAGAAAGGGTTGTGTATGTGTGGGTAAATGGGAAAATTAATATGCTGGCCACCAAGGTCGACAGGTCAGAGTCTTCACACACACGCACGCACGCACACACACACACACACACACACACACACACACACACACACACACACACACACACACACACACACACACACACACGCACACACACGCACACACACGCACGCAAACGAGACAGATGAGGAGAGAGCGAGAGAGAGAGAATGTACAGGGAATGGATAAAAGGTGTACTGGGCCTCATTAAGAGCATTACAGCGACACTGCTAAGGTCAGAGTGCTGTACGTCTTCAGTCTCAATTAGAGATTATAATGGCCCTGAATGAGGAAGGTCACTGAAAGGTGGAGACACACAGGTGGACAACTTTCTTCAATGCCTTGGTGGAGTCATCATCTCTCTCAACCTGTCCACCCCGTCCTTTTAACTGCCCGTGGAAAACGGCACTGTAGAGCAGAGAAGGAGGGCAAAATACGTCTGAACTAGCGGCTAGCTCCTTGTTGTAAGAAGGGAAGTGTGTCGTTTATCCTCCTGAAGCAGTTCCACCTCTGGCTGATGGTAAAGGGCAAGTGGTGACATGAGAGAAGGTGCATACAGCGACTCAAAGCCCAAAGAGGGCTTATCCTCTCCAGCACCGGAGCTGTCCATTTTCCTATGGAAGAAATATGATCAGATAGTGTGTTTCTTTTGCAACATTATCACATACCGTATACATCTCTCAGTCTGTACACTCTACAATGGTGAGGCCAAGTCATCTGAATAAGTGGGGAAACGTCAATGCCAAAAACAAGTGCCAAAAATTATGTGTCCCTCTCACATTACACAAATGTGGAACGTGCATGTTCGGTTAACTCCAATCATCTGCCTCGGTTTAGTTTACATGTGTCGTGATTGGTCGAATGCCATCAAACTTCCTTCTGGTCTGAAGCGTTTTTTCTTTAGAAGATGACAACTTGCTGTGGGCAGATTGTAACGGGCTGAAGTTCAGACGATCTCTGGAACATTCGAAGATTGTGGAAGAGATAGACGGGCTAATACATTAGACTACATTCAAAACAAGTCATCAACACACATACAGTAGTCATATTATATTATATAATAGAGCTCAACCTGTTGCTGTAACTCAGTCTCAGTCAAATAAGTACAATGTTCCAAAAGCATACTTAGGTTTATGTCTGTTTTTGGCTGGACCGCAACAGCAGAGCCAGCCCTAGAAACGCGAATGCTGGTCAGTGACTGAAGTTACACCACTGGTCGGCCGTGGGACGTCACACACCCATTCGCGGTCCAGTCATATAATAGATTTTGACCTAGTCTTTGTTTCTTTCTTTGCAGATCGCGATAAATGTACTGTAGGCCTATTTATCCTGATGAACTTCACGGACACGTCCCCAGCTCCACAGTATCTCAGGTGGGACCTTCTTGCTGTGCGGTGACAGCACATTGCGCCACTGGCGCCCCCTAAAGTAAGTGCTGATTGGTGATAGTTAATAAGGCTGAGTGTTACCTTGCATCCTTTTTTCACTGAGACCCACTTAAAATGTGAGAGACACATTTAGTGGCATTAAACATTAAGTGCAAATACAAAGCATCTCCAATCCACAGACAACTATTTTTATGTTGATGTTAATGCATAAACTTCTGCTTGTAGATTTAACCAGAAGCCCAAGCAAATCAAACAGCTAGGATAGTAACATAATTGTCAAAAATGCATCGTCATGACGTAGAAAAAGCAAGATGAGGCTATTATTACTGACAAGTTTACTGCATTCAGGTTAAGGAAATGTGATTTCAGAGTGTACAGTATACAGTACCATCAATGCATTTTAGTGTCAGGTGTCATTATAGTCCAGCTAAATCCACAATCTAGACACAATCCGGATATGAGAAGCATGTTCGTGCAAAGACGGCAGAAGAGAACTTCAAAGTTGATGACATCATTACATCTTCAGTAAGCGATGCAGCAAACCGCCTCATAAACCAAGGCGTGGGACATAAGGGACACAAAGGTCAAAGTGTCTTCTACTCTTCTCCAATCAGGCCGGTACGGAGTCCAGCCTTATTGACATTGTAATCACCTGGGTTGCGCTGTCCGAACGCTCCGTCAAGCCCCCGCGTCTGCAGCCTTGACAGGCAATTACAGCCGATGGGCTCCGACGCTCAGCAGCACTGGCACAAGGTCATCTATGGTCTCCCTCCGCCCCCTCACAGCAGCCGCGCGAGGGCTAAGTTCATGGAGTTATCTGCTCAGCGACAGACGTTTGATTGACAGTGTCATGTTCTCTGCTGGTGACAGATGGCTGCATCAGACGGAGACAGCAGGGCTGCTTTGGAACACATCTTTGATAACGACCTCCATGCTGAGGGGGTCAGGAACACTCATGATGAGCTGCTGATAATGTGCCATTAGGGTTTTAACAATGACTTTTGAAAGTCAACGCTGAGAGTAATTTTGGGGGATTTTAGTTTGCTGACTGCAGATCTTTCTTCATCCAGTGTTTAATATCTTTCAATTTAGACTATTTTCATGCTCAAAAATGAATTTGATTCTTGGCTGGTCGGAAAAGCCTCTGAAATAGCATTTATTAGACCATGCCCGCCAAATTTGGGGCGTGCAGGACAAACTAGTTTTGGCCCCACCGCCATGAAGACATGGTATGCTAAAACTCTCTAAACATAGAAGTCACAATAGGAGCATTTTGAGAGCATCTTACTTACAGATTACTTAGTTACAGGATATTGGGATGGGACATACAGTAATGAGGGGAGGGATCATTCAGAAGTCTAAACCTATGAGAAATTAGTTGGGAGAGAGATGCAGTTTGATTGGATGGGAGGGGCGGATGGGTGGGATGGTTGCGGATGATAAGGGTTAGGCTGGCTTTACACGGTGAAACTTGCACGCAACTAGTTGCAGGTTGCAAGTTGCATGCAACCCAATTTCCATGCAACTTCACAGTTACACAAAGCAATTCAAAAATAATCAAGTCTCGTGCAACTTGGCAGTTTCTTCCAGCAAAACTAGCTAGCTAGATTGGTCATTTTTCATCTATTGTATCGTTTTCTTCTTTTTTCAAGTGAGAATTGTCATTCTGCATCTTTGTATCGTATTTCATATCGTTTTCTCGCTGGAAAATATCAATTCGGACTCGGAGGTGTTGTATCTTTGTTAGATAAAATATGGCTGTCCCGGGCCCCGAGAATAGGAAGAGAGCTATTAGTGCATTAATACTCATGGATATGTTGGAGGAGGAGGAGGAAAAAACACAACATGAAAAAAAAGTTAAACGTATGTGGGTGAAGGACTGGCTACTTAAAAGACGTACCAGTGGATCATTTCACACTCTTTTCAAGGAGCTTGATCCAATGAGCCTCCGGTGAGTGCATTGTTATTATTTTTCTCAAATTTATTGATTGATTCAAGGAAAATAAATGAATAGCTCGTTGTTGCCACCTTGTGACAACAGTATGAAATTGTAGCTTCATATATAGATAACTGATTATCATTAAAACATATATAGCATAGCATTGAACAGTTATGTGATCACTATACTTCACAAAATGTTAATATTATTATTTTTAACCCATGTAGATCCTGGCTCCGCATGGATCAGAATACATTCAATGCTCTGGGATGCTCATCAAACATCTGAAGTTCGTTGCGGGTGTGACCATGTACGGCCGAGTTACAAACCGCTTTCTGTGTGGCCAGTAGGGGGCGCTCTGCCTATCACTCCAAATGGTTAGATGTCTTCAGGCTGGGATGCTCATCAAACATGTGAAGTTTGGTGCACGTGTGAGCATGTAGGGCCAAGTTACAAACCACTTTCTGTGTTGCCAGTAGGGGGCGCTATGACTATAAATGGATATTGACACATAGATGGCTTGAGGCATGGACACTTATCATGCATGACAAGTTTCGAGCAGATTGGACAATCTACAATGGAGTTACTCCAACTTCCTGTGTGGCCAGTAGGGGGCGCTCTGCCGGTAACTCCAAATGGTCAACTAGATGTCTTCAGGCTGGGATGCTCATCAGACATGTGGATTTTGGTGCACGTGGGACCATGTCCGGCCGAGTTACAAACCACTTTCTGTGTTGCCAGTAGGGGGCGCTATGACTATAAATGGATATTGACATATAGATGTCTTCTGAGACTGCGCACTGATTCAGACAGCCAGAGCCTATGTGATCAGCTGACTGGTTATCAGCATTTTGATTGGCTGTTGCATGAAACTAGTTCCACAAAGTTGAGCGCTTTGCAACTGTTGCGGCTGAGTTTCACAGAAGTTTCAAGTGAGTTGCAGAAGGATTTATACCATGCAATTCATTTGCAACTTGGTTTCACCTAAGTTTCATGCAACTAAAGTTGCGTGCAAGTTTCACCGTGTAAAGCCAGCCTTAGGGTTTGAGTGATCCTGACTGAACTTGGGTCCTAATGGACTGCTGTATGTCAGTAGCCTGGTAAACCAGCCGGTCACGTGAACTCACATTTTATTTTGTTCTTCTTTACCGTCTGGCCTGAAGCCTTCACAACAGTCTTTGCAGTGGGCGGAAGATGGGCGGGTGTACTTGCCTTGACAGACAACTCCTTCAGCCAATCAGCTTTGGATCCAGTCAAACCCAAATCCACTCGGGAGAACGGCAAAAACATATTTTCCACCCAGAAACCCTGCTGTTGCAGCGATACTCCTGTACTTGTTTAATTGTTATTATTGAGTCCTATTTCTGCAATAACTGCACTTCATGGCTGTTTAAACTAGACAAACGCTGACATTACTCCTCGAGGTGGACAGGCAAGGAGGCAGCCATTACTGTTTTACTAGCGACGTTCTGATTGGCCGGGTTACGATGTCAACTACGAGGCAGGTCGCTGATTGGCTCGTCCGCTTGGCAGTTTCTGCAGAAAGCCCTCCCAGAGTTGAGGCCAGACGGTCCTGCAGAACCAAATGAAATGTGAGTTCACGTGACCAGCTGGTTTACCAGGCTAGTATGTCAGTATGCTGGCCTAGTTACCTAAGCAGTTGATACTGGACTGTACCATTGGCTGTGATGTTACCTAAGCAGTAGATACTGTACTGTACCATTGGCTGTGATGTTACCTAAGCAGTAGATACTGGACTGTACCATTGGCTGTGATGTTCAGCAGTACAGCACCTGAGGTGTAAGGGCACCAAAAAGTTAATGAATAGTTTTTTGTTATGTCCCCGTGGGGTCATATCATATGTCAGATATCAGTTCTAGTCAGGGGGCTAATTATTCTCCGGGAGTCATTGGCTCTTGATAAATCTCCGTGTCAAAATTTGGCCACTGAGGGCGCACTCCCGTGGATGGTGAATGATGAATGAGATCGGGCTTTGAAAAGCTGACCCACGCTGTGATGTCATCAGGTACTTTGTGCTGTGATGTCATCAGGTACTTTGTGCTGTGATGTCATCAGGTACTTTGTTAAAAGACTCCTTGGAAACCAGATTGAGCCTTTTAATGTCTTTGACTGAGGCGGCAAAATGTCGTTTTATTTACCAATTTCAAAGGACAAGTGACAATATTCCAATACAATAGCTTGCTTAAACAATGCTGTTATATGGAAGATGGCTGCCCTCATCTGATGAACCATAAGTTTAATGTGTCTAAAGTGAAGGGCTCTATGACCACACAGATCTGGTTTAATATGTCTAAAGTGAAGGGCTCTGTGACCACACAGATCTGGTTTAATGTGTCTAAAGTGAAGGGCACTGTGACCACACAGATCTGGTTTAATGTGTCTAAACTTTAGTGAAGGGCTCTGTGACCACACATATCTGGTTTAATGTGTCTAAAGTGAAGGGCTCTGTGACCACACAGATCTGGTTTAATGTGTCTAAAGTGAAAGGCACTGTGACCACACAGATCTGGTTTAATGTGTCTAAAGTGAAGGGCTCTGTGACCACACAGATCTGGTGTAATGTGTCTAAACTGAAGGGCTCTGTGACCACACAGATCTGTTTAATGTGTCTAAAGTGAAGGGCTCTGTGACCACACAGATCTGGTGTAATGTGTCTAAAGTGAAGGGCTCTGTGACCACACAGATCTGGTTTAATGTGTCTAAAGTGAAGGGCTCTGTGACCACACAGATCTGGTTTAATGTGTCTAAACTGAAGGGCTCTGTGACCACACAGATCTGGTTTAATGTGTCTAAACTGAAGGGCTCTGTGACCACACAGATCTGGTTTAATGTGTCTAAAGTGAAGGGCTCTGTGACCACACTGATCTGGTTTAATGTGTCTAAAGTGAAGGGCTCTGTGACCACACTGATCTGGTTTAATGTGTCTAAAGTGAAGGGCTCTGTGACCACACAGATCTGGTTTAATGTGTCTAAACTGAAGGGCTCTGTGACCACACAGATCTGGTTTAATGTGTCTAAACTGAAGGGCTCTGTGACCACACAGATCTGGTTTAATGTGTCTAAAGTGAAGGGCTCTGTGACCACACTGATCTGGTTTAATGTGTCTAAAGTGAAGGGCTCTGTGACCACACTGATCTGGTTTAATGTGTCTAAAGTGAAGGGCTCTGTGACCACACAGATCTGGTTTAATGTGTCTAAACTGAAGGGCTCTGTGACCACACAGATCTGGTTTAATGTGTCTAAAGTGAAGGGCACTGTGACCACACAGATCTGGTTTAATGTGTCTAAAGTGAAGGGCTCTGTGACCACACAGATCTGGGGGACGGGGGCGTAGAGGAGAGGCCAGATAATTGATGGCAGCAACACAGAGACTAGCTAAACTAAAGCTTAAAGTCCCTGAAAACCCAAATCCACAATAACCTTCTAACTATGTAATTTAGGGTCCTGTGTGCATCTTGTAAGCATCTAAAACGGATTAGATTGTTTTTGTACTGTTCTTGATGTTGGCTTTGAAGTGGGCGTACTTATGCTCCAGACTTATTGCACAATAAGCTTCGCAAACCAATCAGGCTGAAGTCTCTCTACCCTATAAAGTGTGCAGCACTGTGGGGGGAGGAGGGGAGAAATCACTGGGAGCACTTCAGCAGACACACCTCCTCCAGTTTCAGAGCAGAGAAGACTGCTTGGTTTTTCCTGATTTTGAACCCTAATTTTATAGATTCGGGAACATTTTTAATCGTTCAAATTTGGCTAGGTGGTTAATAACACATTTTTCTCAAAACACATTTCTTTTTAGTTTCCAGGGGCTTTAAAAGACACCAGAGTCAAAGAGAAAACGGGAAGGTGCTGAAAGAACAGTGCATGGAGGAAGAAGAAGAAGGGAGAAGAAACATCATAGCAGAAACATGGAGAGAAACAACGGGAGTTGGAAGAAAAGAAGAACAGATGAAAACAAAAGAGGTGTGGGGAGGGGAGTGCATGGAGAGGAACAAGGCGTGTCTGTATGGAGCCCCGGGCCATCCTCTGTCTGCGTGCTCACTCTAATCAGGCCATCACTGATCACACTTTACATGGGAATTAACAACCAAGCTCCCACAGGCCCAGGCTGTCAGGAGCAGGAGCTAGTCCACAGACCCAGGCTGTGAGGAGGAGCTAGTCCACAGACCCAGGCTGTGAGGAGGAGCTAGTCCACAGGCCCAGGCTGTCAGGAGCAGGAGCTAGTCCACAGACCCAGGCTGTGAGGAGGAGCTAGTCCACAGACCCAGGCTTTCAGGAGCAGGAGCTAGTCCACAGACCCAGGCTGTGAGGAGGAGCTAGTCCACAGACCCAGGCTGTGAGGAGGAGCTAGTCCACAGACCCAGGCTGTCAGGAGCAGGAGCTAGTCCACAGACCCAGGCTGTGAGGAGGAGCTAGTCCACAGGCCCAGGCTGTCAGGAGCAGGAGCTAGTCCACAGACCCAGGCTGTGAGGAGGAGCTAGTCCACAGACCCAGGCTTTCAGGAGCAGGAGCTAGTCCACAGACCCAGGCTGTGAGGAGGAGCTAGTCCACAGACCCAGGCTGTGAGGAGGAGCTAGTCCACAGACCCAGGCTGTCAGGAGCAGGAGCTAGTCCACAGACCCAGGCTGTGAGGAGGAGCTAGTCCACAGACCCAGGCTTTCAGGAGGAGCAGCTAGTCCACAGGCCTAGGCTGTGAGGAGCAGGAGCTAGACCACAGACCCAGGCTGTGAGGAGCAGGAGCTAGACCACAGACCCAGGCTGTGAGGAGCAGGAGCTAGTCCACAGACCCAGGCTCTCAGGAGCAGGAGCTAGACCACAGACCCAGGCTGTCAGGAGCAGGAGCTAGTCCACAGGCCCAGGCTGTGAGGAGCAGGAGCTAGTCCACAGGCCCAGGCAGTCAGGAGCAGGAGCTAGTCCACAGGCCCAGGCTCTCAGGAGGAGGAGCTAGTCCACAGACCCAGGCTCTCAGGAGGAGGAGCTAGTCCACAGACCCAGGCTCTCAGGAGCAGGAGCTAGTCCACAGACCCAGGCTGTCAGGAGCAGGAGCTAGTCCACAGACCCAGGCTCTCAGGAGCTAGTCCACAGACCCAGGCTGTCAGGAGCAGGAGCTAGTCCACAGACCCAGGCTCTCAGGAGCAGGAGCTAGACCACAGACCCAGGCTGTCAGGAGCAGGAGCTAGTCCACAGGCCCAGGCTGTGAGGAGCAGGAGCTAGTCCACAGGCCCAGGCAGTCAGGAGCAGGAGCTAGTCCACAGACCCAGGCTCTCAGGAGCAGGAGGCAGGAGCTAGTCCACAGACCCAGGCTGTGAGGAGCAGGAGCTAGTCCACAGACCCAGGCTGTCAGGAGCAGGAGCTAGTCCACAGACCCAGGCTGTCAGGAGCAGGAGCTAGTCCACGGACCCAGGCTGTCAGGAGCTAGTCCACAGGCCCAGGCTCTCAGGAGCAGGAGCTAGTCCATTGTTTGCAGGGCGTATCGATCGACTGCTCAGTACAATAGCAGCTCCGCCGGCACAGGACAACCTTGCATGTCCGAAGAGTCAGCTTTACGGAATGACAAAGCAGACTCATCTTGCCGATTGTGATTTTGAACTAACACAATGACCTCTGAACGTATTTCACCAGCAATGAGATTTACTGAACACCAAAAATGCCACCTTTCAATTCACATAATTCGTAATCATCAAAAGGACCAAAGTGGAATCAGAGTGCGGCAGTGATGGACAACAGCCAGAGATGTGAGGGTGTGTTTAGGTCTCATAAAGTGTATTATGCATAAATCCTCTAAAAGCAGAGAGCAGAATGTGACAGCTCTGAAAGCCTGGAGCACAGTGTGGGAAGAGCCTGCCTCGCTGTTGGAATTTCAAATGCAAGGAATGCAGACAGATATTTCTGATGCAAGTTCAGAGCAGGAACAGTGAACAGCAGCTGGCAAACAGTAGGACTATGTGACTAGCAAAAGCAAGCCAGTCAGATTATATCTCTTTCCTTTATTAAAGTTACCCTTATCAGCCACATTACAAATGACGGGTTTCCAGTTGAACGCTCATGTGCATTATTATAGATCTTATAGATCTTTCAACGAGAAAGCCCTTTCAGACACAGATAAGCTACGGTCTAAACCAGGGGGGTTCCCAAACTTTTTCATCTTGGGACCCCAAAAGAAATTGTGTCTCCCTGGGAGCAAAACTCACAAAAAACATACGGTAATGAGTTGCCATGACGACCAGTTGGCGACCCACCCCCCCCCCACACGGGTCCGTGACTCAAATTCGGTCCCGACCCATAGTTTGGGAAACACTGGTTTAAACTAATGCTAGAAAATCACCATTGCAAATGCCATCGTTCATAACCATTATGCAAGAGATACCATCACTCACGTGCAGGGCGGTTATTCCATTTGCATTGTGAAACATATAGAGGCAAAAATTCCTTGCCGAAACTCTGTCGTGGGATTATGATGGACAGGAACTAGGTTTGTATGAAAGCTCAAATTGAGCAGGAACACTAGCAGAAAGAAAAGAGAAATTGTGAGAGAGAGACCAACCAGAACCACAGTAAACATGTCAATAAATAGATACCTGCAGCAGGTTAACCTTAATGTTATAGACAGAAGATAGATTGTTTGCCATATGGATCTATTATGCACAGATTAAATGGAACATCAGTGTAAAATTGATCAAGCTCCTTTAGGGTTCCATATCCAGGTGAGTGGCGTTGAGAGGGCTTGAGAGGAGAAGATGAATGACCAACTCCCCTCCACTACAGGATATAAACTAGTGGCATCAAGTTAGTACTGCGGTTCTGCAATGCTTTGTTCTGGCTCTGCTCCCCCGTCTATTCATTTGGTACGAACCAATGGATGCGACTCTGCCTGCCCCGCAGTGCCAATTATGCTCCACTCACATCTTTGATCTCAAGAAAAGAAGATGCTAAAAAAAGGTAGCAGCCTGTAAAAAAAAAAAAGACAGCAAACACTGGAACCATTACCAATATTTACCTTTTGACTTAAAAATGTGCCGGGAGCTATTTACTGTTGCATAACTTATCTGATGAGTTCAAACAGAAGTGTCTGGGCCTTCAGTCAGGACGTGAAACACTGCCTGTTTGTGGACGACAATAAGAGTCAATGAGGGTAAAAGCAGTGAGCTAACAGGGCCGAGCTGCTGGCATGCCATTTCATGCCGTGTTTGGCTACCCCCGCTGGCTTGGGGTGGAATAAATCAACACAGACACACACACACACGCACGCACGCAAACGCACACACACACACACACACACACACACACACACACACACACGCAAACGCACGCACGCAAACGCACGCGCACAGACACACACACACACCCCTGCGCTAGCCACCATATTGGAGTGAATATTTAGTGTCACACCACATCATATTTCTCCTGAGGACTGAAACGCGTGAAGCGTGAACAGAATCCTTGTTAGTGGACTCTAAAAGGACTACTGAAAACTGAAAGAGAAAGACAGAGAGAGAGAGTGTGTGTGTGTGTGTGTGTGTGCGTGTGTGTGTGTGTGTGTGTGTGTGTGTGTGTGTGTGTGTGTGTGTGTGTGTGTGTGTGCATGTGCGTGTGTATGAGCATGTGTGTATATTGTGTGCAACACAGAAACTTGGCTGTTCTCCTCTATCCATTTCCAGTTTCTGAGCAGTTAAATCTTGACAGTTGGGATAATTAATATTAACAATTGGAATTGAAATGTGTCTCCGGCCAGATGCAACTTCATTAAGAATCCATGCAGCATATAAAACTAATATAGATTAGGGCTGCAACTAACGATCATTTTCATAATCGTTTAATCTGTCGATTATTTTCTCGATTATTATTATTTCTCTATAAAATGTCAAAAAAAATGGTAGCAAATGACGATCAGTGTTTCCCAAAGCCCAAGATGACGCCCTCAAATGTCTTGTTTTGTCCACAACTTAAAGATAATATCTCAATCAGGTTTGTTATGTCTTCTTAGTTCAAATGATAGTTTTTTGATTATTTTAATCAGACAAATGTGTAATAGATGTTTTTTTTACCTTTACAGTTTTGACTGACAACTGCAGTCTTCCTCAGAAGCTTCTTAAAAAGCTGCTTAAAAAAACATCTACTACACATTTGTCTGAAAAGAAACAAAAAACTATCAGAGATAATATCAGTTTACTTTACTGTCATACAGGAGTAAAGACCCAGAAAATATTCACATTTAAGAAGCTGGACTAAGAGAATTTAGACCTTTTCTCTTAAAATTGTCCTCAAAACGATTAATCGATTATCAAAATAGTTCTTGATTAATTTTCTGTCGATCGACTAATCGATTAATCGTTGCAGCTCTAATATAGATGTCGCTGTTTGTGTGCGTGTGTGTGTGCGTGTGTGTGTGTGTGTGTGTGTGTGTGTGTGTGTGTGTGTGTAGGTGAAAAAGACAGGGGCCACATACAACATATGGTTGGACGTCAGTTCTGCCATTTTGCATCCCTGACTGATTTAAACTGAAGGCAAGAAAGTCCCACCACAGCATGACAGCAAGTGTGTGCCGTATGTCTCAATGCATTCCGGAGGGGTTTGGGACTGGATAAGCAAAGCGCAAAACACACTATAGACAATATAATATAGCACAGTATAATATAGTAGAGTATAATATAGCACTGATAATCAAATACAACAGACTGTGACATCCACATGTGGAGAAATGTCTGTTGAAAGGAGAGCGAGTGAAGTGGAGGAAGGTGTATTCTTCACCTGCAGTGAAGTTAAGGTGACCCTGTCCCTGTCTGAAGGATGAGCTGGTTCTTTGAAAATGAACATGTCTTGAAGCAGACTCTATTTTTTGATACATATATTAGGGGTGTCAAAAATAATCGATTATAAGATGCATCGCGATGCGGATGTGCACGATTCTGCATCGATTCACAAATGTCAAAAATCGATTATTAAAAATTATTATTATTATTATTTTAATAATTGAATAAAATATAATGGAAGTACATGCAGTTGTTTATTTGGATCATAATACAATGCAATTCCAAATGCACTTTTATTTTAAAAGTAGCCACACAGTGAGAAAAAAGAAAGTGAGAAAAAATATGTATCGGGGAAAAAAGTGATGCATCGATTGAAGATGCATCGAGATGCATCGATAATCGTAATCGAATCGAATCGAATCGAATCGTAGCCCTCTGAATCGTAATCAAATCGTGAGGCCAGTGAAGATTCACAGCCCTAACATATATATGTTTATGTTGTTTCATACATATGTATGTGGGGGCTTCTCCAGACACCTCCCAACTAGAAGCCGTCCTATGGCGAATAAGCCAGCGGTGCGTGCATGTGCATGAAGTGTGTGTGTGTGTGTGTGTGTGTGTGTGTGTGTGTGTGTGTGTGTGTGTGTGTGTGTGTGTGTGTGTGTGTGTGTGTGTGTGTGTGTGTCAGAACAGCATGGTGTTTTGATTGGCTAGGGAGGTGTTTGCATATTCATGAGGAGAAAAAACCATTTGGAGGTTGATGAATGCTGACAGGAGGGCCTGCCGGAGAGGAGTTGACACAGCTAAATGAACTGGAGTCAGTTTGTTGCTGGAGCACACGCATGCATTGCATACAATGGCACACAGGAGAGAAAAGCTGGTTAACACGCCCACAGCAACTGCCACCTGAGGCAGGCAGGCAGACAGACACACAGACACAGGCAGAGACACAGACAGACAGACACACAGGCAGGCAGGCAGACACACAGGCAGACACAGGCAGGCAGACAGACAGACACACACACACACAGGCAGGCAGACACACAGGCAGACAGACAGACACACAGGCAGGCAGACACACAGGCAGACAGACAGACAGACAGACAGACAGACAGACAGACAGACACACAGGCAGACAGACAGACAGACAGACAGACAGACAGACAGACAAAACAGACATGGCTTAATGCCTCACTACCTCTCCAATCTCCAGCACATCCCCTCTCCCCATCCAAATTCAATTACTACAAATTACAAGCAGTTTAATTATCATGGTGCAGGAGCTCCACTGTTCATTAGCTAAGAACGACAGGACTGAGTGCAGGCAGAAAGAGTGGGATGAGTTTCATTTCTATTTAGCTGCACACTGTTCATTAGCTAAGAACCACAGGACTGAGTGCAGGCAGAGAGAGTGGGATGGGTTTCATTTCTATTTAGCTGCACACTGTTCATTAGCTAAGAACCACAGGACTGAGTGCAGGCAGAGAGAGTGGGATGGGTTTCATTTCTATTTAGCTGCACACTGTTCATTAGCTAAGAACCACAGGACTGAGTGCAGGCAGAGAGAGTGGGATGAGTTTCATTTCTATTTAGCTGCACACTGTTCATTAGCTAAGAACGGCAGGACTGAGTGCAGGCAGAAAGAGTGGGATGGGTTTCATTTCTATTTAGCTGCACACTGTTCATTAGCTAAGAACGGCAGGACTGAGTGCAGGCAGAGAGAGTGGGATGGGTTTCATTTCTATTTAGCTGCACACTGTTCATTAACTAAGAACGACAGGACTGAGTGCAGGCAGAGAGAGTGGGATGGGTTTCATTTCTATTTAGCTGCACACTGGGTATGGAAGTCGTCGGTGGGAGCAGGGTTTGAACTAATGAAAATGCAGCAAATGAGCCATGCAGGAAGTGAGATATTGCACTGGCAATGGAGTAAACACAATGAATACCAATGATCTGATTGAGGATTTAATAGACTAGGCATCCCGCGCGCTACTCGGGCTCGCCCATCCTGCAGCTCACACATGCGGCTCGGCCACTGCGCAGCGTCGCCCGCAGCTCGGCTGCTGCGTGGCCTTGCCTGCCCTTATTGGGGCGCGCGCAATGTCTCCCTCTCTCCCTCAGTCTCTCTCCCCCTCTCTCTCAGTCTCTCCCCCTCTCTCTCTCCCTCAGTCTCTCTCCCTCTCCTCCTCTCTCTCAGTCTCTCCCTCTCTCCCTCAGTCTCTCCCCCTCTCTCTCAGTCTCTCCCCCTCTCTCTCCCTCAGTCTCTCTCCCTCTCCTCCTCTCCCTCAGTCTCTCTCCCTCTCCTCCTCTCTCTCAGTCTCTCCCCCTCTCTCTCCCTCAGTCTCTCTCCCTCTCCTCCTCTCCCTCAGTCTCTCTCCCTCTCCTCCTCTCTCTCAGTCTCTCCCCCTCTCCCTCAGTCTCTCTCGTGAGCCTCAGACTAGGCTAGAATAGAGCAGTGATTCTCAACCGTTTTACACCAAGTACCACCTCAGAAATAACCACCATATTACCGTATGAGAGGGAGGGAGCCCGGCGTACCACCAGTGGTACCCGTACCACAGGTTGAGAACCACTGGAATAGAGTAAGATGGACATAACTCAAATAAATAGCTGGTAATGAAGGGAAAACACATCATTTTGCTTTGGGCTTTTGACATTTTCTCTGTTGGCTTATTCCCACCGCTCTTCCCACCATTCACCCATTGATGTGGAGGCAAACTGGATTCCATGATGGGAGACGGCAAAGATGAGAGGAGGCAGAGAGAGAGAGAGAGAGAGAGAGAGAGAGAGAGGAAGAGAGAGAGAGAGAGAGAGAGAGAGAGAGAGAGGAAGAGAGAGAGAGAGAGAGAGAGAGGAGGCAGAGAGAGAGAGAGAGAGAGAGGAAGAGAGAGAGAGAGAGAGAGAGAGAGAGAGAGAGAGAGAGAGAGAGAAGAGAGAGAGAGAGAGAGAGAGAGAGAGAGAGAGAGAGAGAGAGAGAGAGGCTACATTGTCTATTGATGCTGACAAATTATATCACTTGTGCTTTGGGTCCAGCTGTTTCAAAGCAGTGAACAGAGGGGATGAAGAAGACTATTGCAGTAATCGAGCTCTCTGCATCTACTCTCTCCCCTCCTCCCTCCTCTCCCCTTCTCCTCTCATCTCCCCTCCTCCCCCCTCCTCTCCCCTTCTCCCCTCCTCCCTCCTTCTCCCTCCTCTCCCCTCCTCTCCCTCCTCTCCTCCCTCCTCTCCCTCCTCCCCTGACTTTGCTCACTTACACATCCCACATTCTTTGAGGTATTTTTGTGTGTCTTAAAAAAGAACTTTCAGTTGGGATGAGATCTCTCTCCTCTTTTAACATCCTCCATCTCTCCACTGTGTTTCCTCTACTTCCTTTCTTCCGTGCTCCAACCTTCCATTCCGCCCCAGTCTTCCCAATTTACCTTAGCTTCGATTAAGATGACCCCCCCCCCCACACACACACACACACACACACACACACACACACACACACACTAAAGCTAAAGGCGGACAGACCAAATGGCATACACATACATGTGGCAGGGAATGTGCGCAGTGTGTGCTTGGGTGGGTGCTGTGTGTGGGCGTGTTTGTTGATGATGAAATGGGGTGATAGTGATTGCCGTTTCAACCACAATTTCAAATGGAATATAGAACAGTGGGATTTCTGCATCAGATAACATTTCTCTTCTCTTCTTCTATGTATTAATAATACAGTATTTATTAGGTTGAATCACATGAGGTTCAAGAGTGATGACCGTTCCCTTCTGGTCGCAAACAAACACCACACACAAACTATTAGGGGTAGCTATCGGTACTCCATACCCTTAGAGGGGACCAATTATGCTAATTTACAGTTCTATATTTGAATATTATTATTATTCTGGGACCCCACTAGAGAAGCTCTGCATGATTCACAGTTTAAAAACCTTCTCGTTTATTGTGTACTACTGTCCCTTTATGCCGCCCCTCAGTTCTGCCTCTGTCTAAAACGCTGTGTTTTCGCTCCCGTCTCTCTAGCCGACATCAGAAACACTGTGGAAAAAGAGTGGAACACGAGTGTCAAACAATCCCCGCAAGCGTTCTTCCATTCAACGCCACGTGTGATTGGCCCACTAGCGTCCGCAGCAGCAGCAGCAGCAGCTGCAACCCGTACAGTCGGTGGCGGTGAAGTCCAGCACGTTGGAGTTGGCAGAGTTCAGCGTGCCAAGATGCCACCAAAACGTTCAGAAGCTTAATATTTCAATCGTTTTCACACTTTCAAAATATATCTGTAAAAATCATTTGGATGGAGACGAGTGGTAGCATTGTATGCAAATGAATGCTTCCATTCACATGATTGGTCTTGAATGAAGTAAGGGGGGGGGGGGGGGGGGAGGGTATCGAATGACGTATTCTTGGTAATCAGGATCACTGGTATTGGATCAGTGGTATTGGTATTGGTACTTGTCATTTTTTAAACGACGCCCTACACACTGCACAGTATGAGAACATGCAAACACGTGCATGCTCAGAAGTCAGAACCCATCCGTATGCAACAAGGCCGTCATTACCATCTCCAGCGCCTCCCGGAGGTGATGTGATGGCGTGGGTCTCTCAGGCGCTGTTATTTTAGCTGCCTGTCATGAGCTCACAGCGGAGACGCACACAGCCGCCTGGGCCCCGTTCACCACAGCCGCAGGGCTCCGTTCACCACAGCCCACGTCAGGCTGCGTTAGTGTGACAGAGTGCTGCGCTGCACTGCACTGTGGCAGAGATGGAGAGTTGGAGTTTAATGTCGATCTGTGTTTTGCGTGTGTGCGTGCGGTATATATATATAGATTATATATATATATATATATCTGTGTGTGTGTGTATATATATATATATATATATATATATATATATATATACACACACACACAGATACTTTCCAAAAAAAATATATATCATGGAAATACCATGAATGACCGTGGGCTTCAGCGGATTCTCAAGCAAAGACGATTAAAAAATTTGGCGGAGATTCAGAGGGAGTGGACTGAGGCTGGAGTCAGTCATAACTGAGAAGTAACCATGATATTCAAATTTTTTGGAAAGGATCTGTGTATATATATATATATATATATATATATATATATATATACACACAGTATAGTCTGAGTGTTTCTCTCTATAACTCATGGGACCTCTGAGTATTTCTCTCTATAATTCAGCCCTCAGCAGAGAAATTAGCATGTGTCAAGCGGCCTCTCTGTGCTGAAAGCTTTGGCAGAAGAAGCCGCTGCGTTTTGCTCGATGGCACACTGACTCCAGCGCCCTGCTGGCAGCTTCACCCGGCCCGTTATTGACTCCGACACGGGTAATGAAGCAATGCATTGGTGGAGGCGTGCGGGAGGAGGGGGAGGACGACAACCTGCTCGTGGAGCCAGGATGGACATCTGGCCTTGTGAAACTGGGAGGACGGTCCCAAACTGGGAATATACAAATGTTTACAGTGAGGATGAACAGCTGGGCTGGGGGGGCTGTTCAGGTGTACAGGCGGTTTACCTGGAGGCGTTTAGCCAATCACAACCACTGTGCTGTGTATACAACACAGATCCAAAAGGGGAAATGGAATCAAAACACGGGCACGGTTGTTGACTCTAAAGAAATACCCAGGTCAAGTGTACATATTTCATTGCTTCAGCTGTTCACATCGAGGAAAGAGAAATCCTGAGTTACACCACCGTGTGGCACCCTTCATTATTTGTCTCTTAGTGTGCCTTTCTTCTTCTCTTGTCTTCTATTTGTAGCAAAGAGCGTGGAAGGAAAGAGACGACACTCCGGCCATTTTTGGAAACAGAATGCGCCTCGCAGTGGTCAGCTGCGGTAGCGTTGGCCCCTATAATCAGCCTCTCTAAACAGTAACTCAACGGGAGTTGAACCTCGGGTCCTTTTCATTAGGTATTTATCTTGAAAAAACTAAACAAAGAAAACGAAAAATTTTGCTTAGGTTCCACAATATGGTTGTTGTTTTACATCCCTGCACTACACCACTTCAATCAAGATTTGCAGTACGCCCGGAAAAGATGTGAATCCCCAAAGTTTAGAGTGTTCTCCCGTTGAGTTACTGTTTAGAGAGGCTGATTATAGGGGCCAGCGCTACCGCAGCTGACCACTGCGAGCCTGTGCGAGGTTCTTTTGGCGCTGTCACGCTTCCAAAAATAAAAAATGGCGGAGGCTGCTGGGCGCTGATGTTGCAATGGGGCAATATGGAGCTGTCATTTCTTTCCATAAAAGTTCTTTGTTTGTAGCGCGTACTGTGGGGCATACAGTAGGTACTTGCCCCTTGTGCTTGATCATAATGTACGAGTTACATTTATTCACACTGGGGAAGTCAGATTTCACTACAAGCCAGCAACTGTTGTGGCTTTGCATACAGTACATCTCATTAGCGCTGGCAGCTTGGTAAAGTGGAAAGCTAAAGCAGAGATAAACAACAGCTTTTTGCAGGTGCAGCCATCAAAAAAAAAATTGCTTATGCAAACTCCCCCAACTTCCAGTCGCTGATGGCATTTTAAATGGAGCAACTGTTGATTTCCAAGACGAGCACGTCAGGAAACAGAGTTTAGTTTAAATTAATATGTTTAAATGTTGGAGGAAAACTGCAGCAGCAGCTCGCTATTTCCATAGCGCTGAACTAAAAAAGGAAATGCTTAGATTATGATTTACTGTGTCCTTGACACAATGCTAACCTCTGTATATTTCCCAGCACAGACACATCTACACATCCAATCAAAGCTTTAAACGTCCATTCAAATGTTTGCTTGGTGGCTAAAGTGCTGTTGGATGATATAACAGATGGTATGATGATATACTGGCCTACAGGGCAGTACACCAGTCAGCTCCCCTGTACCTGCAATCTATGGTCAGGTTCCAAACCTCTCAGCGCTCCCTTCGCTCCTCCACCGGTGCAGGGCGCCTCGCCCCTCCTTCGCTACGGGGGCTCAAAAGTCGCTCATCCCGATCTCGACTCTTCTCGTCCCTGGCACCTCAATGGTGGAACGAGCTTCCACCTTCGGTCAGGACGGCTGAATCCCTGCCGATCTTTCAGAAAAGACTAAAGACACACCTTTTCAGGCTCCATCTGGGCCCTTCTTGATCTAACTTCTTTCTCTCCCTTTCTAAAAAAAAAAAATACTAACCTAAACTAAACTTGTACCACTGTTCCTTCAGAAGTTGTAGTTGTCATAGACTGTGCTCCATAGTTGATTGCTCTATTGCTGACAAAAATGTGTTATTGTAAGTCGCTTTGGATAAAAGCGTCTGCCAAATGATGTAATGTAATGTAATGTAATAACGTCACGGCAACAAGAATGCTTGAATTCAGAGCATTCAAATCAATCAGGTATGTATGGTATAATGTACAGAGGTCTGCAGAGTTGGGGGGAGGTGGCGTTGCCTTTTCCCGCGGTGTGCCGCTTTGATGAAAACAATTAGGCTGCAGTAATATTTATTAGACGCTAGGTGGCAGCATATCACCTGAATCTGCTGAATCACCTGAGAAACGATACACTTTGTGACCACAACACGGTTAAAATGGCAGAGTGGCGCTGTCCACTATTTCTGTTCATTGACTCAACAGGAAGTGCCTGGAGTGAACCAAAGAAGAAGAAGGCTGTCTAACGTTAATACCGGTAAATAAATAAATAAATAATAGTATGTTATGCCATGCAGCGCTGTGGAAATAGGCTACAGTGTGTACTCATCCATCAAATTTGTAACACAACAGTGAAGGTAAGACATCATTTCTGCTTATGGTAGTAGCCTAACAGAAATAAGATGATGTATGGGCTTGTTATTATTATCTCCGCCAGGAGATTATGAGATTGTCGCCTACAGCAGGCCTGTGTTAGCTAACGTTAGCATCATACGCTAACATTAGGGAGTTTGCTAAGGCTTGCCATGCCACCATTAGATAACTGCAACTGAATGTGTAACGTTAACAGTGATTAACCCCATGGTACCGCTAATCGTTTCCTCAAGGAACATGGTTCTGTGCTGTTGGTAGGCTATTTGGTAGCCTATCTGATGCCTGTAGTCTGTTTATGGAGGGTAGTAGCCATAAAGTGAAGTGGCTAGCGAACATGGCTAATGGGAGCTAAATCTAAGTCCCGTGTAAACCATAATATCTGTGTCGTTTTAACTTTAATTGCATTTTTTTCCCACCAGATTAAAGAAAACATTTAGGCCTATGTGATATTGACTGATGCGCGGTCATGCATCATGGTGTAGCTACAGTAACGCTAATCAATCTACAGTAGATAGCTCTGTTTTGGACTGGAGCTGCATATGGAGCTAGCTTGTCGTCTGAGCCATGCTGTTTTTCAATCAGGGAATTAAGAAAACTATCGCGCACATTACATTAAAAAAACACATCAATCAACATCACACAGGGTCTTTTCTTTAATCTGGTGGCAGCATTTTTCAGTAAAACGTGAAACGACGACAGATAATGGTTTATAGTGGGACTTAACATAGGTTCCATAAAGATCAGGTTGTTTGTAAACAAACTGCTTCGGTTGCTAACAGAAAGAAGATGATGTATGGGCTTGTTATTATTTTGTAGGTAGTAGTAATAATAATAATTTAATTTCTTTTTCAGTAAATCACAGCATCGTACAGCTCCATGTTCAACTGAGCAGAAGCAGCTGAGTCAGACAGCAT
This sequence comes from Poromitra crassiceps, assembly GCF_964638095.1. Lineage (NCBI taxonomy): Eukaryota > Metazoa > Chordata > Actinopteri > Beryciformes > Melamphaidae > Poromitra > Poromitra crassiceps. Next base: position 23,983,487 of record NC_139646.1, read on the forward strand.
GACATGATTGCTACAGACATCCATCAAGAACCTACTTCATGAACATGACGGAGGAAAAGTATGAAGACCTCAAATTCAAGTTGCCATTCTTGTCATCAGCTCAATCCATTCCTTAAAACCACATGGGCTCAATGGAGAGAATTTTCATGGAAGAACCTTATCAGATTTTTTTATTACTACAATAAGAAAATATTTACAGAACGATAGACCAGAATCCGGTAATTGCTGGAGAAAATGCAATAATTCAATGGCTGATCACTATCACATATTTTGGAAATGCCCAGCAATCCAAGATTACTGGTTAAAAATAATCTCAGAGATCAAATTAATACTGGGTTTTGAATAGCTGAAAGTGAAGCCAGAAAGGCACCTTTTCAAGTATTTTCAACTTAGAAGTTTTATTTTGACACGACTTAACAATTCTGTACAACAACCTCCTATGTCCACACTAGAAATATTAAGTAGAAAGTCAGGTTGCAAGCACACTCGAAAATATTTAAAAACTCACTGGGTGCAGGGCAAGCACGAGATATGAACAAGAGAAAAGCCAGCACTCCAAATGTCTTTTTGTTGATTTATTTCCTCATGTACCTGGGCAGCAGCAACGAACGTTTCAGTCAAAGACCAACGCTGAGGAAGGCCCATGTGTATTTTCACATTGAATGTATTATATATTATACATGTCTCATTCCATTTTTTCTCTCCATTTTTTCTCTCTCTCTGAAGCTGATTGGAACAAGTAACCGAACAACATAACTTAACACAAAGCTAACTATTAAAAAACTAAGAATTGATCTGTAACACCCATCATGATGACCTGAATGTTTTTTTTTTTTTTTTTTTTGGTGAGTTTGCATTTGTAAAACTGTCACTCATGTGGAGAAATGTTGGAAAATGATGCACTCTGTTCTAAAACAAAAACCTTAAAAATAAAGTTACAAAAAAACACATGGGCTACATTATTTCCAGTGTCAATATTACACCCTGTTGTGGCCAACCAGCCTCTTCTGTTCAATAAAATCATGTTTCACTGATGGAATGCCATGCAGATTAGTCACCGTTTGTTCAAATTGTCCTACTGTAGCCTATATTGTTAGGCTATTTTACTTATATGGGAAACAGGGGAAATCCAGTTTGTGTATAGAAAACGCGTCACGTTGAAAACCTGTTCTAAAACAAAAACCTCAGTCTGCAGGGTGGCAGGGTGAATTAGCAAAACAAAGGACTGGGGGGAAGGGCATTGCTATTCACAATGTTCAAAGCAGCTATCAGCTGAAGCTCTCTGGATAAAAAAGCTTTCCATAGGGCAGCAGAGAGAAGGATCTAGCACTCAAAAAATGTCCTTTGAGGGTTTTATTCCTGTTTCAAACACTGCAACAACGTACGCGTTTCAGCAAGAACCACTTAGACTGTTAATTAACAGCATACATATTAACAGAGGTTATGTGTAATGTACAGTGGCTGCAATTTAATTTAGCAGCAGTAGCCTACGTGTTTTATATTTCATTCATTCACACTGTTGAGCCTTTCTTTAAGCTCAGTGATATGATATTGCAGTGTTTCAGATCAAATGATTGCCTTCTGTTCTGTTCTGTCAATGAGTATTGTTTGTTTCAACTTTTATTCTTGAAAATGCTCTCGTCTGGTCCCAGCACGGCAAGTACAGTACAGTAGCTTGGAGGGTGGAGCACTTTGTCTCACTGAAGGCTCGTCAGCAAGGGAGGGTTGTCCTGAAAAACAACAACAAAATAATATATGTGATTAGGGTTGCGAGGGTGCGATGTCAACCAAATAGCCATTGCGGTGGTATTTATGAATTCATTAATTGGTTTATGAAGTAGCTGCGATACTGTTTGGCTGCGACGCTGCACGTTCACAACCTAAGCTGATCTCTGCATGAGAGACACCACTGGATAGGCTACTAATAAGTACAGTCAAGCGGCTGAACTAAGCACTATATCACTACCAGTAATATTGAAAGGCCAAAACAAAAAACGTTAACGATACAGATCCTGACCAACAACGTGTGTGTTGCTGGCAGAAAACAGGGAGAATTACTGGCGGATAACGTTAGTTATCGTGTGGCTTTGAACCTAACGCTATTGGAGAGAGATAAACACAGCAGCAGCATGGATGTAATGGAAGCGACTTCATGCAAATAGGCGAGTTGAATTCACAGTTGAAGACCTGTTCATTACTCACATTGGGTTTAAAACAGGAAAGAATGTGAAAAACATTTTCCACAACACAAATTACTTCTGCTGAATCTGCTAGTCCGCCTCCCCAGTCTGAACTGCACTGACACTGTAGGCTACTTAGGGCGCGCTTGTTCAACAACGCTTGCACCTCCCACGAGCGTTACGTTGAGTGGAATTGGCCTTTTTTACGATTAAATCTGCAAATTTGTAATTCAAACAGGCAATTAATCACGATGGTCCGATGAGGAAGGCTCAGAGGTCCGCCTCCCCTCCGCTATACTGCTTCTCTAACATACTTGGGTGCGTTCGTTTAATGCCGCCCGCACGTCCCCCTCGCGTCACGTTGACCAGTTTGCCTTTTTTATTATTCAATCTGCAATGCAAAGCATTTTGGTAAAGAAACCGCGTGCAATGTTGTTATGGTCAAACTTCCCCCACTTCACTATATCATGCAGTATTTGCGAGGGGTTTATATACACCCCATGGCTGTATGTGTAAAAAGTTATAGCTTTCTGGGAAATATGCAAACAGCTGGTGTTTGAACATTAACCTTAACATGAATTGAAACTCACTCACCTTGAATTATTGTAACGTTACAAGTCACTCTGTCTTTGAGGTGCTTCAAAGATGGAAATGTTTGGAACGAACGCACAGGTGACTTCCGCCTGTAGAGACTGCTCACACGTGCCACCTGGCGGCTCTTTTGCGCACTGCAGCTGCTGGTGAAAAAAAATACTCCGGGAAGCCGCGGCAGGCCACGGGAGGCCACGGGAGGCCGCTGCAACGCCGCAGCGTTGGGCCCTCCCAGTTCTGCAGACCACTGTATGTATGTATGTATAATGTAGGTATGGTATAATGAGCACTTGCAATATCTTAGTATTCCAGTGTGATCTTGCGGCTCTTAAAGTAATGGCGGACAAAGATCGATGAAGAAAAGAAGACAGAAATCCATTTGGAAGACATTTCTAAAAGAAGATTGACGTCAGAGGAGCATTAAACACCTCTAAACTCATGCTGATGTTCCATCTAAGCTGATAGTTTGGTGGCCTGTGTCTCACCATTTATCACACTGACCAAATTAAATTAGATCCTTCTCAGTCACCGCTTCATTTGGCCCCAGACAGTTACGAGGATATATTGTGGCTTCTGAAATGTTGGCCGCAGAATATACGAGACATTGGGAGTTTGCCATACTTGTCGGCGTGCTGTAAATCTGAGCCAAGCTCAATTCATTTTCAGAGCAATTAAAAAAGTCGTGGGATTTGATTTGAAATCTGCAGCTGAGGGGAAAAACAAAACGAGTGAAAACAAGGACCCAATAGTTATGTGTTCAACTGGACTGGGACAAAACAAGACTATATATTGCAGAGAATGCAGACATGTGTCCCCATCAGTGACCAGATAATACAAAGAAAACTGGCTGCATCCATAGATGCTGTTCTGTTGGTGCACAGTGTGCACGACACGTCCAGTGGGAATTAACCCATTGATACCTGATGCAGCATTTGCGTGTATATCCCTCATTTGTGTGTATCCCTTTAACCCATTGATACCTGATGCAGCATTTGTGTGCGTATCCCTTTAAGACCGCGAACCGCGTTAACGCGGTTCGCGGTCTTAAAGGGATACGCACACAAATGAGGGATATACACGCAAATGCTGCATCAGGTATCAATGGGTTAAGACCGTCTTAAAAGGTATCAATGGGTATCAATGGGTTAAACAGGTTGTGTCACAATATGAGCCTGTGAAAGAGTTGCGATTGTGTGTGTGATTATTCTACTATGTGGTTGAATAAACCTAAATCTCTGCTGCAAGGTTTGCCTGTTGCCAAATATCTTAACGTGACGATAACTTTCATAATAAGCCATTTTCTCCTCTCCTTACGAAACTAAAAGTCTCTACTCTTTTCCACCTTAGGGGCTCTCTTAAGAGCTAAGATACATTGTGAAAAGCGTTCAGCTTTACTTGGATGTAGTGTTACTTTTAAGGGGGAAGTTCTTATAAAACATAATCACTCAGAGTTTTCTCATAATTTCACCATTAGGACCAACTCTGAGTACTATAGGAAGCTGTGTGGCTATGGCCCCTGGACTCTCTCTGCCTTCCAGTTTAATCTGACAGCCATGTCAGCTGCAGTAACTGTGTGTTGGCAGCAGAGGCGCTGCAGTCTCTGCCTAATGACATCATCTTTCAGCTACCTGAGACACTGCTGAGCACTCTGCTGATGATGCAGAGACGAGCTGTTAATGTAGAAGGAGCTTCAGAGGAGACGTACGCCGCCCTGTTGGCGGCACCAGAGACGAGCGGTTAGTTAATGTAGGAGGAGCTTCAGAGGAGACGTACGCCGCCCTGTTGGCGGCACCAGAGACGAGCGGTTAGTTAAAGTAGAAGGAGCTTCAGAGGAGACGTACGCCGCCCTGTTGGTGGCACCAGAGACGAGCGGTTAGTTAATGTAGGAGGAGCTTCAGAGGAGACGTACGCCGCCCTGTTGGTGGCACCAGAGATGAGCGGTTAGTTAATGTAGGAGGAGCTTCAGAGGAGACGTACGCCGCCCTGTTGGCCGCATCGCCGGCAATTTAAAAGGTGAGACTGACTGTTGTGTGATGAACATGGGGAGCCTGGTAGAGACACAGGCATACAGTGTACAGTACACAGACACAACTGACAACAGACTTTCACACCATCACACACACGTAACACCTGCACACACACACACACACACACACACACAACACCTGCACACACTGAAGTACACATTTACTAAATCCCACAGGATGGCTAATCAATTATTCATTAATCCACCCCCCCCCCCCCACCGAGACTTTTGAAATATTGATAACAGTGACTAGACTAGACAGTGTGTGTGTGTGTGTGTGTGTGTGTGTGTGTGTTTATATGTGCGTGTGTGTGTGTGTGTGTGTGTGTGTGTGTGTGTGTGTGTGTGTGTGTGTGTGTGTGTGTTTATATGTGCGTGTGTGTGTGTGTGTGTGTGTGTGTGTGTTTCTATGTGTGTAAGTGAAGGCAGATGATTCTATAGTGCTAGCTCCTGGCTCTTTGTGTCTGAGCGGTGTAGTGTCGGCATATTTATTAAGAATGTGTGGACTCCATTTCCATGTTCCCTGCTGTTTGGCTTCTTACAGGGGAGGAGGATCTTGGATACACAGCCGAACATAAAGCTCCTGCAATGTCTTATTTTCTCTATACAGCAATATTTAATTGCTATATTTAAGCAATATAGCATGAGAGCAAGTGTGTTGTGGCGAATATATCCCGCTGATAAGCTGTTATCCCACGAGGCCGCAGGCCGAGTGGGATAACAGCTTATCAGCGGGATATATGCCACAACACCACGCAGCTCGAGTGCTATATTGCTTTTATAAAACGGTTTCCAAGTATAATAATAATATAATAATAATAATACTATAAGTCCGACTGGCATGGTATTCTGATAGAGTCAGTTGAAACACTGCTGTAAGGCGGGACCGCAAGAACGTGCGGGTGATTTGATTGGATCGTTCTGGAGACTGAAGTTGACATTGGCCAATCCTGGCGCTTGCTGAGAAGCTGAGAGCTTTCTGGAAAGCCGACAGGCAGCTCGAGCGCAGCGCTGCATTCTCAGCGCTTGCTGAGAAGCTGAGTGCTTTCTGCAAAGCCCGACACCAACTAACGTTACGGGGTTAAATGCGGGGTTAAATGCGGGTTAACAGCCTTTTTTTTGCAAAGAAGTCATTAGCCCGCATTTATTCTTGTACAAAACATAATTTTCTGCAAAGTATTAGTAAAGTTATAAGCGAAGATCGATTCACAAGGATCTGACAGCTGTCTCCGCCATTTGTTTTTTTTGAGGTAACCAAAGGCTTTTAGTAAGAGAGTTGCCATAGCAACCAATAACCCATGGCCATGGGTTATTGGAGTGGGTTATTGGATGTATACAATGGCTGTGAACCAATCAGATTGCTTGATTTGAGAGAGCCGTTTTTTATATATATATATATATATATATATATATATATATATATATATATATATATATATATATACACACATAACTGTAATAACAGCATTGCCTACAGAGGCAACATGTTAATGCTGGATCAGCATTAACACTGTGGCCAGGAGAAATGCCAATAGCTTAGACCAGAGGTTCCCAAACCTTTCAGACCAAGTGCCACTATGTACCAAACCACATAAGTTTTTCTTCTTCCTGCTCCTTTCCGACCATGGAATGTGGAAACATTGAATTGCAATTATTGGTGTATGAAATATCATGATCGGAACAAATAAATAAATGAAATGAAATGAATGAATGAAACATTTCCCCAAGTACCACTTCCCTCTGCGGATATCAACATTTTCCATAAAAATAAAATAAAATGCATTAGCATTGGAAAGGCTAATAGTAGCAGGCTACTCTTAGCTAGTCCGATCTCAAATAACCAACACAACATTTAGCATGCGCAAAATTGATTAAACATCTTATTTGCTGATGGGCTGACGGCAGTCGGCAAGGCTGTTGAGAACCACCAGGTGGAGCATCACCTACCCCGGACCACAGTTTAGGCAATCACTGGCTTAGACAAACACAAAGAGTCACACTGAACAACAGTGATGGTGAGCCCTTACAGTCGATGTATTGGCTTGGAAGCCTGCTCATTCCACCCATAGGTCATTTTGCTCCACACTACACATGATGTGTAGTGTCTGTGTAGCCTGCTCGTTCATGATGTGTAGTGTCTGTGTAGCCTGCTCGTTCAGCCACACAGACACTACACATGATGTGTAGTGTCTGTGTAGCCTGCTCGTTCAGCCACACAGACACTACACATGATGTGTAGTGTCTGTGTAGCCTGCTCGTTCATGATGTGTAGTGTCTGTGTAGCCTGCTCGTTCAGCCACACAGACACTACACATGATGTGTAGTGTCTGTGTAGCCTGCTCGTTCAGCCACACAGACACTACACATGATGTGTAGTGTCTGTGTAGCCTGCTCATTCAGCCACACACATCTTCACGCTCAGCGCTCTCAATGTGCTCGTTGACAGCGATGACACTGATCGCTCAGGCAATGATAGTGCTGAGCGGTGTATTGATCTGGTCATCTGCCGACAGCAGGCATGGATCAAGACAAGAGGGGGAGGGAGGGAGGGGGCTGTTCACCGTCCTCCAGCGTGGAGATGGACGGAAGAAGAGTGATGCAGAGTAAAGGGACACACATGAGAGGAGGCTGTGGTCACTCTGGACAGAAGAGTGATGCAGAGTAAGGGACACACATGAGAGGAGGCTGTGGTCACTCTGGACAGAAGAGTGATGCAGAGTTAAGGGACACACATGAGAGGAGGCTGTGGTCACTCTGGACAGAAGAGTGATGCAGAGTAAAGGGACACACATGAGAGGAGGCTGTGGTCACTCTGGACAGAAGAGTGATGCAGAGTTAAGGGACACACATGAGAGGAGGCTGTGGTCACTCTGGACAGAAGAGTGATGCAGAGTTAAGGGACACACATGAGAGGAGGCTGTGGTCACTCTGGACAGAAGAGTGATGCAGAGTTTAGGGACACACATGAGAGGAGGCTGTGGTCACTCTGGACAGAAGAGTGATGCAGAGTAAAGGGACACACATGAGATGAGGCTGTGGTCACTCTGGACAGAAGAGTGATGCAGAGTAAAGGACACACATGAGAGGAGGCTGTGGTCACCCCGGACAGAAGAGTGATGCAGAGTAAGGGACACACATGAGAGGAGGCTGTGGTCACTCTGGACAGAAGAGTGATGCAGAGTTAAGGGACACACATGAGAGGAGGCTGTGGTCACTCCAGACAGAAGAGTGATGCAGAGTAAAGGACACACATGAGAGGAGGCTGTGGTCACTCCAGACAGAAGAGTGATGCAGAGTAAAGGGACACACATGAGAGGAGGCTGTGGTCACTCCAGACAGAAGAGTGATGCAGAGTAAAGGACACACATGAGAGGAGGCTGTGGTCACTCCAGACAGAAGAGTGATGCAGAGTAAAGGGACACATATGAGAGGAGGCTGTGGTCACTCTGGACAGAAGAGTGATGCAGAGTAAAGGGACACACATGAGAGGAGGCTGTGGTCACTCCAGACAGAAGAGTGATGCAGAGTAAAGGACACACATGAGAGGAGGCTGTGGTCACTCCAGACAGAAGAGTGATGCAGAGTAAAGGGACACACATGAGAGGAGGCTGTGGTCACTCTGGACAGAAGAGTGATGCAGAGTAAGGGACACACATGAGAGGAGGCTGTGGTCACTCCAGACTAGGGGTGTCACAATATATCGTCCCACGAAATTTCGCGATAGTAAAACGTCACGATATGTATCGTTGAGATGAAATCTCATATCGTGGATTTTTTTTTTTTTTTTTTTTTTCAAAAATAGACAAAGAAACGTCTTTGTTTGTTGAAGTTCAATGTGTGGAAAGTAGTTCAGTTGAACAAGTCTCTGAAGAGACACATGAGAAGTTATACAGGAGAGAAACCATTCAATTGAGTTTCTGGCAAAACTGTTTACTTGACAGGAAAAACTGAAGATGCATAAAAAATAGACTAAGAAAAGTCTTGTTGTTTGAGTTTGAAGAAAAGCTGAAGATGCATAATGAGAATTTATACTGCTGAGAAACCTTTTAGTTCAAAGTAAATCTAAGTGACGGTGTAACTCATTCTATTTCAAGATAAGCCTTATCTCCAATCTCATGTTTTTTCTAGTTGTTATTGTAATAACAATTTCCCACAACAGCATGTTTTGTATTTGTGCATTTCAAATAAAATACTACTTTTCCAGTCATATATTGTCATTATTCAAGTTTAAAAAAATATTGTTAAAATCGTATCGTATCGTTATCGTGAACCCAGTATCGTGATACGTATCGTATCGTGAACTGAGTGTATCGTGACACCCCTACTCCAGACAGAAGAGTGATGCAGAGTAAAGGACACACATGAGAGGAGGCTGTGGTCACTCCAGACAGAAGAGTGATGCAGAGTAAAGGGACACACATGAGAGGAGGCTGTGGTCACTCTGGACAGAAGAGTGATGCAGAGTAAAGGGACACATATGAGAGGAGGCTGTGGTCACCCCGGACAGAAGAGTGATGCAGAGTAAGGGACACACATGAGAGGAGGCTGTGGTCACTCCAGACAGAAGAGTGATGCAGAGTAAAGGGACACACATGAGAGGAGGCTGTGGTCACTCCAGACAGAAGAGTGATGCAGAGTAAGGGACACACATGAGAGGAGGCTGTGGTCACTCCAGACAGAAGAGTGATGCAGAGTAAGGGACACACATGAGAGGAGGCTGTGGTCACTCTGGACAGAAGAGTGATGCAGAGTTAAGGGACACACATGAGAGGAGGCTGTGGTCACTCCAGACAGAAGAGTGATGCAGAGTAAGGGACACACATGAGAGGAGGCTGTGGTCACTCTGGACAGAAGAGTGATGCAGAGTTAAGGGACACACATGAGAGGAGGCTGTGGTCACCCCGGACAGAAGAGTGATGCAGAGTAAGGGACACACATGAGAGGAGGCTGTGGTCACTCCAGACAGAAGAGTGATGCAGAGTAAGGGACACACATGAGAGGAGGCTGTGGTCACTCTGGACAGAAGAGTGATGCAGAGTTAAGGGACACACATGAGAGGAGGCTGTGGTCACCCCGGACAGAAGAGTGATGCAGAGTAAGGGACACACATGAGAGGAGGCTGTGGTCACCCCGGACAGAAGAGTGATGCAGAGTAAGGGACACACATGAGAGGAGGCTGTGGTCACTCCAGACAGAAGAGTGATGCAGAGTAAAGGGACACACATGAGAGGAGGCTGTGGTCACTCCAGACAGAAGAGTGATGCAGAGTAAAGGGACACACATGAGAGGAGGCTGTGGTCACTCCGGACAGAAGAGTGATGCAGAGTAAAGGGACACACATGAGAGGAGGCTGTGGTCACTCTGGACAGAAGAGTGATGCAGAGTAAGGGACACACATGAGAGGAGGCTGTGGTCACCCCGGACAGTTGAGGAAGATGCCCATGATAACTGCATCGCAGATGGTGTTTGATAAACTGTGTTGAGATCCGGTGGCAACCAAAACCACTTGGTAGTGTATGAGGAGAAGGTAGTGAGAGAGAGAAAAGGAGGCATGCATGCTTATAACCACAACATGATGAAAGGCTACCAAGGAAGGGTGTGTGTTACTTTCAGATACTGTAAAACAGATGCATAATTCATATGGGCTGAACAAACCCAGGGGTGCATTTTAATGTAGATGTCAAATACATTTAATTGGTGTGAAATAGGGCTGGGCAATTAACTGAAAATGTATCGAAACTGACATTTAGAATAGAACCTCTAACCAACTTAATCCTGCTCATGTTAGAATTAATTCGGTTAATATGTTGCCCAATCAATGCGTGCGTTGGTGAACTGTCCCCCTAAAAACTACTAGACTACCACGTGTTCAGTCACGTGGCTCCGCCCCCGTCCAAATAGCGTTGGTGCGCGTTCAGGCATTCACTCAAAGCCAAGCTGTCGCCTTATGCTTGGATCTTAGCTACGTGTAAACGCAATCCATACAACATAACAAACTCCTTCCACTCTGTGAGTGAGCTGGGGTTCAATTTAGAATGTTTTTTTGTTGTCAAGTTAAAGCCATCTATAATTGTAATTGAGGTAAACGTTTGAAATAAACGTGATATCGATTTGAAGTCATAACGACGTCCAGCCCTAGTGCAACACATCCCCACCCCCCGTTTGGATTGCAGTGTAGATTGTATTTGTACTAAGACGTGCCGAGGGCCTTCAGGCTATTCTCTGCATGGGTTTGCTAAACGGTCTGGGCTCAGCTGCTGGGTAGAGTGGGCTGTATACTTTACGTGTGCCCGTGTACGTGCGTGTATAATGTCCCTTTGTGCCCATGTAGGCATGAGATCAGACCGTGTTTGGTTTGTGTGTGTAACTAATCTACAGTCAGGCTTAGACATGCTTGCGTGGTGTACTCCAGATTCCCAAGCCTGCAAGACGACGTTCCATCCTTCACAGACTCTGGCTCGCCCGGGAGCCGCCGAGCCCGACGCCGCCGTGAGCGCCTCCATTAGGGAAATGAGAGTGATCCATCAAGCAGCAGATTGAATCAGACTTCATCTCCCAAAAGCAGATCCACCCAAGTTTAAAGGAGGACTTACCTCCAAAACACTTTTTTTCAGCTTTTAACCAATATATATGACTTTGGGGGTGATGTGTGAAGAATTCTGGTCAGAATTTCCACATTTGACACCAAACTGTTGCCATTTTACCATTTGTATCATTTTTCAGCAGCATACCTGGCATAAGCGCCCTCTTAGGGTCAAAGACTGCTTTTTTTTCTTTTCTCAAATGAATGGGATATTTGACACGTCGTGACGTCATGGTGAACCAAAGACTATGGGATTTCAAGATAATTACTCCCCTACCCCCCCTGTACCCTTTCGGCTCCTCAGAACTCCAAGCCTATTCCTATTGAAGTTTGCTCTTAAAATACTGAACCAAACGTTGTCAAAGTTGGCACATGTCTTAATTATAGTTAGTTTCCCGCTGAATGTGTCACTACTTTATTAATATCTTACCTGAATAAGCTCGAATGATGATGTATATATTATCAGTCCGAGTTGGAAGCAGCTGTCTCCAGCCCAGCCAGGCGGGAGAGAGTCCTACTGTAAACCTCATGCACTAGCTCCAAGCTCCGCGGGCGCGCGCAGCAGAGCAGAGCTCTCTGTGCTCTGAGAGTAGAGAGAGCAGTCTGATATTTCCGCAAACAAATATGGTCGCAGTTTAGCGCACATGTAAAATATAACGCTATACTACGACGTGACAACGTGACAAAGCTTCTCTAAACACATCGGCTACTATCATTTCCCTGCATCCCTCCTACTGAGATTATATCGGTAATGATTTTGGACAGACTGAATGCGCGGAGGAGAAGGAGAGATCTGCAGCTCTGCCCTGAGTAGCCCTGAGAGACACTCGCCTCGCTCCGACTACTGTGCCCGTCTGTGAAAAGCGTCCTGTCCAGTCGCACCTTCGCAAACAGATGCGGGATTCCCTCAATCCTGTACCCAATCTCAGACTGTATTCTCTAAATCGCACACCAGCTATTTCTGTCTGTTTGTTTGTTGCTCCGTGAGGTTACAAGCGCCCCATGCATGCAACAGGCTGTTTCGCCAGCCGGGGTCTGGCAGGAGGGAGGAGGCGCAGGCAGCCTGCACTGCGCTGAGAGGAAAAAACTTTTGCACAACTTTTAACAACAATCACGAAAAGCCCCCAAACTAAAATGAAAAAGGGACTATATGGCAACTTGGACGAGGGAATGACGTAGAGAAATCTCGCATTGTGTTACCCCAGAACGGGGGGTTTGTCGTATTGTGCGGTGTGCTGCTGTAACGAGCCCATGCCACTTTGCTCTCGTAACGTAGTTCAACACACTGCCATAGAGTTACATGCAGAAAAATAATTAAATTTCTAGTTCGCCACTGAATTACCAAATTGATATAACTTTCAACCATTTTGAGCAAAGCTCTTTCCATACAGGCCACCAGCGTTGGCTAATTGTTGATATTTATACAGATATGGCCCCTCTCAAATAAATTATTTTTGAGGCAATAGGCAAACTGTAATGGCGTCGATTTCCGAAAAAAAATCTGGACTTCAACACAGCCAAAGAGTCCAGTATAGACAAGAGCATATGTCATTTCTTGGTTTTTTCCATAGGTATTTTCAAATCACTGCTCTAATACATATCTAGGGGGTAAGTCCTCCTTTAAGTATGTGCAAGCGTGCAAAACGCAGGCACAGACACAACATGAATCAGACTTCATCTGCAAAAAGCAGATCTACAAGTGTACAGGGACAGCTCACCCTAAAATCCAAAATGAAAACATGTATTTTTCCTCTCACCTGCAGTGCTATTTATCCATCTATATCGTTTTGTGTTGTGGAGATTTTGGCCGTAGAGATGGCACCCAAAAAAATACATTTGAAGAACTCAACAGCATTGTCTCTTTGCAGAAATCATGACCCGGTTACTCAAGATAATCCACAAACTTTGTTGGGAGCAGTTTCATGTAGGAACTATTTTCTTTTGTAGGAACTAGCTAGCAGCTAGTGGGTGTAGTTCGGTCAAAATAAAATAGTTCCTCGATGAAACTGCTCATAACGAGGTCTGTGAATTATCTTGAGTAACGGGGTCATGATTTCTGGAAAGAGACATTGCTGTTGAGTTTATCAAATGTATTTCTTTGGCACTTTGAGCAGCACAAGCCGAGTGCCATCCAGCTCCATTGTATTGGAGAGAAGGCAGACACTCTGCGGCCGATATCTCCAAAACTCAGGCAACTAACACAAAACGATATAGATGGATAAATAGCACTACAGGTGAGAGGGAAAATATCTATTTTGGATTTTAGTGTGAGCTGTTCCTTTAAGTATGTGCCAACACAAGCGTGCACGCAGGCACAGACACAACATGCCAACAATCGCACATTTAGACACACATACACAGACACAACATGCCAACACACGCACATTTAGACACACATACACAGACACACAGACAGATGAAGTGATTTTGATGCTGCTAAATACTAAGTCAAAGGCCATCATGAATAAATGTATAATGTGTCTTATAACCCATGCCCTGCCCACTGTCAGTGGAATTAAACTCACACCACTTGTAAATCACAGGAAGGGCAATCCACTCCATCAAATCGATCGGAAGGTGACCATTTCTGACAAGGAAAAATGTCTGTTTGTCGAGGCCGCTCCCAATTCAAACGTAATACATTTCTCAGCAGAGACATTTAGTGAATGTTACATGAGAGGGACTAAGAATGAGAGATTTGACAAGAGCCGCTCACAAATTGCTTTTTTGCTTCGGCACGCGCGTTTTATTTACTGAGAAAGGGAGAGTTGACAAGTAATGCCAGTGAAACTTTCCCAGAGAGGGGCGGAGCCCACGGCTTGCTGGGTACAGCAAACACATGATCAGGGGGAAAGCTTTACAACATCAGCAGTGTGTATGATGGATAATGTATGGAAGATATTGAAGCTAACAAAGCATCAGCAGTGTGTATGATGGCTAATGTATGGAAGGTATTGAAGCTAACAAAGCATCAGCAGTGTGTATGATGGCTAATGTATTGAAGCTAACAAAGCATCAGCAGTGTGTATGATGGATAATGTATGGAAGGTATTGAAGCTAACAAAGCATCAGCAGTGTGTATGATGGCTAATGTATGGAAGATATTGAAGCTAACAAAGCATCAGCAGTGTGTATGATGGCTAATGTATGGAAGATATTGAAGCTAACAAAGCATCAGCAGTGTGTATGATGGCTAATGTATGGAAGGTATTGAACCTAACAAAGCATCAGCAGTGTGTATGATGGCTAATGTATGGAAGATATTGAAGCTAACAAAGCATCAGCAGTGTGTATGATGGCTAATGTATGGAAGGTATTGAAGCTAACAAAGCATCAGCAGTGTGTATGATGGCTAATGTATTGAAGCTAACAAAGCATCAGCAGTGTGTATGATGGATAATGTATGGAAGGTATTGAAGCTAACAAAGCATCAGCAGTGTGTATGATGGTTAATGTATGGAAGCTATAACAAAGCATCAGCAGTGTGTATGATGGATAATGTATGGAAGGTATTGAAGCTAACAAAGCACCAGCAGTGTGTATGCTGGCTAATGTATGGAAGGTATTGAAGCTAACAAAGCATCAGCAGTGTGTATGATGGCTAATGTATGGAAGGTATTGAAGCTAACAAAGCATCAGCGGTGTGTATGATGGCTAATGTATGGAAGGTATTGAAGCTAACAAAGCATCAGCGGTGTGTATGATGGATAATGTATGGAAGGTATTGAAGCTAACAAAGCATCAGCGGTGTGTATGATGGATAATGTATGGAAGGTATTGAAGCTAACAAAGCACCAGCAGTGTGTATGCTGGCTAATGTATGGAAGGTATTGAAGCTAACAAAGCATCAGCGGTGTGTATGATGGATAATGTATGGAAGGTATTGAAGCTAACAAAGCATCAGCGGTGTGTATGATGGCTAATGTATGGAAGGTATTGAAGCTAACAAAGCATCAGCGGTGTGTATGATGGCTAATGTATGGAAGGTATTGAAGCTAACAAAGCATCAGCGGTGTGTATGATGGCTAATGTATGGAAGGTATTGAAGCTAACAAAGCATCAGCAGTGTGTATAATGGATAATGTATGGAAGGTATTGAAGCTAACAAAGCACCAGCAGTGTGTATGATGGATAATGTATGGAAGGTATTGAAGCTAGCAAAGCATCAGCAGTGTGTATGATGGATAATGTATGGAAGGTATTGAAGCTAACAAAGCACCAGCAGTGTGTATGATGGATAATGTATGGAAGGTATTGAAGCTAACAAAGCATCAGCAGTGTGTATGATGGATAATGTATGGAAGGTATTGAAGCTAACAAAGCATCAGCAGTGTGTATGATGGATAATGTATGGAAGGTATTGAAGCTAACAAAGCACCAGCAGTGTGTATGATGGATAATGTATGGAAGGTATTGAAGCTAACAAAGCACCAGCAGTGTGTATGATGGATAATGTATGGAAGGTATTGAAGCTAACAAAGCATCAGCAGTGTGTATGATGGATAATGTATGGAAGGTATTGAAGCTAACAAAGCACCAGCAGTGTGTATGCTGGATAATGTATGGAAGGTATTGAAGCTAGCAAAGCATCAGCAGTGTGTATGATGGATAATGTATGGAAGGTATTGAAGCTAACAAAGCACCAGCAGTGTGTATGATGGATAATGTATGGAAGGTATTGAAGCTAACAAAGCATCAGCAGTGTGTATGATGGATAATGTATGGAAGGTATTGAAGCTAACAAAGCATCAGCGGTGTGTATGATGGCTAATGTATGGAAGGTATTGAAGCTAACAAAGCATCAGCAGTGTGTATGATGGATAATGTATGGAAGGTATTGAAGCTAACAAAGCATCAGCAGTGTGTATGATGGATAATGTATGGAAGGTATTGAAGCTAACAAAGCATCAGCGGTGTGTATGATGGCTAATGTATGGAAGGTATTGAAGCTAACAAAGCATCAGCGGTGTGTATGATGGCTAATGTATGGAAGGTATTGAAGCTAACAAAGCATCAGCAGTGTGTATGATGGATAATGTATGGAAGGTATTGAAGCTAACAAAGCATCAGCAGTGTGTATGATGGCTAATGTATGGAAGGTATTGAAGCTAACAAAGCATCAGCAGTGTGTATGATGGATAATGTATGGAAGGTATTGAAGCTAACAAAGCATCAGCAGTGTGTATGATGGCTAATGTATGGAAGGTATTGAAGCTAACAAAGCATCAGCAGTGTGTATGATGGCTAATGTATGGAAGGTATTGAAGCTAACAAAGCACCAGCAGTGTGTATGATGGCTAATGTATGGAAGGTATTGAAGCTAACAAAGCATCAGCAGTGTGTATGATGGATAATGTATGGAAGGTATTGAAGCTAACAAAGCACCAGCAGTGTGTATGATGGCTAATGTATGGAAGGTATTGAAGCTAACAAAGCATCAGCAGTGTGTATGATGGCTAATGTATGGAAGATATTGAAGCTAACAAAGCACCAGCAGTGTGTATGATGGCTAATGTATGGAAGGTATTGAAGCTAACAAAGCACCAGCAGTGTGTATGATGGATAATGTATGGAAGGTATTGAAGCTAACAAAGCATCAGCGGTGTGTATGATGGATAATGTATGGAAGGTATTGAAGCTAACAAAGCATCAGCAGTGTGTATGCTGGCTAATGTATGGAAGGTATTGAAGCTAACAAAGTAGTGCACATGCAGCGATAAAACTGGATTTTGAAGGCTGAACATGTTCAGCCTGGCGTACATCAAAAACACTGCACATAAAAAATTGAAGAAGTGGAAAACAGTTTTCTTACCATGCCCCACATGACGAGGAAAACACCCCCTACGAAGCCCATCTACTCAGATACACTCAAATATTTAGGGCAAGAGCTAGCCAGCCATTAGAGAGGTTGTTGAGTTTAAAGGAACAGCTCACCCTAAAATCCAAAATACATATATTCCCTCTCACCTGTAGTGCTATTTATCCATCTATATCGTTTTGTGTTAGTTGCCTGAGTTTTGGAGATATTGGCCGCAGAGTTTCTGCCTTCTCTCCAATACAATGGAACTGGATGGCACTCGGCTTGGGGTGCTCAAAGTGCCAAAGAAATACATTTGAAAAGCTCAACAGCAATGTCTCTTTCCAGAAATCATGACCCGGTTACTCAAGATAATCCACATACCTTGTTATGAGCAGTTTCATGGACTATTATTTTCTACTATTTTCTTTTGACCCAACTACACCCACTAGCTGCTAGCTAGTTCCTACATGAGACTGCAAAAGAAAATAGTCTGTGCATTATCTTGAGTAACCGGGTCATGATTTCTGTAAAGAGACATTGTTGTTTGAGTTTTTCAAATGTATTTTTTTGGTGCTTCGATCACTACAAGCCGAGTGCCATCCAGTTCCATTGTATTCAAGAGAAGACAGACATCTCTGCGGCCGCTATATCTCCAAAACTCAGGCAACTATCCCCAAATGATATAGATGGATAAACAGCACTACAGGTGAGAGGAAAAATATGTAAATTATTTTGGATTTTAGGGTGAGCTGTCCCTTTAACACCTTGCAGTAGAAAGAGAATAATTTAACCGCAATATGTATTTTAATCAAGCTACTCATAAAACATTGTCAAAATAAATTATTGCAAAAGTAGGTTTTATTGTGACTGGTAAACATTAGGGAGAGCTATTGTAGTGCTCCGTGTGTGTGTGTGTGTGTGTGTGCGTGCGCGCGCGCGTGCGTGCGTGCGTGCGTGTGTGTGCGTGCGTGCGTGCGTGTGTGTATGTGTGTGCGTGTGTGTGTGTGCATGTGCGTGTGCGTGCCTGTGACAGCCCAGTGACCAGTCATACTGTAATACACCGCTGAAAGACGCTGAACATGATTGGCTGATATTGATGCTGCCGTCATGATGAGCAAGCTGCTGGTGTGAGTATTGCAGCTACATGATTATTGGTAGCAGAGGAAGACTTTATGTGTATGTGTGTTTATTGTTTATTGTGTGTGGGCAAGTGGTGTGATAGTGAGTGACTGAGTGACTGAGTGAGTGAGTGGTTGAGTGAGTGAGTGAGTGAGTGAGTGAGTGATGAGTGAGTGATGAGTGAGTGAGTGATGAGTGAGTGATGAGTGAGTGAGTGAGTGAGTGGTTGAGTGAGTGAGTGAAGCAAGGGGGAGGAGAGAGGCACAGAGCAGAGGTTGAACTGTAATTCCATCTGACTGTGTCAGGAAGGCAGTGTTTACTGTAGGTTGCGTGCCCATCTGCATGCCCCTTCTTTCGAATGGAAACATCCAAAATGGCCTCTCTCCTCCTTCCTCTCGTAAAACTCCCACAGATCCTTCTCTTTCTACTGCCGGTTGTATTCTGTACAGTATGTTGTTGTGAGACTTGACTTGAGACTAGGGATGGGGATTGAGACCTGGGAATGAGCCGGGTTCCAAATTTCTCCAAACTGGGAAAGATCTGAGCTTATGCTATCCAGACTAGCAGGTCCTATAATGGAACATTATGTCTTGAGAAACGAGAGTCATGTCATTGAAATCAAATCACAACATACATTGATTGTCTAATACAGTTTTTTTTATTTAATTCAATTGAATTGACTGCCAACCACCGTTAAGACTAAAAGTATCGATAGTGGTATCGATAAAGACTCCGATTGTTAAGCACTCTGGAAAATGGTATCAATAGTAACGATCCCCGTCCCTATTTGAGACTTGAAGGCAAAAATGATGAGGAGAGCTGACTTGGTTGGTAACACTAATATTGAAAAATGCTGCACTAAACAAACAGCCTATTGAGTGTTTTGGAGCGCTGCCAAATTGCTGCTGCGACCCGTTTTAAAGCAGCTGACAAGAGAGTGCAGCCGCCACTGCGGGAAGAGTTTGTGATTAAAAAAAATATATTAAAGCTGATAGGTATGTACAATATGTATATTTAAGTACAATCCTTTTTGTTGGACATTTAATTGAACATTAAATGAACATCATATTACATGAATGTACAATTGTACATGTCATATTTAAGTGACTACAGATTGCATCAGTGTAGTTACTCAAATGAGGTTTTCAGTGGAATACAGTATGCAGGCATAGGTCAAGAGAGAAGGTCTGGTGTGTGCAGTCAAATAAGTAACTGTAAATGTAGTCCACAGGCAGAAGCACATCACACCACTGAGGCTGTACTGGACAGCTGTGAATACATGTGAATATTGTGAAACAGGGTGTTGTTCACAAAGTGTGTTCAGTCAAATGAAGATACCGGTAAGTGTTTTATTGAACAGCCAATATGTAAATGATAGATACAGTATGGGCGGGACAGAGCCCTTGGGCAATAATGTTCAACAATAAGTATAACTATTCACTTCAACCATCTCAGTGAAGAAGGTAAGACTGAACTCGTGTCATATTTCCTTCTACAAGCCGACCTGCACTTGTGTCGATTATGCCGTCACTAATAATTATGTTCATGAAAAGCCTCATCAATAACCTGTTATTTAGGCTTGTTCTTGACTGTGGGAAACATCAATCAATGTTATCAAACTAAAATATGTATTCTGGTGGTGTGGGAAGTAAGTAACTTTGTTCTTAGTATCGCAGTGGGAAAATTGTGTCTTTTTTTAAATCGACCATGTCAAATAGCATGTAAACATTGTGTGACCTGCTCACTAGGTTCAAGAGACGAGCTGTGTTTGAATCATCTCAGTCCGATTAAAGTCTGCTGCCTTACCAACTGCGCCAACGCACCAGTGTGGCTGTCTGTGAAACTCAGGTGTTGTATCTTTGTATCCCACAACTCTACATACAATTGTATTTTATTTTTTATTTTTGTTGGGACTGACTGATGGATTATTACACACTCAGTCATCCCTCTTTGAGTTGTCCTCCTAAGGATTCTGCTTCATAATTATGGGTTGATTTATGTGCCACCTCAAATTGAATTTGAATTGCTCAACTTGAATTCGAAATTTTGAATTTTGAATTTGAATTGCTCTTTTTGAATTCGAATTTTTTCATTTTGAAATTGAATTGCTCTATTTGAATTTGAATTGCTCTATTTGAATTCGAATGTTTTCATTTTGAAATTGAATTGCTGTTTTTTATTTTGAAATTTTAATTTTTTAATGTGAGTTGAAAAACTGAATCTGAATAGCATAATTTTAAACTGAATTTATTTGCTTTGAAATTATCCAGTTTCCACATTCCTATTTCAAAATTTTCAGAATCTTGTGTTCAAAAATTTCAACATGTGTGTGCGCCATCCGGGTCCTCAGTTGGTTTCAGGTTGGTAGCGCTCGGGTTGGGTCGGCTCACTAGGTTAGTTAGGTCTGCTAAGTCTTTTCAACATGTTTTGTATCCTGTGCTGTGTTTCAGTTGGTAAAATGCATCTCTGATTTCTCCCATTCACAGCACAAGTTTGGGGATTTAATAGTTTTCCCATGTAAGATATCATGTTGCTATGGGACTGTGGTACTCGCCAATCACTTTGCTGTTTATGTGGGCAACAAAGAATTGGAAGGAAAACAACACTGGCAAGACATAATACACCACAAATGTAAGTATGTGCAATTACACGTTGAAAAATGACACAAGCAAAAAAAAAAGAAAGAAAAAAAGGGCAAGTATCGCATCAGCGTGGTACTTGCCCAATTGAAAACCCAAAAAGGCAAGATAAGCCGGTACCATGTGGTCGAAATTAGGGCTGTGAATCTTCACTGGCCTCATGATTCGATTACGATTCAGAGGGCTACGATTCGATTACGATTATCGATGCATCTCGATGCATCTTAAATCGATGCATCACTTTTTTCCCAATAGCCTACATCAGTGGTTCCCAACCTACGGTACGCATACCGTAGGTGGTACTTGCGCCCCCTGCTGGTGGTACTTGGAAGGCTCTGTGATTTTTTTTTTTTTTTTTTTTTTTGTGCAAAATCCATGGTGGTCATTAGTAGTAGTAGCTATTTTGTTCAGTGTTCTAATTTGGTGTGTGTGTGTGTGTGTGTGAGAGAGAGAGAGAGAGGGAGGGAGAAAAAGAGAGACACTGTACAGTTGATACGTTGTTCAAAATGTTCCAATTTGCTGTGTGTGAGAGAGAGAGAGAGAGATAGAGAGAGAGAGAGAGAGAGAGAGAGAGAGAGAGAGAGAGAGAGAGAGAGAGAGAGAGAGAGACACACACACTGTACAGTTGATATTTATTGTTTGTTTACAATAAATACTGTTATTTGGAATAAATTTGCCTCCTGCCTGAACTGTGCATAGCTGAATAGACTGTATTTTAACGTCGGTCATATGGTGGTACTTGGAGAGCCAACTACTTTCTCAGGTGGTACTTGGTGTAAAAAGGTTGGGAACCACTGGCCTACATGATTTATTTTTTCTCACTTTCTTTTTTCTCACTGAGTGGCTACTTTTAAAATAAAAGTGCATTTGGAATTGCATTGTATTATGATCCAAATAAACAACTGCATGTACTTCCATTATATTTTATTCGATTATAAAAAAAAGAAAGAAAAAAAATATATATATTTTTGACATTTGTGAATCGATGCAGAATCGTGCACGTCCGCATCGCGATGCATCTTATAATCGATTATTTTTGACACCCCTAGTCAAAATGCCACTTTTGCTCCGAGTTAACATGTTTGACGCATGCCAGATTAAACATGCTACCATTTACAAATCAAATCACTAAAATAGATGAGTTTTGGGCAAATTGTGAACGTTTGCATAACATTAGGTGTGCATAATATTAGGCACATTAGAGGAAGAGTCAGGTTCATTTCTATACAGTGACCAGGCAGCCATGGTGGTGACCGATTACTGTGGTGTTATTATGTTTGGGAAAGTCATCCATGTGTGTTTCAACAATGGGGAATCAGTCAGTCAGTCAGTCAGTCAGTCAGTCAGTCAGTTAGGGACAAACACTATTATAGGCTGGCCCTGGTCCGTGGCCAATATTCCTATGGAACTGGGTCTTTATGTGTGAAAATAGTGTCAGCAAAGGAAATAGAGAGGACACTGGACAGAGAGGGGTAGAAGAGATTATATTGACAATATTTCTAATAATATATGGAATACAGCATGGAATATGGCACTATCCATGGTGATGGGTTGCCCCCCTATGTTTAAGCTGTATGTAGAAAAACAGCAAAAACAACAAAATGATTGGCCAAGATACATGTGACTACAGCTGTACTGTAGGTTCAGAACCATGGACAGCTCTGTTTGTTGTGTGTACTGTACAGTAGGTGACGCACTGTCATACTGTAGTACTGAAACGGTAGCCTGATATTCAGACTGAATCGTCAACTCATAAACTCATTTCCTGTTCTAGATTATTATGAGGATAGATTATTAAGATTATGACCAGACAGACACATGTTCAAGTACAGCCAAATCCACAACTGTGGAGTGGGCGTGGCGTCGAAGGTCTGGAGCCAGGCTACTGAAACGGAGCAGAGGAGATCAGAAGACAGACGGACATCTTCAGGTTTTGCTTGTGTTGAGTTGAAGGCCCAGTTCTAATACTCATGATTCCCACTCTCATTGCAGCTGCAACCTTACACGCTACATCCAGCATCAGCTGTGTTTTTGGTAAAATGGGCAAGAAGGAACACCGTGTGTTCAATTTCCTGGACGGCAAAGAGGGGTACAGCAAGTCACCTGACAAGGAAATAATTGAGCGCATCAACTTTCTGCGCACATCCTGTAAATGGACTTTCCATCCCTACGACAACAACTGTGAACACCTTGCTACCTACCTGCGCTATGGAGTGCGGATTTCACTACAGGTAGTGTTGGTTTTCTTTTTACTGTACCAGATTCAACAGTGGACCATCAACCTTGCTACTGCATCGCATGCACTTCACTGCCTGCACTCATCTCCATCTATTTAGTGGTTGGTGAATTACTCGTCACAGTAAGTCAAATAGACAATGAAACCAAAGCATTGAGGACAGTGTTTCCTCACACATAGAGACACTGCGGAGCGCGGCATCATTCAGAAACCACGCCCAAAATGGGGGAAAAACAAACAAAAGGTCCCCCCCCCCCCAATCCTGGTATTCTCCTATGTCGCGTGTTGCACACAAAGATCATATATACGGAAGATGAACACTCCTACTTCCTTGACAGCTAGATCCACATGTTTCTTCTCGCCAATTCTCAATGGCTTCCTTGTTTTGCTCGGGAGTACAAAAAAACTTTAATTGGCGATTTTTTACATTTGTTTGTCTGCGCAACCCACCACACAACAGCTTTTAGCTAAAAATGAAAATGACGCTGGTGTGTGGAAATGAATGGAGAGCTTTCCCCCGTGATGGGCGTGGCCTATTTCATGCAGTGTCTCTATAGCAGTGGTTCTCAAATGGGGGTCCGAGGCACTTTGCCTTTGCGAAAGGTTTTCAGGAAAATAAAAATAAAACCTTTTTTTTGTGTGTGTGCAAAAGCTTCATAGTTCAACGGAAATATTTTATGCTTTAAATCTAAAATGGTTCATGGATTACATTCTAATGTAACAAACCTATCGATTTAAAAGTCAAGCACATTACCGTGGAAACAATTAAGCTTAGCCCAAAATCACAAATCAGAATGAGGGGTTCCCCGGTATAGTTTCTATCTTGTCTGGTCCTTGTCTGAAAAACATTTGAGAACCTCTGCTCTATAGACCAAATCACCGTGACGTCACCATGTAAACAAATTTACTTCCGGGTACCACTTGGGGAAGGCGGCAGGTTTAAATGTGCGTGTTGTCAAATAAATGCTGTCA
This sequence comes from Poromitra crassiceps, assembly GCF_964638095.1. NCBI lineage: Eukaryota > Metazoa > Chordata > Actinopteri > Beryciformes > Melamphaidae > Poromitra > Poromitra crassiceps. The sequence goes on from NC_139646.1 coordinate 24,007,633, forward strand.
AACAATCTCGTTGTTTTCGGCCGACTACTTTCAATTTAAATGGTTAAACGGTTGGTAAACATGCTTGTCCGACGTATCTAGCCTTTCTTCTGTGTTTGTTTTATGTAGTGTTAGCTAGCTAATAACGTGTGTTTGTCTGTCAAACTCGCTGTTTTTTTACGTTACAGACAGAGTAACCTCGCGTCACCAGGCTCTTCTCGGCGAGAAAGAGCCTGGTACAGACAGAGCTACTGACGCCACGTCAATTTAATTTAGCTTCAAGTCTACTCTAGTCTGGTCCAACAGGTAAATTAGCTAGTCTGGTCTCCACTAACGTTAGTGAAAGTGTTGTTATGAATGATATTAAACAACAACACAACACGGACGAACCATTTTTGTCTTCTTTGTCTGTTTTTGTCTTCAACACGTCAGTTTGTGCCGTCCACCGCCATTATAATGTGTGGACCTCAGGGGTACCCGGAAGTAAATGTAAACATCCCGCTGATTTGGTCTATAGGGCCCTATCTTACAGCCAGTGCAGTGCAAGGGCAAGCGTTATCTTTGATAGTTTCTAGCACTCAAAATCTCCCTTTTTCTATTCATTACAGTAGCTCAAAGCACGTGTTTCGCAGAACACAGATAAGATAGGGCCCTGCCACAGACCTTTCTTATGCAGGCTGCACAGGTATATTAATGGCCGCACAACTATATGTTATACTTTATTTCTGGCATTTCTGACAATTCACATTCATATTTTCGATGAAACGCTAACTTTGCGCCAATAAAATGATATCAGCCCACCTCTGTACTGAAAAAGTTGACATTTTAAATATAAGTGCTGCTTGATGGATCCTACGAATAATGAATTTAGCACTG
>NC_139646.1:24013487-24060702 GCF_964638095.1 Poromitra crassiceps
ACAAAGTTTTGTGCAAATCCGTTCATAACTTTTTGATATCATGCAGTCAGTCAGACAGACAGAAAGACAGAAAGACAGTCAGTCAGACAGACAGTCAGAGAGACAGACAGAAAGACAGTCAGTTAGACAGACAGACAGACAGAAAGACAGTCAGTCAGACAGAGAGACAGTCAGACAGACAGACAGTCAGTCAGACAGACAGAAAGACAGTCAGACAGACAGAAAGTCAGACAGACAGACAGACAGACAGACAGAAAGTCAGACAGTCAGTCAGTCAGACAGACAGACAGACAGACAGACAGTCAGTCAGTCAGACAGACAGACAGAAAGTCAGACAGACAGACAGGCAGACAGACAGACAGACAGACAGACAGACAGTCAGAAGGACAGACAGACAGAAGGACAGACAGTCAGACAGTCAGTCAGACAGACAGAGACAGGGGTGAAAACATGACCTCCCGGCCATCTCCATTGGCGGAGGCAGAAAATAGAACCCAGCTCCTGCAATGATTCAGACTCAGGCACTTAATATATTCATCTCAGAGGGAAAGAGAGAGAGAGAGAGAGAAGAGAGAGGACAGAGGAGGATGAGGATGAGGAGGAGGAGGAGGAGGAGGAGGAGGAGGAGGGGGAAGGGAGATGGCTCGAGGAAAGGGAAAATAATCTCAAGGTATGCTTGGGGTGCTTTTATGGCCTTATCAGTCCACACCAGTAAGGAAAAGCAGGCAAACACAGCTGCCTTTTTTGTCAACACAGACATAATACAATCGCTAGTCTTCCCAAAACTGTCAGGCAACAGAGGCCACGGGTTGGTAAACACCATTAGTGTATATCTGCAGAAAGGAAGCACAAACACGCTGGAGTGTGACACTATCAGGAGCCGGGAAAATAAGCTGTTTGTGGCGGAGGAGGAAACCATGAGCTACTGTAGCGACCTGTGGACAAAGCTGGATGCAGACGGGGTCATTGAGACAGCATATTGCTACATGGTAACCTTCCCAGAGACAAAACCAGGGGATAATGTGCTCCGGAGACATTTTGCATTTACGGCTGCCGGCTGGGTAATAGCATTTTACGTCAGAACAATGGCTTACTCTACTTGGAAATTGGATAGGCTTTCTCATTAATATGTATTGCTGGTAGGAACGGGCTAAGGAGGGAAAAACACTGAATGCACTGGAGCTTGCATAGCCGGGAAATGGAAAGGTAGTGTGTGTGTGGAAAAGATGCTGTGTTCAAATTCTCAAGCTGACCCCCTTCAAGCTGTAAAATGCTGTCCAAATTCATACATATTTCATATTTCTAAACGCGATGCATGTTACACTTACACAGAAATGCATCTATTATCCATGCCTGATACTATACTCTACTCACCCAGGAAGCATGTTCAAAGCAGGTGTAAAGGCTGTACAACAACACATCATATATACCCGACAGAAGACACACTGAATTTTCCACTCGTCCAAATGGGTCAGAAGCTCGAGATGCATTTGGATAACGTAGCGAGGCAGCTGGATGCACACGAGAACGAGATCACGATCATGTGACAAACCCGTCTTTGCCACGCTCCAATCTATTGGCTTGAATCTGACCCACTAGTGTCCGAGGAAGGAGGAGGTGTTCCCAGTGGTGGAAATTAACAGTTGGGAACATGGTTCCCAGAGTGATCGTTGCGTGGGAACGCTGTGGGAACGCTCTTCACCTCTTCCTCAGGGTCCAAGTTTTGTTTTCTTAAAGGATGGCTTTACCGCTAACCAACCCACTTTGTATCCTATATCATCTGGGTAATATAAGCACATGGGCAGTGTTTTACCTTCTCTCTCTGTTTACCTCACAGAGAAAAAAGCTCCTGCTGCTGCCTGCAGAAACTCCGCCCCCACCAGCTGCAAGTCATTAAGGCTTGTTATGGCTCGCCATGCGATTCTCCGTGGATGTGCGCATACTTAAAAAAAAAACAAAAAAACAATAACAGCCGCCCTCAGAGCAGATTCTGCCTCTCGAGCAGAACTTCCGCAGCTCCGTTATGACGCGTTGTGATGTAAAACGTGTCACAACGGAATGCTTTGCCAGAGGAGGAAATGGGAGATCTCTGTGAGGAAAACAGAGAGGGTAAAACACTGCCCATGTGCTTATATTACCAAGATTATTAATGATACAAAGTGGGTTGATTACCGGTAAAGCCATCCTTTAAAAGAAAATCGCTTATAGATGTTTAGCACTGTTTCTCGAAAGCGTTTTCATAAATCTGACCGCACCTGAAGGCACCATGCTCGGCTGCAGTCAACAGTCAACGCACACACGCATGCACGCACACACACACAAAGTCCTCAGGCTACTAGTGTATGAGTGCACTGAAAAAGTGTGCTCCCCTTGTGACTCTGCCATTGCATGTAGCACTAGCGCTACATGCAGAAGATTGTCATGCCAGATTTGTTCGACAGAAAGTGACGGGAATAAAAACATAACTGCAGGGAATTTGTCATAGAGATGAACATCTGCCACGTGAAAAAAAACATGAAAGGGGGCCATAGAGCGCTGGTGCACGATGTACTCAACCGGTACCAGCTACTGCATACTGCATAGTGATGCATACTGCATACTGCATACTGTACACTGCATACTGAGTGATGCATACTGCATACTGCATACTGTACACTGCATACTGCATAGTGATGCATACTGCATACTGTACACTGCATACTGAGTGATGCATACTGCATACTGCATACTGTACACTGCATACTGTACACTGCATACTGAGTGATGCATACTACACACTACATACTGTACACTGCATACTGAGTGATGCATACTGAGTGATGCATACTGCATACTGTACACTGCATACTGAGTGATGCATACTGCATACTGTACACTGCATACTGAGTGATGCATACTGCATACTGTACACTGCATACTGAGTGATGCATACTGCATACTGTACACTGCATACTGAGTGATGTATACTGCATACTGTACACTGCATACTGAGTGATGCATACTGCATACTGCATACTGAGTGATGCATACTGAGTGATGCATACTGCATACTGTACACTGCATACTGAGTGATGCATACTGCATACTGCATACTGAGTGATGCATACTGAGTGATGCATACTGCATACTGTACACTGCATACTGAGTGATGCATACTGCATACTGCATACTGAGTGATGCATACTGCATACTGCATACTGTACACTGCATACTGAGTGATGCATACTGCATAGTGTACACTGCATACTGAGTGATGCATACTGCATACTGTAAACTGCATACTGAGTGATGCATACTGCATACTGTACACTGCATACTGAGTGATGCATACTACACACTACATACTGTACACTGCATACTGAGTGATGCATACTGCATACTGTACACTGCATACTGAGTGATGCATACTGCATACTGTACACTGCATACTGAGTGATGCATACTGCATACTGTACACTGCATACTGAGTGATGCATACTGCATACTGCATACTGAGTGATGCATACTGAGTAGGGGTGTCACAATATATCGTCCCACGAAATTTCGCGATAGTAAAACGTCACGATATGTATCGTTGAGATGAAATCTCATATCGCAAAAAAAAAAAAAAAAAAAAAAAATCAAAAATAGACTAAGAAACGTCTTTGTTTGTTGAAGTTCAATGTGTGGAAAGTAGTTCAGTTGAACAAGTCTCTGAAGAGACACATGAGAAGTTATACAGGAGAGAAACCATTCAATTGAGTTTCTGGCAAAACTGTTTACTTGACAGGAAAAACTGAAGCATAAAAATAGACTAAGAAAAGTCTTGTTGTTTGAGTTTGAAGAAAAACTGAAGATGCATAATGAGAATTTATACTGCTGAGAAACCTTTTAGTTCAAAGTAAATCTAAGTGACGGTGTAACTCATTCTATTTCAAGATAAGCCTTATCTCCAATCTCATGTTTTTTCTAGTTGTTATTGTAATAACAATTTCCCACAACAGCATGTTTTGTATTTATGCATTTCAAATAAAATACTACTTTTCCAGTCATATATTGTCATTATTCAAGTTTAAAAAAATATTGTTAAAATCGTATCGTATCGTATCGTTATCGTGAACCCAGTATCGTGATACGTATCGTATCGTGAACTGAGTGTATCGTGACACCCCTAATACTGAGTGATGCATACTGCATACTGTACACTGCATACTGAGTGATGCATACTGCATACTGCATACTGAGTGATGCATACTGAGTGATGCATACTGCATACTGTACACTGCATACTGAGTGATGCATACTGAGTGATGCATACTGCATACTGTACACTGCATACTGAGTGATGCATACTGCATACTGTACACTGCATACTGAGTGATGCATACTGCATACTGCATACTGCATACTGCATACTGTACACTGCATACTGAGTGATGCATACTGCATACTGCATACTGTACACTGCATACTGTACACTGCATACTGAGTGATGCATACTGCATACTGTACACTGCATACTGAGTGATGCATACTGTACACTGCATACTGAGTGATGCATACTGTACACTGTATACTGAGTGATGCATACTGTACACTGCATACTGAGTGATGCATACTGCATACTGTACACTGCATACTGAGTGATGCAATTCATATTATTATTGGAGTTATGAGGCGAGGTGTCAGAAAGAGCTCGGGTCATCATCAAGTCAAAACGTCTTCTGGGAACACGGTGCAACGGTGCAACTGGTCTTCTGATTGATGCCACGGAGACTCATGGAGGAACATCACAGGCCCGGGTTTAAGGCCAGTCAAACAGCCAGACTGGTGCTTGGATCTAAGCACGGCAGCGTTCGCAAACGGAATGTTCTCTTCTTGCTCGTTAGGACTCATCTCTGTTTTCTAAGTGACACTCTTTGATTGAGAGTGTTCTCCAGCTGTTAGAGCTACAGACACCAGAGAAAACTGCACGAGTCACATTTGAGGGAGAAATATCCTCTCTCCCATTAGACAGTGAGAACGGCCTGACTTAAGGAGAACAAACAGCGTGGTGAGTCATCTCATGCTTGGGGTGAAGAGACTTGTCATGGCTCCTCGTTATCAGGATAAACTGCAGGGTACGGGCGAGCTCCATGGGGAGCGCCTTTGATCAAGCGAACGTCTCTCTTGTGCCGATGCATCTTAATCTGAAGAGAACAGTCCAGTTAGCTACCTTTTCATCTGTCATTCTTTGTCAGCACTATAACCCATAGAAATCGCATTATCTTGCTCGATCACACGCACGCACGCACACACACACACACACACACACACACACACACACACACACACACACACACACACACACACACAATTATAATTCCACCTCCCAACCCCACTAGGGATGGGCAATGAATTTAGAATTTTCGAATAATCGTTTTTATTATCAAGACCGACTTTTATTATCGAAAGTCGAAAATCGTTTGACAATCTTGTCTTAAAAAGTACGTTTTCCATTGTTTTTACCGGCACCTGTCTCTTTAAGAGAAACACGTTTGTGATGTTGCCGCAGCTGCTGTGCAGTGCGCACACTTACTCATGGAGCAGAAGCACCCAGCAGCTCCTTGGTAGAAACTCTAGAAACGTAGTAGAAATGCTCTTAAACGGTCTATATTACAGCAACACTCGGCCACAAGGAAAAGGTTTCAAGGCTCGTTACTGCATGAAGAACAGCTGATATTCTGTCTACCGTTCCCTGAGCCATCTCGGCTCCATTCGGGAAGCTACGCTAACGATGCTAACGTGGCTAACGTAGTCTGGCTCGATAGAGTGCCAAGGTCACCCCCTCTCCCTCTCCATGAGATTTCATCCACTATTCATTTTTCCACAGACCTTGTGTAAAAAACCTATGAATCTGGTTTTACTTGGTCAAACCCAGTAAAGAGATTCAACTATATTTCGATGAAAAGTCAACTTTGCCCAAGCGAATTTCAAACGATGTTTTTGCTAGAAACACCCATCCCTGACTTCCCCCATCCTACTTTTCACTTTGATTATTGAGCCTCCACCTCTCCATCTCTAGCTCACAGCTCTTGATGATTTGGTGAGTTGGAGAGAGGAGGATTTTGAGTATAAGTGCAGCTCTCCCAACCTTTATCCCTTTAAGACCGCCGGTCTTAAAGGGATACACACACAAATGCTGCATCAGGTATCAATGGGTTAAAGCCATTTGTGTACTTGGACAGTGTTCCTGTCAGCCTTGCATAGCGATTAGTTCCATGTACTGATAGCTGCTGAATCAGACGGCCTCAACTCCGTTACATGGAAGGCCGCGGTGTAGAGCTGTCATGTAAACACAGCGATACATGGGAAATGTTGAGAGAACATAATCAGCAAATAACGGTTAGAGGATAGCTCATAATGTTTGATTAAGAAAGGCGGGAAACATTAACCTCACAACTCGGCACATGCATCCTGTCCCGTGGATGTAATGAAGCATTTCTATTGAGAGGTCATGTGTAAAAGAGGCGACGCGACGTCGTATTTTCATGAACGCACACGTGTATCGAATTAACATGAATTAATTAAATGATCGAATGAATTGACACGAGCAAGATTACGTCGGTCAGAGGTTCTACTTCTAAAATGTCGGCTTCGCCACATTTTCGGTCAATTGCCCGCGGCGCAGCCCTAGTCGAGGGTGAAACGAGAAAAAGAGAGGAAAATTGCTTGTGCTGGTTTGCCTCTCTGTAAATAGGTTTAGTTTGAATGCGAGCACAAAGCCATTAGAGAGCCGAGGAACAAACACGCGCAACGTCATGAATGCCTTTAAGTGGCAAAAGAAGGCGTCGGTGCTGCTCACCCTGCAGCCATCACATACATGCTGGCAGCTGTCAGACTAAATAACAGGCCTGCTTAGGATGTGGGCGAGGAGATAGAGGGAAATGACATCGTTAGCCGAGTGAAATGTCTTCCTCTAGTGCAGATTAAAACAACATGACAACCATGATAAGAAAGAAAACATGAGGACAGTTTGATAATGTCGCTGAGCTTTGCCAGCCTGCAGAAGCAGAGCAGGGGGGCCTAATTGATAACGGTTGCCTCGGCAACAAAGTGGGGTCTGACAGAGGCTAGGGGCTGGCTGTCACTTTTTACACAAATAAACTTCAAATGAACTTTAATTGACACGCAATTCGTTAAATCAGATGTGTGGAAATATTCTGGGTTCAAAAAGAAGCGACGACAGGGGGGGTACGGTGGTGCAGTGGTAAGCCCTCACAGCTCGAAGGTCCTGGGTTCGATTCCCACCTGGGACGCTGTGAGCGCTGAAGGAGTGCGTGCCCGTCCGCATGTCCTCGAGAGCCCGCCGCCCGGGTGGGGTCGTCAAAAAGGTGCCTTTCTGTGTGGAGTTTGCATGTTCTCCCCGTGCCTCCCGGGGGTTTCCTTCATATAGGAACCCCCTTCACCAAAAACATGCAATATCCTGGTTGCTAATGTGGTTCCTCCTCTGGTCGTTAAGGGCGCCTGTTCGGAGGGAGGGGAACTGGTTGGAATAGCGTTGAACCTCCCACGTGCTATGTCCTACCGGTGAAGCTTCCCCTGTCAGGTGAAAAGAAGCGGCTGGCTAACTGCCCATGTCTCGGAGGAAGCATGGAGCCAGTTCGCAGAAATCAATGAAATTAGCACTAATGGGGGGGGGGGGGGGGGGGGGGGGAGCGACGACAGAAAGACTGCAGAAGCGGCCGGAGGAAGGTGCCCGCCATGGGATTCCACACCTCCAATATTTGTTTCTTAATGTAAAGTGATTCCAGTATGTTTCATTAGTGCCATATTAAGAGTTTTTAAGCATATTTTGATGATTATCGTGTTAATATCGCAATTATTTTGGTCAGGATAATCGTGACATGACATTTTCATATTGTTCCACTCCTACCTATATATATGTGGATGTGCCTTTGAATGCCTGTCACAACCTGGTCAGTTAGGTGTGCAGTCGTGCCATGTGTGGATGTGCTACCATGAGTGTCCACATGGGTATTTGCATCTGTGTGTGTGTGTGTGTTTCAAGTCTGTTTGTGTGTGTGTGTGTGTGTGTGTGTGTGTGTGTGTGTGTGTGTGTGTGTGTGTCTCAGTGTGTGTGTGTGTGTGTGTGTCTGTCTGTGTGTGTGTGTGTGTGTGTGTGTGTGTGTGTGTGTGTGTGTGTGTGTCAGTGTTGAAGTGTGCGTGTCTCAGTGTGTGTGTGTGTGTGCGCATGTGTGTGTGTGTCAGTGTTGAAGTGTGTGTGTCTGTGTGTGTCTGTGTGTGTGTGTGTGTGTGTGTGTGTGTGTGTCAGTGTGTGGAGGCTTAATGAAAGGGCCAGTTGTTTGGTGGGGCTGATGTGCAGAGAGCAGATGGATCGCTCTCTCACTTCTCTGCTCTCAATCTTGTCCCACATTGCTGCTGTCGCCCCATTTAACAGACCACTTCCTGCCAGCTCATCACACACACACACACACACACACACACACACACACACACACACACACACACACAGGGAGGGAGCAGAACACACACGCTGGACTCTACAGACAAAAGCATGACTGCATAAATGTACATAAAAGGATACACAGATATACACACATTATGTAGATGGGGATACGCGCGCACACACACACACACACAGTAAAGTCCTACAGGGCAGCAGAGTTGGACACACTAGTGTTTTTAACGAGCTTGCTCCAGCTGTTCTCCCAGACTGCAGCTCCGTGAGTGGCTGATTAATCAAGCTCGGGTATCGATTCAAAAGTGACGATACCAGTACCGATACTAGCACCCTTAAATGATACCGATACCAACAGAGTACATCACTCCATACCTTTTCCCACAGGCGTGTAGTACTGTATTTTAGAACACGGCTCTCTTGAATACTCGATTCTGATTGGTCAATCAACAATATTCACCGGTCATTATTTCTCGACAACCGACCGCTGCTCTGCCACACCTGGATTAATCAGTTGATAAGAGCTTTTTGTCAGCAAGACACTACTAATTAGGCCAACCAGTTGCAGCTGTGGTGTCTTGTGTGCCAATTACGAATGAAACCGCTTTGTCGTTGAAAACGCTATTAAAAAATCTATTTGAATAATTATTTTTGTCAGATTATTGAATGATTTAGTTGTAGGCCATGTTCTAAGCAGGATAATGTATATTGAGGCGGTGATTACTGGGAAATAATGACCTTCAGGTGAACGATTAAGCCCTCCGCTGGCGCGTCGGGCTCAATCCACCTGTCGGTCATTATTTCCCCCGTAATCACCGCCTCAATATACATTATCCCTTACATAGCCACTGCCACACTTTAGAATGCTTTCAACTGCCGACTCCTCCATATACACCGCGGTCCACTTCACCATCACAGACTGTATGGGTTGTGTGGGCCAATCACACGTCGCATTAAATCGAAGAACACTTGCGGTGATTGGCTGCGAGCAAAATCATACAGACAGTAATTTTTTTCTAGATGTGTACAAAAAGTTACTAAAAAGTTACAATACTACTTGGTAGTGGGTCTGGGTTATTTTAGTTGATACCTTAAACTTTAAAAGGTACCTTAAGGCTCGATACCTTGAAGACTTAAAAGGTATCGAGTACCGACACCCAGCCCTAAATCAAGCATATTCTACTAAGAAATATGTACACACACACACACACACACACACACACACACACGCACACACACACAGGAAACAGATTCAACATGGAAGCGACGCAACACAGAGGCAGTTTCATGTTGGCGTCCTTGTTAACAGTTTACACCGTTCACACCGGCCACGGCATGTTGCGACGCGACCCGTCTCGCACCGGCGCCGCGGAGCAAAAGAGCGAGCGCTCCTGGTGTGAAAGCATGGCCAGGCTCCACACTTCCGTTTCCAGTGTGTCTACGCCGTCATTTATCACACAAAGTCAGTCATCTGAATTGATCACAAATAATCCCAACCTGCCCCCTCTCTCGGTCTCGTTATCTCACACACACTGACACCCCCCAACATTTTAAAGTGCTCAAACACACTGCTTCCACACGTGACGTGACACACACGTGACACACGTGACACACGTGACACACATGTGACACACACGTGACACACACGTGACACACACGTGACACACACGTGACACACACGTGACACACGTGACACACACGTGACACACACGTGACACACACGTGACACACATGTGACACACACGTGACACACGTGACACACATGTGACACACACGTGACACACACGTGACACACACGTGACACACGTGACACACACGTGACACACACGTGACACACACGTGACACACGTGACACACACGTGACACACACGTGACACACGTGACACACACGTGACACACACGTGACACACACAGAGCCAGGATTTCTTATTTGATCAGACAGTGGTGGAAGTTGTTTGCCCTCCAGCGAACGACCCCAGACTGTCTATCTTCACACCTTGCAGATTACAACGCCATGCTCATTTTCCTTGTCTTTTCTGCCTGGCCAGGTGCTCTGCCTTCGCTCCAGGTCATGTGACCATCTCCGGCCAGCCTTCTCTCCGGGTCATGTGACCATCTCCGGCCGGCCTTCGCTCCGGGTCATGTGACCATCTCCGGCCGGCCTTCGCTCCGGGTCATGTGACATCTCCGGCCGGGCCAATCAATGTGTTAATGACGTTTCACCGGCGAGATATGGAGCGTCCGGCCGCAGGCTCCAGAGCCAATAATGACAGCGTTACAGCAACCAGGGGGCAGTGTGGAGTCTCTGTGAGGATCCTCAGATCATCTGCTTAGAGACCGTTTCAACTTGAACATAAACATTCCAAATGGACCTGATCTTATTTCCTGTTGCGGTGTTTGCTCGTACTGTACAATAGCTGAGTGTTCCCTAGCAACAGAATTCCAGTTAAATGCCTATTCAAAAAAGATGGTGTCCAACTAAAATCATCAAGGATAGCAGGAGGAAAACCATAGAGTGAATTCAGCAGTTATTCTAACAAAGTAGACTCAAGTAGCCATTGATTGTAAATTCTTTTTTTGATTTTGTTGGATCTTGTTGGCAGTACATTACAGTAGTGTCATGTGAGCAAGTATATAGTTCTATTCCAGATACACCCACAGCCTCCTACAGTACACACCGTCAGGTCAAAGAGAGAGAACCAACAACCCTTCAGTAACTGCTAGTATGAAATCTTCTTCTAGCATGTTGCTTTAGCTCCAGCCTTTGGAAGGACCCATTTGACCCCAACTACGGGGGGGACGGGTTTTCTCATGAAGGTTAAATCAGTTTTACAAATGAACCAGTCGCACGACTTCTGCTGTGGCATTAGCATGAACTTCCTGCTTTGTTCTTGTCCCTGATCCTGATATTCAAAACCATTTAATATGAGCCAAGCAGTGACAGGAAGCGCCGCTTTGACAAAGCAGCGTGTGGCGCTGGAGCGCCAGAGGGACCACGGTGAATTATAGCATAGAGACATGCTGTGACATTACAGCATTTACACACACACACACACACCATGCACACACACACACACACACACACACCCCACGCACACAAACACCCCCCCCACACACACACACAAACCAGACCCCCCCACACACACGCCCCCCCCCCCCCCCACACACACACACACACCCACACCCACACACACACCACGCACACCCAAACACCCCCCCCCCCCCCCCCCACACACACACACACACACAACCCACCCCCACCCCCCCACACACACACATCAGTACCTTCTGTGCGGATGGTGAAGGGGGAGTCCCCCAGTCTCTTGGCGGAGAACTGGCCCCCCAGAGAGGTCATTAGAAAACACAGGCTGAAGAAGCCTATCCCCACCACGAATATCCTGCAACACAGGGAGAGAGGAGAGGCAGCAGAGGGAGCAGGAGAGAGGAGACAAGAGAGAGGATGCGTGCGAGGGGGAGGACGGGGTGAGGAGAGGGTTTGAATGAGTAGAGACAAAATGTGGACAAGAGGATAGAAGATGGGTGGGAGGGGACGGACGGGACATTTGTCGGTGGAGGACGTGAAGGGGCGAAAGAGGCGAGACAGGGTTTGCGAGAGGAGAGGACGATGGAGAGAGCCAGGAGACAAAGGGAGAGAGGAGAAATGGTGGAGGAGGAGGTCAGATGATGAGGGGGAGATGTGCAGGAGAGAAGAGAAGAGAAGAGGAGAGGAGAGAAACCGAGACACAAGTCAAGAAGCAGCAGCAGCAAACATCAGGTAGGCAGAGCAGAAATAGAACAGGGAGGATCACACGTGGAAAAGCAGAAAGCCTTACTGCCAGGACTGCTGCCAAAATATGAATGAGGGGGTTTGAGGAGCAGTTTGACCCTGAGCTAGGGCCAAGTGGATGTGATTAGACGATTGATCGATTAGCCGATCGACAGAAAACTTATCGACCCATTATTTTTTTACCGATTAATCATTTAGACAACATTTAAAGAAAAGAATACTAACATTGCTCTCGTTCCAGCTTCTTGAATGTGAACATTTTTCTTTAGTCTTCTTCTATGACATTAAACTGATTATCTTTGGGTTGTGGACATTTGAGGATGTCATCTTTGCGCTTTGGGGGAGAAAGTGATCGACATTTTTCACCATTTCGTGACATTTTATAGACCCAAAAGACGAGAAAATAATCAACAGAATAATCAATAATTGTTAGTTGCAGCCGTAGTGCTACACATAGGAGTGGAGGAAAGCAGAGGAGGAGAAGAGGAGAGCAGAAGACATGAAAGAAGAATGGACTGTGCAGAGATGCTGGCTGGGTTCTTCTCCACCCTCTGTCTGAACCACACCAAACTGGGTCAACAGCACCAGGTGCTGCAATCCGCTCTGCACGGTGTGTACAGTATCATTGCCCTGAGGCCGGACTCTAAACGCTCGACTCAGAGGTCAGCTCACCTATCAGCCAATAGACACACAGTATGATGGTGTGGAGGCAAGAGAGAGTTAATCCCATACTCCAATGGCCTTTTTCACCTCAGCCATTGTGTGTCTAAAAGGCAGGAGGTAAGACAGGTGCAAGCAAAACATTAACGAGGGCCCCCTGGCACTGGAACACCTAAATGGATTGGAAGTTGGAAACCCTCATTAATGTTTGCTTGCATGTGCGTTACTTCCTGCCTTTTAGACACAAAAATGGCTGCTGGTGGAAAAAGGCCCATACAAGTACATGTATGGGTTTCTGATCGGTAAGCAGTGCAGGTCTAGCTTTGGAACAGAACCCCTTTGTGACAAAGGCTCAGCGTTTAAAATGAGAAGGCATGTGGGCTCTCCTTAGCAAAAAGTGTGGAAGCCAACATATGAAACTGGTGCTGCCAGCCTGCCGCCATTTTGGACTTAAACTCAGGCCATTGGCCCTAAGTTGGGCCAATGGGAAACAGCACAGAACCACGACAGAGACACACGCCATAACTTCATTTGGGTAGATGTGCTTTTGTACGGCACTTTGTATGGGCATGTTTTACTGGCATCATTACAGTAAGGCCATGTTCACATTACAGGCTAATCTGATTTGCTGATAAAGTCATGAATCATCATTATCTTGATTGGTTTCCCAAATCTGATTTGGGAGTGTGTCCGCACTGCCACAAATCTGATTCTCAAGTCAGATCTGTGTGTCCAGACCTAAACAGCCTATCTGCATGGGTTGCTATGGTAACAACGTAGGCGTCAGTAAATACGTACGTTGGTGACGTGTTTTTCCTGCGCAGAAGCATTTGATGACGAGTTGCGAGTGACGATCAAATCAGATTTGGTGGATCTGCGCGTCCGCACTGAAGTCACATCAGTCGAAAGCAGATTGGAAACTACCTCCATATGTGGTTTGGGACAAGTGACACAAATCAGACTTGGAGCGCCCAGACTCATAAAACCAATCTGGATAAAGTCATTAATAGGTCACTAAAGTTCACAAATCAGATTTGGCCTCCCAGGCTGAACATGGCCTAGTCTATGGTTGACCACGCCCATTTAGGAGACTTGCTGGTACCATTTGTTAGAATTGGCGGAGCCTGCGGTGACCCATCTATAGTCATATAATATCTATGGCTGTAAATCCAGAGTCGATGTAGTATATTGTCTTGTCGGAGTTCAAGGACAAGGCTTCATTTGGGAGGAAAAGTCTCACTCTAGCACATAATCATCATCATGAGGATTACAGTACCCCAATAACAGCTAATACAGCTGCTTTGCTGTATTGCTAATTTATTGTCATGTTCTATAGACGTTGGAGGCAACGTAATCCGATTACATTTCTGAGCTGGAGTTGGATCTAATGAATTACATCACAGTCATTTGTGTATGAACACATTTAGAAATGTCTGAATTGCCTCAGCGACATCTCTGATGATGTACTTCATGTGCTGCTGGTGGAACAAATGATTAGGCAACACTTGAGTGTGATGATGATCACTATGATCAGCACTCAGCAGGGTCCAATCAGAGAGGAGAGCTGGGGCGGGTCAAGAGGCAGGGTCCAATCAGAGAGGAGAGCTGGGGCAGGTCAAGAGGCAGGGTCCAATCAGAGAGGAGAGCTGGGGCGGGTCAAGAGGCATGGTCCAATCAGAGAGGAGAGCTGGGGCAGGTCAAGACTAAGAGGCAGGGTCCAATCAGAGAGGAGAGCTGGGGCAGGTCAAGAGGCAGGGTCCAATCAGAGAGGAGAGCTGGGGCAGGTCAAGAGGCAGGGTCCAATCAGAGAGGAGAGCTGGGGCAGGTCAAGAGGCAGGGTCCAATCAGAGAGGAGAGCTGGGGCGGGTCAAGAGGCTCCAAAGAGGCGCTTCACTCATTTACAATGAACACTAATGAAGCAGCCAGGGTCTCCACACATTCAAATTCAAGGACTTTCCAGAGGCCAATTCCCTCAAATCCAAGGAGCCAACATGGCATCATGTGAGAGAGAGATCAGTGGTAATAAGTGTTACAACGCTGAGGTTTATAATGAGAAGTAGCAGCTTTACAGAAGCTCACAGACGATTCAAAAGAGAGTCGTGACGTGAATGTATGAACCCTTCTCAATTGTGCTGCGTTGAGTAAAGAAAATTATCAAAAGAACCTCAATTTCTATTCTTGCACAAAATATGTAAATTTAGGCACTTTCAATGACCCATGTCTATTTATGCCCATTTTCAAAAACATTCAAGGGGCTGTGAGGTGAGTAGTACTCACCTCACAGCCTAAGCACCAGGTATACTCTCACTCACTAACCCTGCTCCCCTCTCTCCCCCTCTCAGGATAATGTAACTCCTCCCCTCTCTCCCTCTCTCAGGATAATGTAACTCCTCCCCTCTCTCCCCCTCTCAGGATAATGTAACTCCTCCCCCTCTCTCAGGATAATGTAACTCCTCCCCTCTCTCAGGATAATGTAACTCCTCCCTCCTCTGCATAGTGTAACTCCTCCCCTCTCTCCCCCTCTCAGGATAATGTAACTCCTCCCCCTCTCTCAGGATAATGTTACTCCTCCCCTCTCTCCCCCTCAGAATAATGTAACTCATCCCCTCTCACCCCATCTCTCAGGATAACTCCTCCCCTCTCTCCCCCTCTCAGGATAATGTAACTCCTCCCCTCTCAGGGAACTCTAACCCCTCCCCTCTCAGGATAATGCAACTCCTCCCCTCCCTCCCCCTCTCAGGAAACTGTAACTCCTCCCCTCTCAGGATAATGTAGCTCCTCCTCTCTCAGGATAATGTAGCTCCTCCCCTCTCAGGATAATGTAACTCCTCCCCTCTCAGGAAACTGTAACTCCTTCCCTCTCAGGATAATGTAACTCCTTCCCTCTCAGGATAATGTAACTCCTCCCCTCTCAGGGAACTCTAACCCCTCCCCTCTCAGGATAATGCAACTCCTCCCCTCCCTCCCCCTCTCAGGAAACTGTAACTCCTCCCCTCTCAGGATAATGTAGCTCCTCCTCTCTCAGGATAATGTAGCTCCTCCCATCTCAGGATAATGTAACTCCTCCCCTCTCTCAGGAAACTGTAACTCCTTCCTTCTCAGGATAATGTAACTCCTCCCCACTCAGGATAACTCCTGTAACTCCTCCCCTCTCAGGATAATGTAACATTATGATTATATTGAAATACATCTGTGCCAGGCACATTGCAGAATGCACTGAAAGTAACTCGATCACCGTCAAGAGATACAGTAACCAAATCCAATCCAAAGCAATGAAGATATGATCATGGGATTATCTGTCAAGGTTAATATGAACCCATGATCCAGAGATTAGGTTTATTCATGAACTACCTGCACGGATTACGCACCTATTGTACGCCCATCTGCTCCCCAAGCCAAGGGACTGGAAGCTGAACGTGATAACCACTGACCTGATTTTAGAACACTTTTTTTTTCCAACTGCTACATTTGTCCCTCGATACAATTGGAATGTGCTGTGCTCTGTGAAGGAAAACTGAAGAGAAGCCAGTGGCATATTTGAAGTGATAAAGGAGTTACACAGAGGACATGACGCAGAGTGGGCTCCTCTCGCTCTGACTAGCTTTGTAATCCTGTTTGATCCATACATTCTCTCTGTGATCTAGGGATGAATAATCCTCAGAGAGTGTCTATGTGAGAGCAACGGAGTGAATGATGGGGAGAGAGAGAGAGAGAGAGGGAAACCAAAGAGCAAGAAGGAGAGAAGAGAGAGTAGGGTTGTGCGATGTCATGAAAATACCCATCGTGATTGTTTTACAGTGAAACATCGTTTTGGAGGATGGCATCGTCGCGGGTGGGGGGAATAATTAATTATTTATTAAGTCGCTGCGTTGCTGTAATTCCATTTGGCTAGCCGCTGCAATGCGTTCACGTTAACAACACAGGACAGCTGAGCTCTATGACACCAGCGGGCTTGGATAGGCTATTAGCCTCTGCTCTGTGCTACAGCACAGAGCCAGGCGACTGAAGTGGCCAGTGGCTGTCACTACCAGCAATTTGAACGGCGCAAAACAAATAACGCTAACGTTACAGATCCTCACCAACAACGTGTGTGTGTTGAATTTAACTAGCTGGCAGAAAACTGACTGAATTACTGGCTGATGTAACGTTAGATTTGCGTGGGCTTTTGAACCTAGAGAGAGTTTAGGATAAATGGCTAGAGAAACGCAGCTGCCGTATCTAGTATGGAGCGACTCCAACTTAGTGAGTTAAATTCACAGTTGAAGACTTGTACTCACTTTGGGTTGAAAACAGGAAAGAACGTGAAGTTTCTTCTTTGTCTTAAAAAGTTTTCACAATACAGCAGACTTCTCACGCGCTGGGGACGCCCCGGCAACATTAAACAATCGCACCCAGTTCAGAGAAGCAGTGGAGCTGAGGAGGGGGAGGAGGAGGGGAGTGGAGGCTTCCCTGAACTGAACTGGGCGTGCTTGTTTAATGCCGCCGGCGCGTCCCCCGCGCGTCACGGTAAGTGGACTTGGCCTTTTTTATTATTAAAACGGCACAATTTTAATTCGAACAGATAATTAATTACGATGATCCGATGTAGAAGGCTCAGAGGTCGATGGGGGGTCGGCCCATCACGATGGTCGATGCCATCGTCCATCGTGCCAACCCTAAGAGAGAGAGAGAGAAATATTGAGCCAATGCGGGCAGAGAGGCTGGTCTGCCTGCAGGGGGCGATGGTTTCCTCTCTCATCATTCAGGCGTTTTTCAAAGCGGGCGTGAGGAGGGTGATATGGGAGCGATTGAGGCCCCGGCCCTGCCTGACGACTCTTTAATTAACAGGCTTAAAGTAAATGCTCTGCTCCCTATAATTGGATCAGAAGGAGAGATCTGCTATCAGCTAATTGGCTCGCTCGCACACATAAGGACTTATCAGATCTCACCCCTAGGTGGAGGAGTCCTGCAAAGTGTGGGGAGGGGTGGGGGGGTGGAGGTTAGCTGTGGAGTTTGCCAAGAAACTTTCCCCGGCAGCTTTTGAGCTTGGAGAAACTCTTCAGGCTTCACGGCCATGACACACACTGACACACAAACAGCATTCTGAGACTTCAGCTCTGTAAATTTGTTTTTACCATATTTACAAATCTGTTCTTTAACCCCTTATGCCGTCAAAATCAGATTGAACCAGATTTATCAGTCGATATTGGTTCTGTGGGGCGGGCATCCAATGCTTCAAAAAGCCATTTGGTGAAATGAGAGGAAACACAGCTCCGGATTGTACCAGTAGTTCTCTGTAGACAGGGTGTCTAGAGCAGTGGTTCTCAACTGGTCTAGGTTCACGACTAGGGCTGGGTTAAAAAAATCGATTCTCCGATTTTTAATCGATTTTTATTTTAATCCTCGATTATCGATTCATATGTCCAGAGATCGATTTTTATTTATTTAAAAATAATAATAATAATAAAAAATAAATAAAAACAGGCTAAAATATTATGCTGTGTGTGGTAGTTGAAACATAGTTTCAAGTTGACGTTTATTTATGTTTGTAGTTGAAACAAAAACATAAATACTGTAGGCTACATGAATGGAAATGTTTGATCATTAATATCTACTTTTAGAAATTATATAGGCTGAAATCAAATCACTCTGCATAATTGTGAAAGTGTCTTTATTGACAGATGAAAAGGCTGTTATTTACCCTTTGTCACCACCTGGTGAGTAAATATATGTGTAACTAAAACCATTAAAATTGACAACAGGTCTGCAACTTTTTCCCCCCATGTATCTACTTGGCTGGTTGGGAACCCCTGTGTTACATAACTGGACAGTCATGTAATTCAGGGTACAGCTCAAAAAACACGTTTTGGTATCACTAACCAAATCAATATTGAAATTGATCAAATCGGAATCAAATCGAATCGAAATTAATCGATTCGCAACCTTGTGAATCGGAATCTAATCGATTCTTGGAATTTGAACCAATACCCAGCTCTATTCACGACCCACATTTTGCCTAGTGATTAAGTCGCGACCCAAATGTCAGATTGCTCAAAGACTATGTTTTTTAAACAAGTTTAAACCGGTGATGCTCGCAGCAAGAATGACATGTTTGGCACCAATGTATGTCTTAAGCCTTCTAGTTTCAGAGGATACCAGTATCTTCCCTCTGGCTTTAAAGTGAGCTCACTACAGCCTGTGAAAGACAGCAATGTTGGCCGTGGACACCGGCGTTCTCAAAGAGTCTAACTTTTTTTTCATACACACACCCGCTCAAAACCCACTCAAAACGGCCCGCGACGCACGTTTGGGTCCCGAGCCACCAGTTGAGAACCCCTGGTCTAGAGAACGTGATGCCCACATACTGTAAAACCTGCTGTGCTGTGAAGGCTAACAAGGCTTTGTCATACTGCCGGTTACTCACTGAATGTTTTAAACCAGTGGTTCTCAACCTGTGGTACAGGTACCACTGGTGGTTCTCAGCCTGTGGTACAGGTACCACTGGTGGTTCTCAGCTGGTGGTTCTCAGCCTGTGGTACAGGTACCACTGGTGGTTCTCAGCTGGTGGTTCTCAGCCTGTGGTACAGGTTACCACTGGTGGTTCTCAACCTGTGGTACAGGTACCACTGGTGGTTCTCAGCTGGTGGTTCTCAGTCTGTGGTACAGGTTACCACTGGTGGTACAGGGTACCACTGGTGGTTTGCAGGGCTCCATCTCTCTCATACTTTCATATGGTGGTCATTTCTGAGGCGGTACCGTTTGGTGTAAAAAGCTTGAGAACCACTGTTTTAAACAATGAAAATGGACGGACAAAGCCATCTTTATTTCGTCACATGACACCAACAACACATGCATGCAGCCACACACACACACATACAACCATGCTGGTGAAATTCAGTCTCTGCTTGTTTAACGCTGACAAGGCACGTCCTTCCTCCTCCGAGCAGCCAGGGGCAGTAGACAGCGTACAGACGAGGCACGTCCTTCCTGTGAGGAGCAGCCAGGAGCAGTAGACAGCGTACAGACGAGGCACGTCCTTCCTGCGAGGAGCAGCCAGGAGCAGTGGGCAGCTTTGAGCTACATTATAATGACAGCGCCCCCTGCCAGGGAGCATCTTCATCGTTGTCGCCGCTGGTCAGGTGGCCATCTTCTTGCATGTTTTAATGTGGGGGGGGGTTCATATTGGAGGAAACCGCGGGGGGGCACGGGAGAGCATGCAAACTCCACACAGAAAGGCCCTTTTCACGAGATAGCCCACCTGGACACCAGGCACCGAATAATAAACCAGGTTTGAATAAATGCTTGAATAAGTCGGTGGACCAATTCAGCTTGAAACCATCAGTTGTGTCCTGCCTGCTGCTGCTCCTCCACCCAGCAGAAGAGGAGCTGTTTGGAGAGAGCCCTGCTCCATCCAGGACATCATGACAGAAGAAAGAGCTTCGCTGAATGAATGAAAGCGTGGCGTGCCTCCTCTACCTGGCAGGAAACACTCCTTCCAGGCAGGAAAGAGCAGGTTGCCACAGCATGACTCAAAAGGACTGCTACCATATCAAACTCTTTAAGCAGTGAACATGTGTGAGAAGCTGAACCCCCCCCCCCAGTCCCCCTGCTGGTTGAGGAGCAGAGCGCAGGCAGCCACAGACATAATGGAGCTCTCCAGGCGATAAGCAGCTGACTGATAAAGGCTCGTTTAGCATCGGCCTCTCATGATTACTCACAGTGTGTACGTGCATCCATGTGGATCTGCACCGCATATACCATTCATCTGTTGGGAGGAGGAGCAGCCGGTGTGCGTGTGTGTGTGTGTGTGTGTGTGTGTGTGTGTGTGTGTGTGTGTGTGTGTGTGTGTGTGTGTGTGTGTGTGTGTGTGTCCACTCACACAAGGCCCAGAGATTGAGTTGAGAGAGATTTAGTGGAGAGAGAGAGAGAGAGAGAGAGAAGAGAGGTTGAGTAGAGGGAGAGATGGACAGAGGGAGACAGATGCACCTATAGTACAGTATACACACACACAGAGAGAGCAGGTGGGAGGGGAGGGGAGAGGGGTGGAGAGAGATGCACACACAGACACCTTGGCCACACATACTGTGGCAGAGTAGAATATCATCGTCTCTAGTCACTCTCAATGAAACCCGTCAAATGAAGCCCTTTGTTTACACTGAGAATCAGATCATCTGCGTGCTAAGCTAACGTAACATGACAGACATGCGAGCTGTGGAAAAACACCAACACATGCACCGTCAATGAAAACAGCCCAGGTTAAGACACTAGAAGAGACAAGCAAAATGCTTAGATCAGGCTGCTGAAGGCAAACTGGACACAGAAAGAAAGCTGTCCCTTACCTGAACGGCTTGAACGTTAGTAGACATCTTCTGACCATTATTTTAGCGTCGGTGCAGCTGCCAGTGATCATTTCCCAAAACGAGCGCCCCTGGCTGCCATCGTGCTGCTTATCCTCCGGACCTGCTGCAACTTCAGCCAGACAAACATCTCACCTGCGTCCCATCCAGGTGGACACGGAAGCAATTAAGTCCGTGTTCTGATTAACGGTGCTCCGGGAGAAATGCGCAGGGTTTCAGTCAGTCAGCGTCCTCTCCATACATGGAAGAAAATGTTTAGAAAGCGTTATTCCGTCCTCAGGCAAAACTAGTGAACTCGCTGCTGCAGGTTGTGTCGACGTTGGAGCTCCAAAAATGACGTTGTCAAACATGTGGTCAAAATATGTGTAGTCCGAAATCTACACTTTCTCTGTGAAGGGTGTCGGGGAGAGGAGAGCTACAGGAGCGTTTTAACTTCACAGCTGCTGAACCAAAGCCACTGCCAGCGAAAGTGTGGCAAGGCAGCGTGTTGCCTCCTATTCATTTATGTCACTAGTGTCAAGTTAGCCAGAGTGAAATACAAAACTTCCGATTCCAACTTTCAAAATAAAAGCCCGATTTACGAACATACTTCTATCTATCTAATTTATCTATCTGTATTCCTGTCTGTCTGTCTCGTCTGTCTGTCGTAGCCTATATCACAGCATATAACAAGATAAGATAAGATAAAATAAGATAAGATAAGATAACAGACTGTAAGATAAGATAGGATAAAAGATTAAACTTAAATAATTCCAAATGTTAAACTGGGACATTGCAGCAGCAAATATTAACAGAATACAGCAAAGGAAATAGAATATAGCAAAAGAGGGTAGCATAGTCTAACTCTATTGCATATTGAAAATGTGCAAAATAACAGCATAATTCAGATGAACTACTTCAGACAAAGAAAATAATGTTTTTTTTAAAGTGAATGCAGCAAAATAATTCATAAAAACACCTGTATACAATGTGGCAAATCATGGTGTAGCTTGTGCAAACATTTGCTCTTATTCACATCTATAGGTCTAAAAAAAATCAACTCAGTGTCAAGTCATACTTTTATTTTCGAGACAAAATCTGTTAATTTCCGGTCTTGTCCCTGGTTTCCTCTGTGCGGCTTTACGCGGTCCAGCAAGCGGAGTGTTTGACACAGACACCGGCGGTTTCGTCTCGAGCCTCCTCAGCCAAACTCACTTCCAAGCCACCAAGGTCATTTAGTGGCTTCAAGTTCCGGGTGGTCCCCAGTAAAATCACAAACAGTGACGTGTTGGGAGATGTTTCAGAATGGCTGGTCCTGGTTTGCTCACAGGTTTCTATTATGTCCCCACTGACTGTAGGCTAATCATTATCATCTTATCTGTAGGCGGGTAAACAAGTCTGGTCAGAACCACAATAAATATTTTCAGATGGGCCTTCTTGGAACACAGATATTTGGGCAGTACTGTACTGTTTTAGAACAGCACCGCAGTGTATGTCAGCACCACGGACAGCGACTGTGCTCTGCCTCCCTGTTTAGGAGGCAACAGCGGCACCCAGCGGCCAGTATTATCATTACAGGGCAACAGGACGTCAAACTAAATTTACAAATTACAAGCAAACGTCATACTCATACATTTACATTTAAAACAAGTAACAATAAGACATCACAAGACAAAAAAAAGATAAGAATAAAGGGCAGAAGCGCATAATAGCGTGTGTGTGTGTGTGTGTGTGTGTGTGTGTGTGTGTGTGTGTGTGTGTGTGTGTGTGTGTGTGTGTGTGTGTGTGTGTGTGTGTGTTAGTGTTTATGATTTGATTTGATTGGACAATATAATACAAACTACATCATAGCTTTAAAAAAAATGACAAGGATGGCACAATAAAGACCCTGATTTATTTCCATTGTGGTTCTTGATCTTCTGGCAGTGAAGATGGCCAAGGTCCGAATGGCCATGCAGGCAGTCTCAAACAATAAAACTGGCCACTAATAGCTACGAATAATAAAACTGGGCAGATTTCAATAACATTACAGCTGAGCAAAGAACAAACAACAATACCAATACCAATAACAACAACAACACTGCGACTCACACATTCTTTTTAGCAGGCTACCATTCTTATGCCTTTAAGTTGTCCAAAAGCCCAGGTTTTGACATAAAAAAAGATGCTGTAGCCTACTTTTTATATGCAAAACCTTTTATATATGTTCCAATGCACCAAGAACATTTATGTTGGTTTTAAACCTCAGCAGGCACAGGTCAGCAATGTGATGTGTACATACATGGAAGTGGTCTTTGAGGTACTCGGGAGCTCTGTTGATATATATATATTATGGACCACCCTTAGCTGCAGTTGAACTGAGCTGGCTTCCAGTTGGCCACTGCTGTAACACCATGCTGCCATCTACATTATATACAGTAGCTTTTCAGAATACATTTTGCTCTTGCATGGAAAAAAAAAAGAAAGATTTATTTTCAGGGATGCACAATATCGGCACATGATTGGTATCGGCCGATAAAGGATTTAAAATGAAATATCAGCGTCACCTGTCATTTCTGCCCATATGACAAGCCAATAAAATTACACTTAGTAATTGTAAAAAAAATGTAGTAATTATGCCCAAATGCTTGATGCTTGACTAAATGCTTGCAGGAACTGTACATCTGACAAATTAGAAAGAAATGTAGATACATTTGGATGCATTTTTGCCTATTTCTGCCATAATTCCACGTGGTCCCACAATTCACAACTCATAACTAACTCCTCACCTGATGTGTAGGAAGTCAGACTGGCTTTTTATTGGGTTGTTACTTTCAAAGTCGTTCCTCTCCTCGGCTGAGAGAGGAGGCGGCGGCGGGAATCTGATAAGAAGTTTGTGAGGCAGATAAAAGAAGTTGTGAAGCGGCAGAAACAGATTTGTCCCCGCTCTCCTGCTCTCCTCCTCCTCCCTGCGTCCTCTCCTCCTCCTCCCTGCGTCCTCTCCTTCCTCTGACCATAGATGGATAGTGCTCCGCTTCTGCTTAAGTCATCCATCCTGTGGGAAAATGTGTTACTGTAGGCATAAGTAACAAAAGTTATCTCTCTGTCTGTCTGTCTCTCTCTCTCTCTCTCCTCCCACAGCTCTCTGGTCTCTATGTATGTGCATAGGTGCATTTCTCTCCCTCGGTCATCCCTGCTCTCTCTCTCTGTCTCTCTCTCTTTCTGGGAGCATGTGTTGAACAACCACGAGAAGCCCTTACAGTCTGCATAGGGTTTGATGCAGAATATTCTCATGCTGTAGCTTTTGTGCTGCTTTTGGATCTCTTGTGTTCTTTTAATATTTAACACTGTGATGACAAAGCGACGGTTCCTGCCTGGGATCCTTCACAATAAAAGCATCTTGGGTGGTCAGAGCTCATTATCATGTCCTCTGCAAGGTTCAAGAAACACTGTGTCCATGCTGCAGAAAGATCTTTACAACCATTTTGCTTAGCTTGACAAGCTGACATGACATCAATCAATACAGAATGGATTAGTGTCCTATCTGATGGCTAGAGCAGGTTGGCAGGCAGCTGTGTACATTATCATAAATACAGCAGGCCTATATATAATAATATACAGTGCCAGTTTCACTTTAAAGCAATATGCAAGCTTTTGACATTAAGATCACAATAAACTGCATGTATTACACATTTTCAGTCTGTGTCTGTGTGTTCATGCCTAAATACGTGTTAGTCTGTGTCTGTGTGTTCATGCCATGTTCATGCCTAAATACCTGCTGGCCTTTCAATGGTGGAAAACAAGAAAAAGCACAATGGAGCTAGATACGCATCAGAATGTGTGATCATGTGCATTGCTGTGCTTGTAGTATCTATTGTAGCTTTATGGATGCCTGTTGAAGGCAGACAACTTATCTATTGTAGCTTTATGGATGGCTGCTGAAGGCAGACAGCTTATCCAGATGTTGTAGCTTTATCGATGCCTGCTCAAGGCAGACAGCTTATCCAGATGTTGTAGCTTTATCGATGCCTGCTCAAGGCAGACAGCTTATCCAGATGTTGTAGCTTTATGGATGTCTGCTGAAGGCAGCTTATCCAGATGTTGTAGCTTTATGGATGCCTGTTGAAGGCAGACAGCTTATCTATTGAAGCTTTATCGATGCCTGCTCAAGGCAGACAGCTTATCCAGATGTTGTAGCTTTATGGATGCCTGCTGAAGGCAGACAGTTTATCCAGATGTTGTAGCTTTATGGATGCCTGCTCAAGGCAGACAGCTTATCTATTGTAGCTTTATGGATGCCTGCTGAAGGCAGACAGCTTATCTATTGAAGCTTTATGGATGCCTGCTGAAGGCAGCTTATCCAGATGTTGTAGCTTTATGGATGCCTGCTGAAGGCAGCTTATCCAGATGTTGTAGCTTTATGGATGCCTGCTGAAGGCAGCTTATCCAGATGTTGTAGCTTTATGGATGCCTGCTGAAGGCAGCTTATCCAGATGTTGTAGCTTTATGGATGCCTGCTGAAGGCAGCTTATCCAGATGTTGTAGCTTTATGGATGCCTGCTGAAGGCAGCTTATCCAGATGTTGTAGCTTTATCGATGCCTGTTCAAGGCAGCTTATCCAGATGTTGTAGCTTTATGGATGCCTGCTGAAGGCAGTTTATCCAGATGTTGTAGCTTTATGGATGTCTGCTGAAGGCAGCTTATCCAGATGTTGTAGCTTTATGGATGCCTGCTGAAGGCAGACAACTTATCCAGATGTTGTAGCTTTATGGATGCCTGCTGAAGGCAGCTTATCCAGATGGTGTAGCTTTATGGCTGCCTGCTGAAGACAGCTTATCCAGATGTTGTAGCTTTATGGATGCCTGCTGAAGGCAGCTTATCCAGATGTTGTAGCTTTATGGATGCCTGTTCAAGGCAGCTTATCCAGATGTTGTAGCTTTATGGATGCCTGCTGAAGGCAGCTTATCCAGATGTTGTAGCTTTATGGATGCCTGCTGAAGGCAGCTTATCCAGATGTTGTAGCTTTATGGATGCCTGCTCAAGGCAGCTTATCCAGATGTTGTAGCTTTATGGATGCCTGCTGAAGGCAGCTTATCCAGATGTTGTAGCTTTATGGCTGCCTGCTCAAGGCAGCTTATCCAGATGTTGTTGCTTTATGGATGCCTGCTCAAGGCAGCTTATCCAGATGTTGTAGCTTTATGGATGCCTGCTGAAGGCAGCTTATCCAGATGTTGTAGCTTTATGGATGCCTGCTCAAGGCAGCTTATCCAGATGTTGTTGCTTTATGGCTGCCTGCTCAAGGCAGCTTATCCAGATGTTGTTGCTTTATGGCTGCCTGCTCAAGGCAGCTTATCCAGATGTTGTAGCTTTATGGCTGCCTGCTCAAGGCAGCTTATCCAGATGTTGTAGCTTTATGGATGCCTGCTGAAGGCAGCTTATCCAGATGTTGTAGCTTTATGGATGCCTGCTCAAGGCAGCTTATCCAGATGTTGTTGCTTTATGGCTGCCTGCTCAAGGCAGCTTATCCAGATGTTGTTGCTTTATGGCTGCCTGCTCAAGGCAGCTTATCCAGATGTTGTAGCTTTATGGCTGCCTGCTCAAGGCAGCTTATCCAGATGTTGTAGCTTTATGGCTGCCTGCAAGGCAGCTTATCCAGATGTTGTAGCTTTATGGATGCCTGTTCAAGGCAGCTTATCCAGATGTTGTTGCTTTATGGATGCCTGTTCAAGGCAGCTTATCCAGATGTTGTTGCTTTATGGATGCCTGTTCAAGGCAGCTTATCCAGATGTTGTTGCTTTATGGATGCCTGTTCAAGGCAGCTTATCCAGATGATGTAGCTTCATGGCTGCCTGCTCAAGGCAGCTTATCCAGATGATGTAGCTTTATGGCTGCCTAATGTTTTTGTTATTCAAGCCTAACCCAAACCATAACAAGTTATTAAAGATTCATTTGCATTTAACGTTGGAAGGCGGTTTTCAAATTAACCTCTGTTTTGATTGAAATTTACGTTGAGACTGTAGGTTTGCAGAAACGTAAAATGCCACGTTTTAGAAGCGTAAAAGGTGACATCGACGTTGAGATGGGACTTATCTGTGGATTGCAGAAACATACAATGCCAATTGGATTGTTCATAAGTGTGAGAGCTGAAGTCTCAAGCCTTTGGCTCCCTATTCCCCGTGTACAACAGAGTGCTCTTTAAACTCCACTGATTTCTACTACACTAGTGTGTGTGTGTGTGTGTGTGTGTGTGTGTGTGTGTGTGTGTGTGTGTGTGTGTGTGTGTGTCTGTGTGTGTGTGTGTGTGTGTGTGTGTGTGTGTGTGTGTGTGTGTGTGTGTTCGTGCGCACGTGCATGCGTGCATGCATGAGCGTTTTACACAGTCACACACACAATCACACACACACACACACACACACACACACACGTGCACACACACACGCGCGCACACACACACACACACACACACACACACACACACACACACACACACGTACACACACACAAGGTGTAAAAAAAGAAAGAAATTCCATGTTTGCCCAATGGACTCCCACTGATAGAGCAGAACTATTCCCACAGAGAGGGACAGGCTGCGTGGGAGGTGGGCTGTCAGTCAAATCCACTTGTGCCGGGCTAAGCGACGCATGAAGGCAGTTTGAGATTTCACTGTCATCTCCAGTTTGGGTCCTGCACTGCACATCTCCCCCTTCTGCCTCCATTTCTGCTCCAATGCACCACAGACTCCAAAGACTGCTGTCATCTGTGCTGGGACTGAAAATGACTACAGACCACGCTTGGTTTAACCGAGCGAATAAGGTGGTCTGGAGCTGGAGCTGGAGCTGGAGCCCCTCTCTATTTCTTAGAGCTAATTCATGGCAGGGTCACTTTCAATTTGCAGTGTTTGTACATCACTGCTCAACTATGTGAGTGAAATCTGTAACATCTGCTGCTGTTGATCAGTCTGACAGTGACACAACACACAATAGAGACACAACATGTATGTTCTACAGTACGCTCATGAGACATGAAAGAAAACTACATTCAGTTTATTATATATATATATATATATATAATATATATATATATAAATATTACATATATATATATATATATATTACATATATATATATATATATATATATATATATATATATATATATATATATATATATATATATATATATATATATATATATATATATATATATATATATATAATAAAGTCTCTTGGATGGTGGATAATGAATTGCAGTGGAATTTCTTTCAAAAATTCAATGCATTCATGTTTTATTGAACGTCCCATGTTGAGGACATTAGGACAATTTTCATGTGAAAAGACCTCCAGGAGGCCTCGTCCTCTAGACGCTTCTCCCCCAAAAGGCTCCACCCCTTGGGGCATCGTTTGTGATCGTTACCGTCTTAATTATCCTCCGCTGATGCCGCCTCATCTGAACTCTCAGCAGCATCCTCTACTGTAACCTGTCCCATTTCATCCTCATCATGTGAAATCAGATGAAATCATCATCCCTCAAGAATACTGAGCATTTTCTCTCCTGCTTAGTCAATGGGGTGGGTCCTAAAAACAGGCATCAGGCAAAAAGTATGTCCTGTTGTCCTCCTACAAGTCGTCCCATCTAGGGACTGGCATTGCAAACTAGCCCTGGGCTATACATGCTTTGGTACAACACATCATAGGTTTATTGACACTTTACGTTGTGAACACTATATGTACGTGTACCTGTCCCTATTCAAATAAACAAATACATGAAATGAAAGTACTTAAGATTTAGCAACGTCCGTAGCTTGTTACAATTGTTATAAATGTGTCAAACCTGCATGCATTTACAAACTACAAATGGTACTAAGCATAAAACAACAAGTTTCAGCGATAAAATTTGATCAGGTTTAGTACCTTGTCCACCTTTGTGTCGGGAGTGGCCGTAGAAGGATTTGGTGGAGATTGCAGCCATCTTGTTTTTTCCACAGCAATTAGTGCAATGTGCAACTACTACCACAAAATTGCAGAAGTGTCTACAAACCACAAACGAGGCCAACAGGTCAAAGTTCAGCAGGATGTAGTATTACGGTGTAGAAACGCCAAAATGTAACGTCCTCGCAGAGACCCCGGGGGACTCAGGAAGGTATACGAGTGTCTCAGCAATACTCTTTGAATCTAAATGACAATGAAAGAAAGTCACACCATCCTGATCCACCTGCCCCGACTGCATTTACATGCATGTGATATTCCGTCCCTGGTCTTCACTCTGAACATGTCAGTGTGTTGAGATCATGTTGTTTACATGCAGTCAGTTGTGTGCGCTGTGATTAATGGCGGGGGCGCGCTGCACAGCGGTTAGCTCGATCCCAGCCTCTATTTCACCACCGTGATTGATTTTCAACACCAGGCCGATTCTGAATAGACGTGTAACGGATGGATAGATGTGTAACGGATGGCTGCTGCTACTGTAATCTTCTCACGCGACTCGCGAGGGGGTGAAGAGCTCCATCTCGTGCCTCGCAATCTTGGTGCTGCAGAGCTTCGAGATGATCACTTCACACGTGTTTTGATCTCCACATCTTGAACTTTATGGACCAATCTGAGAACCAAACAGGCTAATAAGAGTAACGTGCAAAGCATAGCAGTTTGATGAATGGTTGCAGAATTGATTAATAATGAATAGTCTTCTGGCGTTATATCTAACATGGCGGCGGTGGGCGTGCCCGTACGTGAGTTACGTCAATCGAATAAGGTCTATATCGCACAGAGTCATTCTGCCGTTTGAGACATTGGGAAACAGCTAGAAAGCGCCGAAGCCGGTGAAACACGCATGCATACACACACGCACGCACGCACACACACACGCACGCACACACAGTGCCAGAGAGAGGGGAGAAGGGGCGAAGTATAGGGTCCGACCTGCGCAAACCTGCACTGCTTACTTCAACACCTGCGGGTGATTTTCTGAAGAATGTCCACTATGCATTGGGAGGTTTATTCACTTGGAAAGTGAAAAGTCTTTTCCACAAAATATACAACCATTTGTGCTATAAAAGGTCCAAACGTCTTTGACGTAATAAGCGTCTCTGACTGGAAACGATTTAAGCAGGCTAAGTATGGGAAATGCATTGAAGGCCACAAAATAAATGATGCTCTGGATGAAAAGCTGTTGGTCTATAAAGGGACAATAGCATGGCATTGATTTTCCCGGCAAAGGTCAAAGCCACTTCCTCTCTGCACGAGGCATTTTATGGGAACAAAGCGCGAGAGGAGTCCGCCCAAACAAAGGCGATTGTAATGGAGTGATTTAATATGCTCTATGAAAGGCAGGGTGCTGTACCTGAGACAGCAACATCACAGCGAGAGGAAACTCTAGACTCCCATCACGTATACCTATCTCGTATCGGTGTCACACACGCCCGTGGCAGACAATCTAATTTAATTTTCTCCGGGTGCGAGGACAGACTTCAGGGAGAGGAAAGGCGTGTCATTGTGATCACTGTGCGCTTGTGATGTGCCGACTGTAAATAGAGACGGAAAATAGCAATAATGACATGTAGAGGGAATAATACATCTGCAGGAGACATTACCACATTACCACATTATCTTTTGCATTCTCCTTCAAAGTACTGCATTCGGCAACTTTGAACATTGGCGGCCCCAAATGGCAGCAAGAGGCAACTGATTGAGTTTTCAAGACTTCGTTACCCGCACATCATGCGGTGTGGCCATGTCTTGTTATTGGCTGTAGGGGTGGAAATGGAGACGTTTTGATGAGTCACTTCCTGTGTGGAGAACATACCCAAAGTAAGAATGCGATTGGACGAAGCCACACAGGGTCTCAATGCCCATTCGGTTGTCAAGACCGACGACAGACGTTCACCCCGCGTCACCTCCGGGGGGGCCAAGCGGCACCGCTCCTCATTCGCCTCATTCAAAACAACTATGGCGGATCCCGTGAATCTTTTTAGATAATCTTTTTACAAATATTTTTTTAACTTATAACAGAACTTTTTATAGATAATCTGTTTAGACTTGGCGCCAAACTTTGTTTTTCTACGTACTTTCTCCGAATTGTAACGTACCTTATTAACTGCAGCCATTTCCTCTTCTCTTTCTCATCACAAGGAAAGCGGTAGAATGACAGTTGAATTGTTTTTTTAGTCTCGGATCTATTCCAACAATGAGGGACACAGCACTGCGGCATATTGACAATGCAGAGAGGCTTGGACTCATAAAGTCGTATTGTCGTCACAGCTTAACAAGAGAAGCTTTCAGTGTTGTGCAACATTGTCTTTTGCAGCATCTGTACATGATTAAAAAGCTGTACTGTCAGTGTGCATTCAAGCTGAAGTAGTGTACAGTGTGTTGGCATTACAGACGTCATTCATGGTTGCGAGTTCTATTCCTCTCCTCCCAGTCTAGCATTCTCAATCGTTGCCTTCCAGCAAGATAAATGGCTGCACTAACAGTTCAATCTAACTCCAAAGCTCCTCTTGAGTTTGATGCTGATTTGAACGGACTCCTCTGGCTCTCTTTGGCGTCACGGCTCCAGGAACCATAGAGACGAGGCCAGGACAGAAAGGAAGACGTGGATGAATAGTAAATGGAGTGGATTTATATAGTGCTTTTCTAGTCTGGCGACCACTCAAAGTGCTTTACACATGCCTACATTCAACCATCGTACACGCACATGCATACCCCGATGGCAGCGAGCTACAGCCATCGGGAACAATTTGGGGTTCAGTATCTTGCCCAAGGACACTTCGACATGCAGACTGGAGGAGCCTGGGATCGAACCACTGAACTTCTACTCTACCTCCTGAGCCACAGCGGCCCACAATAAACTTCCTCTTGACTATTTACACCCTCTTTGTTTTTGGGGTTTTGTTCTTCCTCTCCTCCCTCGCCCCCTGCTCTCCCCCTGCTCTCCCCCTGCTCTCCCCCCTCGCCCCCTGCTCTCCCCCCTCGCCCCCTGCTCGCCCCCTGCTCTCCCCCTGCTCTCCCCCTCGCCCCCTGCTCTCCCCCTGCTCTCCCCCCTCGCCCCCTGCTCTCCCCCTCGCCCCCTGCTCTCCCCCTGCTCTCCCCCTGCTCTCCCCCTGCTCGCCCCCTGCTCTCCCCCTGCTCGCCCCCTGCTCTCCCCCTGCTCTCCCCCTGCTCTCCCCCTGCTCTCCTCCCTCGCCCCCTGCTCTCCCCCTGCTCTCCCCCTGCTCTCCCCCTGCTCGCCCCCTGCTCTCCCCCTGCTCTCCCCCTGCTCTCCCCCTGCTCTCCCTAACAAAGACGGGCTAATTGGGAGTCTGGAGTCAGAGCGTGACAAACAAAGAACAACAATCTATTACCTCTGAATTGTAAGTGAAAACAGACCCCTGAGTTAATTGCTAATCGTTAATCATCCCGTTCACTTCCAGCGACAGTACCCGTTCGCTTTATCGCCTGTCGTCCCACCGACTCTTCATACCGATTACAGCGCCTCCCTCTGGACGGGGGGAGAAAGAGGCGGAGCCGATGAGCGGAGCGCTTCAGGGCAAATGGAGGTCTGAGGGAAATCGATGGCGGGGACAGAGAATAGACAGGAGCAGAGAACATAACAATAAGGGACATTGATTTATCGCTAATGAATGAGGGAAATGGCCAGCAGGTGGAGTGATTTGTCCCGGGCGCGGCGGGCGGGGCTTGATTGTGTGGCGTTGAAAGGCGATGGGGTGTTGAGTGACAGCACAGCTCGTCACCAGAGAGAGGCTATTTGCATTTTCATTACATCGGAGAGCGAGTGCCTTCGCCCCCGTGTGGGTCACACACACACACACACACGCACGCACACGCGCACGCACGCGCACGCGCGCACACACACACACACGCACACACACACACACACAGTGACACACGCACACACACACACAGTGACACACACACAGTGACACACACACACACACACACACACACACACACACACACACAGAGGGCCCGACCCTCTCCATCTCTGCAGTGTGTGAGTGACAGCTGGGTGACCCTGTGTGCGTCTGTGTGGCGTTTGGAAAGAGCAGGAAAAGATAACACACAGTGAGTGTGAGTGAGTGAGTGAGTGAGTGAGTGAGTGAGTGAGTGAGTGAGTGAGTGAGTGAGTGAGTGAGTGAGTGAGTGAGTGAGTGAGTGAGTAAAAGGCAGCAAATGAAGAAAGCAAACAAGACAGCTTATAGGAGTCTGGGCAATCTGCTATTGGTTGGTTTTTGTTCCAGGTGATGTCACCTTCTCTTGACTACAACTACTGACCTAAAAATATGGACAGAGCTATCCCATTGATTTTGGTCTCCCATTTGGAGTTGATTCGTTGGCCGTGGCCATCTTGATTCTTCGTCAGCAGAGTGGGTTGAATGGGGTTGAGTCCTTCCGCAACTCACGTGAGATGGAGGTTTCCCAGAGCCGCAGCTCCGCCTGCTATTGGTCCGTGATCGGCAAGCTGCATGATCACTGGACAGGCGATCTGTCAATCACCCCCTTTTCTATCATCTATTTTAGTCCAAACGGGCGAGTTATATAAAACATGACCCCCCTACAGTTGTTATGAAAAGGTGAAATTAGCTCTATAGACCAAAACCATGTTTTGCCCCCGACTGGAAAGATGTTTAATCACGTTACAAAGTCGGACATTTGAACACAGCCACTGTGGTCTTCCCGCCCGAAGGTGGCAAACAGAAAGAAGAGGAGTGATTGATCCTCACTTTCCACCTCATAGCGATAAAAAGACCAAATCAATACAAGTTGATAGAGGCTGCTGCTGTTGCACCAGCTCACTGTTAAACAGCGTGGGACAAGCTGATAGAGGCTGCTGTTGCACCAGCTCACTGTTAAACAGCGTGGGACAAGCTGATAGAGGCTGCTGTTGCACCAGCTCACTGTTAAACAGCGTGGGACAAGCTGATAGAGGCTGCTGCTGTTGCACCAGCTCACTGTTAAACAGCGTGGGGCAAGTTGATAGAGGCTGTTGCACCAGCTCACTGTTAAACAGCGTGGGACAAGCTGATAGAGGCTGCTGCTGTTGCACCAGCTCACTGTTAAACAGCGTGGGACAAGTTGATAGAGGCTGCTGTTGCACCAGCTCACTGTTAAACAGCGTGGGACAAGCTGATAGAGGCTGCTGCTGCACCAGCTTACTGTTAAACAGCATGGGACAAGTTAGGCTGCTGCTGTTGCACCAGCTCACCGTTAAACAGCATGGGACAAGTTAGGCTGCTGCTGTTGCACCAGCTCACCGTTAAACAGCATGGGACAAGTTAGGCTGCTGCTGTTGCACCAGCTCACTGTTAAACAGCGTGGGATGGAGGCAAGAGACAGACAAACAGATAAATACATAAGATAAATATGTATTTCTCTGGCTTCTACCATCATTCCCTCAAACGGACAGGGGGACGACCGCTTACCAATTTCCAACCTGGTGCTATATTTTGACCAGTCTGCACAACACTGTTCCTCCAATAATTGTCTAGCAGGGTAGCGACGGTGTCCTAAATAGGACAAATGGTGTGAGTGCTGGACGCAGGCAGTGATGTGTGTGTGTTGTGATGTGTGTGTGTGTGTGTGTGTGTGTGTGTGTGTGTGTGTGTGTGTGTGTGTGTGTGTGTGTGTGTGTGTGTGTGTGTGTGTGTGTGTGTGTGTGTGTGTGTGTGTGTGTGTGTGTGTGTGTGTGTGTGTGTGTGTGTGTGTGTGTGTGTGTGTGTGGTGCCATGGCGGGTAAGAGGTTGTAGAGCCGGAGTGATTAAAGCAATGAATCACCGGTGGGGAGGTCTCGGGCACTGGCGTCATGTCGCACGCAAGCTGGCAACACAGAGCAGAGCGGGGCATGCAGCAGCAGCAGCCCTAACGACCAGTGAATGAAGTGTGTGTGTGTGTGTGTGTGTGTGTGTGTGTGTGAGAGAGAGAGAGAGAGAGAGAGAGAGAGAGAGAGCGAGAGAGGACGTGTTTCAATGTGGACACGTTCTCTCTCGCTCTGAGGGTGTTTGCACAACACTGTACAAATGGTGTCCAATTTCGCTCTCGTTCTCCGGTTGCGGACACAGGACTCATAAATCTATAGTGGATCTGTGTGTAGGGCAAATAAACTATGGGGGGGGGGGGGAGGGGGGATGAACTATCAACTTGTCAAACTAGCAAAAAATAAAATAAAATAAAATATGCATGAAATGTTTGACTGAAAATACTTGGGAGAAGAAGTTTGGGCTTATTTACAGGTAAACGGTCTGATTCAGATTCAGATTGTTGCTGAGCAGATGCCTTCAAAAATTCACCTTGTGTCGTGAGGCAGCTGGAGTCGCCAGATCACGATGCCAGATATGAGCATGTGACTTGACGACTCCACCAGCGGTGTGTGGACCAATCAGCGTCCGAGGAAGGAGGAGGCGGTCCTCCTAAGTGGTTGAAGTTAACCCGTAATAGACGGTGATAGACAGATCGTTCATCCAATCACCTGCCAGGTATTTTTTGAAAGTGCCTGCCCCTTTTCCCCAAACACTTTCCAAGGACGCGTTCCCAGATGGTTCTGTGTAACAAATCATCCGGCATCTCAGGTTATTCAAAAATGCTAAATCCTTCCCAAAAACACGACAACTAGAACCGGAACTATAAGAATCCAGGATAGAACACGGGCCAGGCCATGTTCACATTACAGGCAAATCTGATTTGCTGATAAAGTCATTAATCATCATTATCTTGATTGGTTTCCCAAATCTGATTTGGGAGTGTGTCCGCACTGCCACAAATCTGATTCTCAAGTCGGATCTGTGTGTCCAGACCTAAACAGCCTATCTGCATGGGTTGCTATTGTAGCGACGTGGGCGTCAGTAAATACGTACGTTGGTGACGTGGTTTTCCTGCGCAGAAGCATTTGATGACGAGTTGCGAATGACGTTCAAATCAGATTTGGTGGATCTGCGCGTCCGCACTCAAGTCACATCAGTCGAAAGCAGATTGGAAACTACCTCCATATGTGGTTTGGGACAAGTGACACAAATCAGACTTGGAGGGTCCAGACTCATAAAACCAATCTGGATAAAGTCATTAATAGGTGACTAAAGTTCACAAATCAGATTTGGCCTCCTAGTCTGAACATGGCCTTAGAGAGCGAGAAAGACAAGAGGATCTAGAGTGGAAACCAAGGCAGCTGGCCAACTTGACAGAACATTTGTCTTATTCCAGCAAGGCGTCAATGTCAATGTGAGCGAAACCCACAGGCTGTCATGGTCGGTAACTACCTCTCTACAACAGCAGAATACTTATGCCTGCTTTAACAGAGTGTAGCCTCCATAACAACAACACAAGCATCCAGCAACTCCCTGCAGACGAAGCAGGGAGCAACAACGTGCAGCAGAAGCCATTATCTGCTCCATCCTGCACCAGTGTTGCTGCACAGCTCCTCTTGGTGCAGCAGCAGTGGGACAAGTGAAACCGAGATGAATCAGCGCGGATTCCTCGTGAGTCCCGAGTGGTAGCGAGTGGATTGGTTAAACTCACTCCCCAGGTATAAAGGCATGTTAATCAGCTCCGCCAAGGGAGCTAGCTCTCTTGGCGTTGCGGTTAACATGTCGGACTCCCAAGCCGAAGGTCGGCGGTTCGTACCCACCCCTGGACAAGCCCTTAACATGGGTTGCTGCAAGTACCACCTACACAACGCCGTTACACAAGCATACAGTACATGGAATAAGTGTGACTATGCATTTGTGTTCATGCATTCAAACCCATGCTGCAGGTGTGTTGGTGTAAAACCAATTTAAATGGAAGAACCTCTCTGGTATTTGACCCTAACGCAAACCATAATGCTGTTGTTTTACGAAATGAAATTGGTCTCTTTGTAAAATAAATTAATTTGATTTAGGCATCTTATTATTACCAAATTAGTATTTAACCGCATGCCATCCTACTTCATTTAATAGTCATAACACCATTATATCAGTGTATATATAGTATTCTGTTACATCACCACATCTTGGTAGGAAAAACAGGTGATTATAATAAATGAGGAAAAATCATAAAATATCATATTGGTAGGGAATGCATGTGATATCATGGGAATACTATGGATCCCAAACTCTTTATCCTTTATCTTTTATTCAGTAGCAGCAAAATTCAGCTCAGAATAAAAGCAGTTGAGTGAGTAGATCCCACGCCAGGCGGGCACAGCGGGGGACGCCTGCAGAGCGAGTCGATCCCACGCAAGCGGGCACAGCGGGGGACGCCTGCAGAGCGAGCAGCAAGACTCAGTGATCACACGGTCTGTGACTCAGTCTGAATCAACAGCTGGGTCATATCCATCTGTTGATACACAGCCTAAAAGAAAAAATCTATATTTTATCCCAGCAAGGAGGAATATTAACACAGAGTGTGGGTGGATGTAGGCTACCACTGGGCGAAAAGGGCCAGAATCCAGAAATATGACGATTGGATATCTCTGAGATTCTCTAGAGAATACGCTATGTTGCATATTCTGAGTTTTGTTGATATGCGCCATTTCTGGTCAAGTATGTAGCTACTCAACATCGTGAGGACATACCAGATACATCTTATTTTTGTCATGTATGTGTTCCAAATATATCCAAAATATCCAAGCTCAATATTTTTTCTAGAATACCGGTCGAGTTTGTTTGTTACCATATCTGGTCAAATATGAATGAAAGATACCCGGTATATTTCATTTCGTTTCTTTGTTTTCTGCCAGCAGGAGGGGAATGAAATCATGAGCTTCGGGACATAAAGGGCAGAGTGGCATGTCTTTCTGGCTGGGCAGGCCCGCCCCGGCCCAGAGTGATATAGAAGAGAGAGTGGCGCCAACGGAAGTCCAAGATGCATGACTCACGTAGCTATAGTGTGTGCGGGGGAATAGTTCCAGGAAATACATGTTGAATGCATAAAATAAAGCTGATAATATACAATTTGATTGTTTAAACGTCTTACCCTTTCAAAAGTACATCACAACCCGGTCCATTCTGCTGCGACTCGACAGCGCTGCTTAATCCAGAACCTTACTTCTGGGAACGATTGCGAGGTAAAAAAAAAAAAAGTCCATTGGTGTGAGTGGAGATGACGCAACTCTTCTATCTCTATGGCTCTGGTCTGGCCTTGGCAGCCACTCGGCAGGCTATGATAAGGTTTATTGGTGACAACGAGTCCAGAGGGAGAGGGGATCAGAGAGGAGGAAGAGCTGTGAGCCGCTGCTGCCAACTTCCGTTTGGTCTTTTTACTGATCTTTACAAGGGTCAAAGTCAAAGTCGCACAACTCTGTGTGAAGCCACTTGGACACACGTAGTGGCAAACAACGCAGAAAGGCGTCTGTTGTTACGTCACGGAACTAGAAATCACCCCCCCCCCCCCTCATTTCCGTGCTCTATCCTTCCTGTTGTGTTAGGATGGTGGCCTGCGTTATACATGGCTGTAGTAATGACAGCGATAAAGCCCCAGTGGTTTGTTTCTATGCTGTCTCTACCGTCCGCAGACGTGAAGGGAGCGAGACTGAGGACTGACGTTTTTTCTTTCGTTTATTACAGGCATTAACGGCAGCATACAAACAACAACCCTGTTTTTTCTTTATTGCTGTCATCACCATCGCTATTTTGTAATAGACCTTAACGCAACAGAAAGGACAATAAGGCTGTTACTAGTTGTCAGCTGCAGCACTGCAATAGCCTTTTCTCTGGTCTCTCCAAAAAAGAACTTAAGCAACTCCAGCTCATTCAGAATGCTGCTGCTAGAGTTCTAACAAGGACTAAGAAAGCTGATCATATCACTCCAGTTCTTAAGTCCTTACACTGGTTGCCAGTGTGTCAGAGAATAGATTTTAAAATACTGTTACTAGTCTACAAATCACTTAACGGCCTAGGCCCAAAATACATAGCTGAATTGCTCCCACGCTACGAACCGTCTAGAACTCTTAGGTCAACAGGGTCCAGCTTATTAACTGTCCCTAGGATCAAATCAAATCATGGGAAGGCCGCATTCACCCACTATGCTTCTGCTAGCTGGAACAAACTGCCTGAAGACCTCAGATCTGCCCCAACCTTACTTACTTTTAAAAATAGACTAAAGACTTTTATGTTTACCGTCGCTTTTAACTGCTGACAGCTACTATGCAAACCCAATGAGTCCTCTATAAGTTTTTAGCTCTTTCTGCAACTGCTGCGCCTGTTGCTTAATGCACTTTTTATACTCTTTTTTAAAGTTTTGTTGTGATGCTTTTAAATGTCCATTTTATTCTCTTCTTTTCTTTTCTTTTCTTTTCCTGTCAACCATTTTATGTGAAGCACTTTGAATTGCCTCTGTGTATGAAATGTGCTATACAAATAAACTTGACTTGACTTGACTTGACTTGACTTAAAGACTTTTATGTTTACCGTCGCTTTTAACTGCTGACAGCAGTTTTTTAGGAGATGTGTGTGGCCTATAAAGGTTTGAGTCCAACTATTATAAAGGTTATGGGCATTTTTAACTGCTGCACCTGTTGCTTAATGCACCTTTTATGCTCTTTTTCTGTTGTGATGATTTTACATGTATATTTTATCCTCTTATTCTTTTATTTCCTCGTGTCAACCATTTTTTGTGAAGCACTTTGAATTGCCTCTGTGTATGAAATGTGCTATACAAATAAACTTGACTTGACTTGACTTGACTGTGCGTGCAGGACGGTATGTCAACAATATGACCGTGGCGACCGTGATGCTGCTGATCGAATACTATCTATAGATGTGATTTCAAGTTCGTATTATTTCCAACATAACTTGTATAATTTGAAGCTGTCACGTATTCGATTGATTTCCACCGAAGGCAAGTCATTTCAAAGTCTGTTGTTTTCAAAGCCACTTTCTTTCTGACTGAGGCTGAGGTTGTGGAACAGCGTGGGCGAAGAGGTCGCTGCACGACGCTCAAGTATAGGCTTTTATTCTGAAATAGAATATTAAAGCAGACGTGTGGAAAACAAAGAGATGACCCATGTGGGCAGAATCAACCTTTTCCAATATTTATCCTCCTCGAAATATTCTAAAAGATGGCTCAGAGGCAATATCAATACACATGAAGATTTCAGACGCTGTGATCGATGGTGCGCTCTGCGTATGACATGAGTAGGGATGTTAATGATTAATGAACAATCGATTAATCGATCATTAAGGATTTGATCGATCAAACTATATGTTAACCGATTAATCGACTATGTGCTATTTTATCATTTTTCTTTTCTTTTCTGAAATGATTTAACACCACAAGGGCAAAATGTAACTTTCACTGCTCATACAGAGGAAGAAGAAAGCCAAGCTAGCAGACACAAAGTCCAGGGTGGGAGAATTACACCCAAAAAGACAACAGTCATCATTGTAAACATTGTAATACAATGTTGAAATATCTCACGTCCACAATGACCGCTAAATGCAGGACGTTTAGTTGGTTGATCAACTTGTTGGGTCGGCCTAAAGACACGTGTAAAACCTTGCATTTTGTGTTTTTTATTTTGTATGTCAAAAGCAGTTTTTAATAATCGATTAAATGATCGTTAACCTGACCAATTAATCGATTAAGGAAATTGATAAAAAATTTGCATCATGAGACGCACTTAGAAAAGCTCCTGCATAGTCAGGCACTTGAGCTGTTTCAAGCGTCTTTTTCTGATGTTCTCTGAGATGAATGGAAGTTGGAATTTATTGATGCTCGATTAATCTCCCCTGACTTCTAAAATCCAGCCAGCGTTCCTACTATATTCTATGAGGAAAGTCAGGTCTTGTTTTAATGATCTTATGACATATGACATCCTAAGTGGCCGAACACACCAGACGCCAAAGCCGTGCCGAACTGAAGCTTGAAGCAGACATCAAGCTGATCTGACGCCAAAGCGGTCACACCAGAAACACTCTCTTTTCCTCAGCGGCCGGCTCGGAGCTGCTGCTGCTCTGGCCCCTCCCACCCCTCACAGGCCCCTCCCACCCCTCACAGGCCCCTCCCACCACCCCTCACAAACTGCATTGACTGTCTGCCTGTCAGCTCGGGATCAGCGCGCGGCACACTTGGAAAATAGAACAGAAGCTGAAACTATCGGATCAGCGTGGCGTCGGCGTGGCGTGGCGTGGCGTGGCGTGGCGTGGCGTGGCGTGGCGTGGCGTGGCGTGGCGTGGCGTGGCGTGGCGTGGCGTGGCGTGGCGTGGCGTGGCGTGGCGTGGCGTGCAGCCGGTGTGAACGGACTCGCCTGTTAAACAAGGACGCTGAATTGAAACTGCGTGGCTTTGGTGTTGCTTTGGCGTATGGTGTGAACGTGCACTTACAATCGGAAAGGCTTTCAGTGTCAGGAACAGGCAATGTAAAGCGATGAGCGTAGCCGTTACTAGAGGCAAACTTTTTTCAGATCGGTGCTTCTATTTCGACGCGGAGGGGGTTCGACTTTGTTCTAGGAGACAGCAGCGAGCTTTTTGCCATTCAGTATTGTTTGGCAGACAATGTCGGTCGGCTGGAAAGCAAAAACGTTTGAGGAGCTGCGAGACAGAAATAAATGGCTTCTATTTTGAGACACCTGTCTCTGTTTAGACAACCTAGATATGCCAATACTTGATCTGGCATGCTGTCAGTGTACGAACCCGAGAGATTGTATGCATGGCTGGCTGTGCTGTGCTCCCGCGTTGGTTGTTTGATGAGATGAAAGAGAACTCAGCTTCTCTAAACTCTCGCCTGCTTGAAGGGGAGAACGTCTGTCTCCGTCAGGGCCTGCAGGAGGTGATTGTCATGCAAAGATTCTACCTCTGCGTCTAAATCCACAATCACACAGATATAGATATGCCCTCACTTAGAAAGTCGTTTCCCAGTTTGTGTGAAATAAATGATATAAAAAAACATGGGAAAAGACTGTGTGCTGCCTTATAAAGCTTATGTCTCTCGGCCCTGGGGGATTCTCTCCCGAGCTGACTGGTGGATGTGTGGTTTTACAGCATGGGAGGCTCCAATGACTCTGGCACCAAGACAAGAAAAACAAGTAGCCTACAGTCAGATTAGCAGCGTCTAGATTCATTCCAGCCCGAAGACTTTGAGATGGAACCCACAGGCGATGCCAATATGCATAATGCTTTCAGACATGTCCGATCGATAGCGCCGTCATCGCTGACAAACACACTTAAGAAATTCATGAAGTTCTTCAAGCGTGGTGAGAAGAGGCATCTTGCACTGAAGCTAAAGCAGTCTCCAGAGATCTGCCGTCTACAGCTATTGATGCTAAACCACTCGCCAAGCTAACGAGCCACAACAAAAGAACAGTCATGGAATCAAAACAGTTTGGAGTTGTCACATACAGCTGCTGGCAACAAAAGAACATGAAAACATTCTCAGAACATGAATTCAATTCACATTGAATTCAATTGGGAAACGGTGCGTGTTTAACTTCATATGGAAAAAGTATCTGTTTAACTTGCAGGAGATTTGGAGGGAAAGTC
The DNA here is from genome assembly GCF_964638095.1 of Poromitra crassiceps. NCBI lineage: Eukaryota > Metazoa > Chordata > Actinopteri > Beryciformes > Melamphaidae > Poromitra > Poromitra crassiceps. The sequence continues at coordinate 24,056,107 of NC_139646.1, forward strand.
ATTTTTCAATGGACGCCCTGAAAAAACCCTCTACAAACACAAGGCTTTTTATCACCTAATAGCCAGCAGGCAAAAGAAACGGTTGGAAACATTGAAAGAGTGACTCGCACACGGGGCGTCCTGGCTGCCTGCTCCTCTCTCTCTCCCTCTCTCTCTCTCTCTCTCTCTCTCTCTCTCTGTCTCTCTCTCTCTCTCTCTCTCTCTGTTTAAAGACCCATTAGCCATTCACGCTTAATGGCCAGGGTATCTCAGACAATTGCAAGTCATCTCTGGGAGAAAGGACGTGCGACCGAGCGTGACGGAGAGCTAATTGAAGTCCGCTGACACCATTAACAAACTGCCACCGGGGTGATAGCCAGTCATATAACAAGAGTCCGAGGAGGAGGAGAGACTGTGAGGAGAGAGGAGGAGAGACTGTGAGGAGAGAGGAGGAGAGAGGCTGTGAGGAGAGAGGAGGAGAGACTGTGAGGAGAGAGGAGGAGAGACTGTGAGGACAGAGGAGGAGAGAGACTGTGAGGACAGAGGAGGAGAGAGACTGTGAGGACAGAGGAGGAGAGAGGCTGTGAGGAGAGAGGAGGAGAGAGGCTGTGAGGAGAGAGGAGGAGAGAGACTGTGAGGAGAGAGGAGGAGAGAGACTGTGAGGGCAGAGGAGGAGAGACTGTGAGGGCAGAGGAGGAGAGAGACTGTGAGGACAGAGGAGGAGAGACTGTGAGGACAGAGGAGGAGAGACTGTGAGGAGAGAGGAGGAGAGAGACTGTGAGGGCAGAGGAGGAGAGACTGTGAGGACAGAGGAGGAGAGACTGTGAGGAGAGAGGAGGAGAGAGACTGTGAGGACAGAGGAGGAGAGAGACTGTGAGGACAGAGGAGGAGAGACTGTGAGGGCAGAGGAGGAGAGAGACTGTGAGGAGAGAGGAGGAGAGAGACTGTGAGGGCAGAGGAGGAGAGACTGTGAGGACAGAGGAGGAGAGACTGTGAGGGCAGAGGAGGAGAGAGACTCTGAGGACAGAGGAGGAGAGAGACTGTGAGGGCAGAGGAGGAGAGACTGTGAGGACAGAGGAGGAGAGAGGCTGTGAGGGCAGAGGAGGAGAGAGACTGTGAGGACAGAGGAGGAGAGAGACTGTGAGGACAGAGGAGGAGAGACTGTGAGGGCAGAGGAGGAGAGAGGCTGTGAGGACAGAGGAGGAGAGACTGTGAGGACAGAGGAGGAGAGAGGCTGTGAGGGCAGAGGAGGAGAGAGACTGTGAGGACAGAGGAGGAGAGAGACTGTGAGGGCAGAGGAGGAGAGACTGTGAGGTCACAGAGGAGGAGAGAGACTGTGAGGACAGAGGAGGAGAGACTGTGAGGGCAGAGGAGGAGAGAGGCTGTGAGGACAGAGGAGGAGAGAGGCTGTGAGGGCAGAGGAGGAGAGACTGTGAGGACAGAGGAGGAGAGACTGTGAGGACAGAGGAGGAGAGAGGCTGTGAGGACAGAGGAGGAGAGACTGTGAGGACAGAGGAGGAGAGAGGCTGTGAGGGCAGAGGAGGAGAGAGACTGTGAGGACAGAGGAGGAGAGAGACTGTGAGGGCAGAGGAGGAGAGACTGTGAGGTCACAGAGGAGGAGAGAGACTGTGAGGACAGAGGAGGAGAGACTGTGAGGGCAGAGGAGGAGAGAGGCTGTGAGGACAGAGGAGGAGAGAGGCTGTGAGGGCAGAGGAGGAGAGACTGTGAGGACAGAGGAGGAGAGACTGTGAGGACAGAGGAGGAGAGAGGCTGTGAGGACAGAGGAGGAGAGAGACTGTGAGGACAGAGGAGGAGAGACTGTGAGGACAGAGGAGGAGAGACTGTGAGGACAGAGGAGGAGAGACTGTGAGGACAGAGGAGGAGAGAGACTGTGAGGGCAGAGGAGGAGAGAGACTGTGAGGACAGAGGAGGAGAGACTGTGAGGACAGAGGAGGAGAGACTGTGAGGACAGAGGAGGAGAGACTGTGAGGACAGAGGAGGAGAGAGACTGTGAGGGCAGAGGAGGAGGAGAGACTGTGAGGACAGAGGAGGAGAGACTGTGAGGACAGAGGAGGAGAGAGACTGTGAGGGCAGAGGAGGAGGAGAGACTGTGAGGACAGAGGAGGAGAGAGACTGTGAGGACAGAGGAGGAGAGGCTATGAGGACAGAGGAGGAGAGACTGTGAGGAGAGAGGAGGAGAGAGACTGTGAGGACAGAGGAGGAGAGACTGTGAGGACAGAGGAGGAGAGAGACTGTGAGGACAGAGGAGGAGAGAGACTGTGAGGACAGAGGAGGAGAGAGACTGTGAGGACAGAGGAGGAGAGAGACTGTGATGAGATAGCATGTGTGTGTGCGCTGTCTTAGCCTTTTCAACACACTGGTATACACAGCGCTATATTTGGATAGTAGTTGTTGGACACTTATGGAGATTGTGTTCTAGTACCATGTTTTTTGCACGGGTGGTCCCAGTAGCAATCAGTGGCCTGACTCTGGGGCAGTGTTAGCACACATTACCCCACCTTCAACCCGGCCGGAGAAGCACCACAGATGCTGATGCGTGGCGGCGGTGGCGTGGACCTCACTGTGCTGTGGATTTGATTTGGTTGTGACTGTCTTTATTTCCCCAGGGCCGCGGTGCTATCACAGCCAGGCGAGGAGGTGAGCCATCACACTGAATGGAAATGCTCCCAAACATCTGCAGCGTGTGAGAGAGCAGCCCCAGGGACAGATACTGGATAATGGCTATCTGATTGACTGGGCCAAGAGAGGAGCAGAGGACAGAACGGGAAGATGAGAAGCGCAGGAAGCTCTGTTTGCCTTCCTGCACACATGAATAGGCCTATAATAATATGTAAAGCAGATGGTTCTCAACGTGGGCTCCAGGGACCACCAGGGGTCCTTGAAGAGGTTCCAGGTGGGCCCATCCAGCAAATTAAAGAATTGTGAAAATTATTTCATTTTACAAGAAGTTAAAATGGAGAAGAATGACTACTGTTTTAATCAGAGTTTTTCCCTGTCATCTCTCTACCTGCAATAGACAATGTCAATGAAACTATTGTCAGATTTGGGTCAAAATCGCCTCAAATTCAAGATTCAAGATTCGCTTTAATAGCCACAGTAAGTAATCAGATCTTCTTCTTCTTCGAGTCCGTAGCAATCTCAGATGTCGTTCTGCCAATATCGGGCACAGGCCACAGCTGATGGGGAAGGTTCTGCCAGGTCTTCTGGACTGCACTGGGGGGCATCAGCACATTCCAGTAGGTGGGACATTGTCTGCACAGATCCACATCTACACGTGTCTTCTGTTGTATAGTTCCAGGCTTTCATCAGTGCTTTGCACCTCCCCTGTTCTACACGCAGTCTATTAAGGGACTTCCAGGTTGTCCAGCCTAGATCGTGGCCACTAGCGAGGCTTTCTGTTGGTGTAATTCCTCTCTCCAACCATTCGAGAGCTCGTGTGTTGTAGCTGTGCCATTCATCTTCCCAGATGTTGGCCCTTGCTGCTTCTTTGGTTGTCTGGAGGGGCAGAACTGTCTTCACAAAGCTGGCTCTGGATCGGAGCCTCCATGGGGGTGCTACATGGCCATGTAAGGGATGTCTGGTGTCTGTCTCCTGTGTTCTCCGTTCATCTTGAGCGATACCCAATCGTCTGATGTGCGGAGGAGAGATGCCGGCTAGCGCATACAGGCACGGGACAGGTGTTGTCTTGACACAGCCCGTGATGATGCGGCAGGTGTCATTCAAGGCTGTGTCGACCAGTTTGGTATGACGTGATCGGCTCCAGCTTGAGCAGGCATACTCTGCTGTAGAGAAGCACAGGGCCATGGCAGTTGCACGGATTGTTGGTGGATCCGCGCCCCACTTGGAGTTCACTAGTTTGCGTAGGATGTTGTTACGGGTGTTGACCTTGGCTTTGGTGTTCTCCAGGTGTTTCTTGAAGGAGAGTGTCCTGTCGAGTGTAACTCCAAGATACATGGGATGCATGTGGTTGGACAGTTTATGGCCGTCCCAGGTGACGCTCAGTTCTTTCTTCGCGTCTCGGTTCCTCAGGTGGAAGCTGCAGAGTTGGGTTTTTGATGGGTTGGGTTTCAGGTGGTTGTTATTGTAATAGCTTGACATATCTTGGAGGGCACTTTCAAGGACAGACTCAATCTTCTGGAAGTCTACTTGTTGGGTAATCAGATTACAAACAAGGAATTTGACTGACAAGTGTATGCAGCGCAGCGGTCACAACAATAGGAGAAGACAAAAGCAACACAGAAAAACAATCACAAATTATAAAGATGATATCAATAAATAGGGGGTCTCTGATGTGGACTAAATTAGGGGTCCTTGATATGAAAAAGGTTGAGAACCACTGATGTAAAGCATGTTTGTGCATGCTTATCAGTCTGTGTGTGTGTGTGTGTGTGTGTGTGTGTGTGTGTGTGCGCGTGCGTGTGTGTGTGTGTGTGTGTGTGTGTGTGTGTGTGTGTGTGTGTGTGTGTGTGTGTGTGTCTGCGCGTGCGTGTGTGTGCGTGTGCGTGCCCGTGGCTCTAATGAAGGCTGCTTACAGAATAATGAGAGATGTGGTCAGATAATGCAGGAGGTAATTACTCCAGCGTGCAGCAGCCACTG
>NC_139646.1:24065902-24192701 GCF_964638095.1 Poromitra crassiceps
TGCTATCTTCAGCGTGTAGGGGACGTGTAGGGGGCTAGCTTGCTATCTTCAGCATGTAGGGGGCGTGTAGGGGGCTAGCCTGCTCGCTAGCATTGTTGTTGTTTCACAGCAGCGGGGGCATTTGATAGCGGACACGCAGAGAGCAGAAAGGGATTTCCCTTCGCTCTCTGATGGAAATGGTCAGCGTCAATGGCAGCTTATCCCCATAGCCTGCTTCCAGTGAGTCAGACTAGGTCTTGATTGACACAATATACAGTGAGTCAGACTACCTCTTGATTGACACAATATACAGTGAGTCAGACTACGTCTTGATTGACACAATATACAGTGATTCAGACTACGTCTTGATTGACACAATATACAGTGAGTCAGACTAGGTCTTGATTGACACAATATACAGTGAGTCAGACTAGGTCTTGATTGACACAATATACAGTGAGTCAGACTAGGTCTTGATTGACACAATATACAGTGAGTCAGACTACCTCTTGATTGACACAATATACAGTGAGGCAGACTACGTCTTGATTGACACAATATACAGTGAGTCAGACTACGTCTTGATTGACACAATATACTGTACAGTGAGTCAGACTACGTCTTGATTGACACAATATACAGTGAGTCAGACTAGGTCTTGATTGACACAATATACAGTGAGTCAGACTAGGTCTTGATTGACACAATATACAGTGAGTCAGACTACGTCTTGATTGACACAATATACAGTGAGTCAGACTACGTCTTGATTGACACAATATACAGTGAGTCAGACTAGGTCTTGATTGACACAATATACACCTGATTTGAACAGCTGCTTTCGGCACAACCACATAATGTATCTTGAAGCATAGCCTAGAAAAACCTGCAAGAACTCAATGTGCTGCACTGTGAAACACACTAACGGCCATTTCTAAGGAGCTGCTGTCTTTATAACAATTCACGATGCAGTAGCTACTGTTCCACAGACACATTGGCTTCTTAGCGCTGTAAAGGAGAAACAGCACACTAAAACAGCCCATTTTGTAATGACCGTTCCTGAGAGGCTAAGACATGACATGTTTATGGATCTAGTCGTCGATACGTATCTCTTTGAACGGCAGTGTTAAAGTCGGAGTGGTAGGTCGTTTGTTTAGTGGTGCTGTTATGGTGCAGGGGGGTCTGCCTGTCCATCAACCCATAGCTCAAACAATAATGTTTGCCTTAAATATGCAATATCTGGGATGGAGACACACACACGCACGCACGCACACACACACACACGCACGCACGCGCACGCACGCACGCACACACACACACACGCACACACGCACACACACGCACACACACCGGGGTTACCATCCAAAACACACATTATCTCGCCCTGCAATCCCTCATGCCCAGCAGCAATCAATGTGTTTTATCGATTCCCTCTTAGACAGCAGCTTGTAAGACATTAGGCTCTTCTCTAGTTCTGCCGTTCCCCCTAACCCCCCATGTTAGAGGGTCTACTCGCTACTTAGCAAGGCCTCAGACACACACGGATGTGCACGCACACACACACATACACACACACACACACACACACACACGCAGATGCACACACACACACACACATACACACACACGCACACGCACGCACACACGCACACGCACACACGCGCAGATGTACACACGCACACACACATGCACACACATACATTACACACACACGCACACACACACACACACACAACTCCCCCTTGCTCATACACACATGGACACATACACACATGGGAGCTCATTTGGGAAAGCGTACTCACTTCCAGCACAAGTCTGAATCCCCTCGACTCTCACATCAATCTCCTGTTCAGCAGGCAGACAAGGTGGCAACTCCATGTGCTAAATGCCAGCGGGGGCTCACACACACACACACACACACACACACACACAATCGCGCGTGCACACACACACACACACACACACACACACACACACACGCGCACACACACACACACACACACACACACACACACACACACACACACACACACACACGCAGACACACACACACACACACACACACACACACACACACACACACACACACAGTTAGTTTGTATGTGTGTCAGTTGGTATGTGTGTCAGTTTGTATGTGTGTCAGTTGGTATGTGTGTCAGTTGGTATGTGTGTCAGTTGGTATGTGTCTGGGGGGCCTTGTCGTCGGTGTATGAGTGAATGCTATTAGGGCTTTAGCTTTCCATTCAAACAGAAGGCCCGGCAGCACAGAGCGCCGCTGTGCTTTTGCCCCAGAGGCCGGCTTTTCTTACGGGAGCTTCAACGCGATCAATTCGCCAAACCTGGGCGAGCGAGAGATGGATGTGAGGGGGTGGAGCGAGGGACGCATGGATGGCTCGATGGAGGGAGGGGGAGACAGAAGCAAGATGGAGGGAGGGGGAGGCAGAAGCAAGATGGAGGGAGGGGGAGACAGAAGCCAGATGGAGGGAGGGGGAGACAGAAGCAAGATGGAGGGAGGGGGAGACAGAAGCAAGATGGAGGGAGGGGGAGACAGAAGCAAGATGGAGGGAGGGGGAGACAGAAGCCAGATGGAGGGAGGGGGAGACAGAAGCAAGGCCAGCAGGATTGATGACAGAGATGTCCACCGGCAGAGAAATCCCTCGCTTTTTTGCCAGGAGGCGTCCGGTGGGTCGCCGGGGCCGAGCAGAACCGAGTCAGATCGAGGAGATGGAGGCAAAGAGAGCAGAAGCACACAAGGGTGACGGACAAAAGCAGTGTCCTCCCTGTCCTCCCTCTGTCGCTGTCCTCCCTCTGTCGCTGTCCTCCCTCTGTCCCTGAGGTTGTGAAATGACATCCTTCTACATGCTTCAGGCTGTTGTCATTCACTGTTTCTACTTATATGCCTATGAAAGGTCATGGACTATCATTCGTATATCTAACCCACGTAATGTCAACCCCGTTCTCACATCTCTTACAAGCACAATAAGCACTAGTTCCAGTTCCCAAGTCTAAAAGTCAATGGGATGTTTGTTTGGGGGTTTCGGTTAAATTAATCAAATAAGGTCTGTGGTTACCAAAGGTTTACTTTGTTAAAGCTGCATTCAGCGATGTTTTAGTGTTAAAATAAGTGTTACATGGCTCTATCTTCTGACAGCAATCACTGAAATAGAGTGTTTGGTCAGTGACTTGGAACTCCCAACCCCCCACTGTCCTCTATCTCTCTCCTGTTAGTCCTGCATGCAGGGCGGACGTATCAGGCGTCGCGATATGACCTTCCGTTTCCCAGAAAATGTAAACATTTCTCTGATTGGGTCAACATTTGGTGTTGACCTCGCACCATCCGAACAATAAAATCTACATGTAATCTGCGCTTCAGCCCCTCCACAAAGGGAGGTCGGTGCTCTTAGAAGAGGACAGGATACTGGAAACCGTTGAATTGACTGGAGCACACGAAATCACTGGCCAACCATTTGAATGAGGTACAAAAAAAAATCACCTGATTAAAATGGACTCTAAATCTCTGTCCTGCTGTGTTTATTTTCATGTGTTTTGCTTTTTCTGGTGTGATTGCATCTTTCACATTTAATTGGGATACAGCAAAGCTTTACTGTAATTAAATGAATTGAAGGGCATGTCTATCAAGCAAGCCCAACACAGCTGCCCCTAGAGGAGACAGAGGGAAGTGTAGACAGCGGGGTAGCAGGGGGCGCTGCACCAGAGGAAATGGCACAGTGTGTTCGTGGAGAGACAACACAGCACGCTATACTTAAAGACAGGAAGTGGAGAAGAGACAACACAGCACGCTATACTTAAAGACAGGAAGTGGAGATTTCTCACAGACAATGGGCGTCAATGAAAGGAAGTTACTCAGCAAATGAAAGTGTCGGGACAGATGTCAGAGGGAGCCAGCTCACAAACAGTCTGAGAGGCATTCCAGAGACCGCTGCAGTCTGCAAACCAGAGGCTGCTGCAGTCTGCAAACCAGAGGCTGCTGCAGTCTGCAAACCAGAGGCTGCTGCAGTCTGCAAACCAGAGGCTGCTGCAGTCTGCAAACCAGAGGCCGCTGCAGTCTGCAAACCAGAGACCGCTGCAGTCTGCAAACCAGAGACCGCTGCAGTCTGCAAACCAGAGACCGCTGCAGTCTGCAAACCAGAGACCGCTGCAGTCTGCAAACCAGAGACCGCTGCAGTCTGCAAACCAGAGACCGCTGCAGTCTGCAAACCAGAGGCCGCTGCAGTCTGCAAACCAGAGGCTGCTGCAGTCTGCAAACCAGAGGCCGCTGCAGTCTGCAAACCAGAGGCCGCTCAACAGCCATCAAGCAGCAAAAGGTAAGAGGAAAATGACTGGCTGCTTATCAGGCAGCACGGTCAATAAAGCGTTCATGATAAAGGCAGTTTGGATGATTGGAGTTTTTAACTGTGCGATCATATAACTGTTAGACCAACCGCAGGATGACAGCTGTGACTGACTGATACTGATAGCAGGCTTGTTGTGCTGGATATATGAAGTCCAGGTGAGCAAGATTAAGAAGAAGAACAGACATGATGTGTTACACACAGAGCAACAGAACAGACATGATGTGTTACACACAGAGCAGCAGAACAGACATGATCAGAATCAGAATCAGAATCACTTTTATTGCCACAGTATGCAAGTTACATACGAGGAATTTGTCTTAGTGTCTGTATGCAGCGTAGCGGTTACATCAATATACAGGGATAAGAAGTAGGAAGATACAGTAACTAACGGCAATCGCAAGGTAGCAAGTGCAATCAAATCGAATCAAATCGAGTCAATATATACAATATGTACATGAGTGGTGAAGTGTTCTGTGGATGATAAATATGAATTTACGTTGGATTTACATGAGATTTACAGACTGAGTTAAATATACGTTAAATAGGCAGTGGATTTACATGAATTTACAGTCAGAGTTAGATAAGAGTTTACATTGAATGTACATGAAATTTACAGGCTAAGTTAAATAAATGATGTGTTACACACAGAGCAACAGAAAGTAATCAAGATGAATTCCCCGGCTGCTGAAAACTTCAAGTGGAGTTGACATTTTTTTCTAGAGCTCAAAAGTAAAAAAAAAGTACCAACAATGTGAAGTGCTCTTTCTTCGTCTTCAGGGAATCAACTTTTCTCATAAGTTTCGCTGGCAAAGTGCTATCAAGCCCCGAAGCCCCTTGTGAGGGAACTTTCTCAACTGGATTAGAACGACATTTCTGTTGAGTTTTTGTTTGTGGCCCAAACAGCCACAGAGCGACTCCCCCGGCACCAAAAGTAATACAGCCGGCTCGCCCCCAATTGACTGCCTCAGCAGCAGCTTTCTGAGTGTCATTTTAAACTTGTCGTCGGTCCAGATTTGGGCCGATTTTGAGAAAAACGGCCATCAACGAGGGAAGGGCTGCGGCGTCCGGGTAGTTCCGCGCTAGATTCCCTGCCTACCAACACGAGGCTCGCAGGTCCGAGTCCCCGGCTTGGTCGGGCGTCCATACAGGCACAATTGGCCGTGTCTGCGGGTGGGAAGCCGAATGAAGGGCATGTGCCGGTGAAACCCCTCGCTGTCAGGTGAAAAGAAGCAGCTGGTGTGTGCACATGTATCGGAGGAAGCATGTGCTCGTCTACAACTCTCTAACATACATGTAGGAAAAAAGACACGCACATCCAAAAAAGCTAAGGTGGATGCTGGATCAAAAATGATGTAGAAGGTGAAAAGAAGGACCTGCCCACCATGGAGCTCCTCCCAGTTACAGGTTTTATTTATTTGCATGAGGTTTGGAGGCGGAGCTCTTCCTCAGACATTACATTACATCAGTGGTTCCCAAAGTGGGGGTCGCGGAACACCACTGGGTGGGTCGCGAGATGATTTCCAGAATGTGTGAAATTGGTCTAAAGAATAATGTGAACAACAAAATGTGTGGAATACAATTTAAAAGCTATTAAGAATAGTCAATTTGAACCATAATTGTTTGTTTTGTTTATGGAATTCTCATGTGCGCACCAACGTTTGTATGCTTCAACAACCTCTGGGGGTTAGTGGGGGTCGCGAGCCTCTGGCACCGTTATTTTGGGGGTCGGGGGCATTTTGATGGACAGCATCATGTAGAAATTTCTACCGACTCAGCCTCTTCCTCAAGCGTTTTTCCAGAAAGCGTCTGAGGAAGAGCTCCAGCTCGAAACGTCACGCAAGTAAAAAAAAAAAAAACTCTAAATGTTGTGCGGATGCTTCTTTTCACCGTCTACAACTCTCCCCAGATGGGCAGGGGAGGTGGAGCAGCGACCAAGACAGCAGACAATTAGGAGGAAGGGGGTCCGAAAAAACTAGATCAAAAAGAAAAAACAAGGGAAGTGGAAGTGTGGAGGTTGGGTTAGGGTTAGGGGTTAGGCTGTGGAGCTGTTGGGAAGTTTGCTGGGGATACCCAGCAAACTTACAGTGTTGAGAACATACAGTACTGCCACACGCCTGATTCCAAGAAGTGTAAGCGGGAGCTGGCCGGGTGATCGGGATTCTCAGGAACAACAGGACGCCGTGCCGTAAACTTGGAATGTAACGTGAGCTCACCTTTGACCTCCCTGCTTTCAAGTGTAAACACAAGTCTTCCTGATTCCAAGGTTGATTAAAGAACAATTAGGCAGCTGCATCCAACTGTTACTTAGAGGAAAAAGGAGTTCAGGACTTAATGTTCCAGATTGAGGTTGACTTGAACTCGTTCAATGATCGAATGGGACGGCTAAATCCCCACAATACTGCATCCTGATTGGCCAACAGTACCAGGCAGCTCCTCCAATCCAAATGAGGTCAAGCTGCAGTTTGGCTTTCCAGATCGAATGCTACAAACTGGCCTGATTGGAAGGATTTCAGCAATATTTTAGGGATTGGAAGCCCAGTTGTGATGCCTTAACACAGCAATCTGAAACGTCCTGTAAGACAAAACGCGAATTAAATCACTCCAAATTGAACAATGTCTTCATTAAACATATTTGATCATAATGTGAAATGGAGGTAGTTTTTAATTCCTATAACAGGGGACCTTTAAAGCTTTTGTTTTGCATGGTTTGTGTCCATCTTATGATGGTGTCTGTTTCTGGTTCCTCTTATGATATGTGGAATACAGACTTGCACACACTTTGTTTGGCAGAGTATAAATGGCAAAAGGTTCAGCCTGTGACCTCTGGTCTTTCTCCAGCGTGATGTGCTTTAGTTTCTGCCGTTTCCTAAAATAGCCCCGCAGCCAGACTGCGGCCTCACTTCTCATACTGCAAATTGACTGGCTGGCCTTTTGCAATGGCCCTGCTCAAACCTCCCAGTGATTTGGACTGTCACCTAGATAAGAGCTGCGTTCAGCAAAAACACCGCCTGACACGTCTGCTGCTGAGGCTGTCAAACCAAGTTGCAAAAGCCAAGGGGGAGCATAGCAGAGTTGCGTTCAGACGTGCTTTGAAGTTTGAATGAATGTTCTATAATTAAGCAATATCACACGAGAGGGAGTGCGGTTGTTGGCTAATATCGGCACTGCTGTGATTCGGTCGTAGGCACGAGGCCGCAGGCCGAGTGCCGAAGATAATCACAGCAGTGCCAATATTAGACAACAACAGCACGACCTCGAGTGTGATATTGCTTTTATACAACAGTTCTATTAAACACACACACACACACACACACACACACACACACACACACACACACACACACACACACACACACACACACACACTTGCTCGTATTTGTTCCTCCGGTTCAACGCTAGTTGGCGGCCATTTTCAAAATAAAACGTCAGTATGAATGAAGTTTGGCAACAATCAGAATTAAGCTACACTGCGGCCAACTTCAGTGACATGTTCATAACGTTACTGCTGCGAGGAGCCGATGGCTGTACCCGGTCGGCATTTAACGTTAGTTACAAAAGAACGTCGACAGTGTTTTCTCACTGCCAGTAGTAGGGTTTGACCATTGACAGATAGCTATGTCCGACCGGTGTGAGCACAGTCAGCGCTCCCGGTCCTCGCTGCTCGTTAAGGATTTCCAATAGGCGTTATTCTGATAAACTGGTCACATATATGTTACGTTCTCACCCGACAAATATTAAAACTTTAAAACAGTTTGGGGTTTTCTTTGGCTTGAAAACAGCTTTTTGGCAAGTCTAAATGACTGCGGTAGGCGTACTCTACTTCCATGTTTAAAACCGGAAAGACGATTACGAAATGACGTCATGCAGAAGCGTCCTTGTATGGGCAAAGAATAAGGTGAATAAGGCATAGAGATAATGGCTGGCTGTGTTACAGTAGTGACCTATTCACCTTATGTAGCCACGCCCATTTGACCCGGTTGTGTGGTCGTGTGACGACTTCCGGCTAAAAAAAAAGAAAAAGAAAATTGCTGGCTGCTCCAATATCATCTAACTCTGAATTAACTAATAATTTAGCCAATTGTATGTAATATACCAAATAAAAGCAAACAGCAATGTCTAAGAATGCAACGCCATGTAACTGGCTCGTTAAGTCTCGCATTGCAGGGAATTACGTTAACGTCTGCGGGTCTTATTGACGTAAGCGGCTTGAGCAGTCGGAGGAGAGAAAACTATCTGAAGCTTTCTGTGTTGGAGTCCAGGTATGTTTTACAAGAAAGTGCTCGTCATTGTCGACGATAACGTTATCTGACCTGGCTAACAGTGGATACTCTGCTTGCTTGCTGTGTACCGAGCTCAAAGTAGTAGGCTACGTTCTTTATTTTACCCCCTGCACTGTCCGCTCCAAAAACAACTCTCTTATTTTGCGCCGTGACCACCGGAAGTGTTAACAGGACCCGGAAGAATTTGGCCCACTGTAAGGTCTGAACATAAGGTGAATAAGGCATAGAGATAATGGCTGGTGCTCCCCCAGTGCCCGCTCTCCCCCCAGGGGAATGGTGTTCAGTCACAGGGTCACAGAGGTGTGGGAGGAGCAGCTCATTATCTGCACTGCCTCTAATGGACAGGGGCCATCGTTTATGAAGGCTAATGTCTTTATAGGGAACCTCAATGGAGGCTAACGATCTGACCGCCACTCTGTTGAAGGCATTCCTCTGTTGGATGACATCTGGTCTGCTGCCATTATCACATCCTTCCAATGACCAATGGTGAGCTTATCGAAGATCTGTTGACGAGCGAGTATTCCTAAGAGCTTGGACCGTTCAGTCCGCCTAATTTGCGATGGAGTTGCTGCATCTGGCAGGCAAATAACAATAGAGGTAATGCTTTAACCAGCTCAGTGGCCTTGTGGTTTGAGTGTCCGCCCTGAGACTGGAAAGGTTGTGAGTTCGATCCCCAGCCGAGTCATACCAAAGACTATAAAAATGGGACCCGTTTGCCTCCCTGCTTGGCACTCAGCATCAAAACGGTTGGAATTGGGGGGTTAGATCACCATATGATTCCCGAGCGCGGCGCTGCTGCTGCTGCTCACCGCTCCCCCAGGGGATGGGTCAAATGCGGAGAACAAATTACGCACACTCAGGTGTGCGACAATCAGTGGGACTTTACCTTTACCTTCAAATACATTGCATTTTGGGGTTTGCTCACAAACTTTCTTCTTTCTTTGTAACGTTGTACTTTCTTTCTTTGGGTCACAACCCCTCGGCGCACTATACAGACCAAAAAGGCACCCTTTCTCATCGTGGGATGTTCTGTCTGTAAGTCCAAAATTGAGGAGAACGGTACCTTTCGCATCAGGATAGGAATTTGACGTGTTGGGAATGAACACGGACACGGGGTGCCACTTGGAGATCAGCCCTCCTGTGAAACAGAAAGAGACGGCGTCTCGTCTCCTGTCTGGGATCATCTCCCCTGAGCATTCTCTATTCTTTCACTGTTGCCAAAGTCCAAATATTAGTTCCCATTCTCCCTTTCTCCTTCCTTCCTTTAGCACTTATTTATCAGAAATGAGTCACATGTGCACAGTGCACACACAGACACACGCACACGCACACGCACACACACACACACACACACACACACACACACACACACACAGACACACAGACACACAGACAGACACACACACACACACACACACACACACACACACACACACACACACACACAGACAGACAGACAGACAGACAGACAGACAGACAGACAGACAGACAGACAGACAGACAGGCACGCACGCACGCACGCACGCACGCACGCACGCACGCACGCACGCACGCACACACACACACACACACACACACACACACACACACACACACACACACACACAGACACACACACACACACACACACACACACACACACACACACACACACACACACACTCTCTCTCTCTCTCATCACTGCCAGATTAAGGTCCCCAGGGCACCCTGTAAACAGAAGCATAAATCACATACACTTCTCCTCAAATGCCTGAGTGAAATTCACGGCTCTCAGCTCCACTAAATCACCCTGGATGAGGCGAGAGGGCTAACACACACTGTGCATGGATACCATCAGCAGCAGCGAGGCCAGTGTGCTATACGTCTCTAAACAGAGTCAAGATGGATGGCCCTAAGTTGAGCAGTCATACCTGGACGGACGCGGGGGGGAGAACACCAAAGGCGAGCCAGACATTTGGCCTGGACACCTCATAATACCAGGGGAAGTGAAGAGGGAGGGCTATCTTCTGCTTGGCACAAACACTTCACTGCATCAGCCTCGTTAACAATAGGTTGTTATGGGAAACGTGTTTCCAGTGAAAGTGAGCAGCCAGTATAGTTTGGCTGTCACTCAACTGCTGAGCGTATTGTTTCAGTTCATCTGTACTGTATCTACAGCAGGGTCGTGTTATTTTGCCTTGGACTTAATACAGCTGGCACTGCAAGTATTCCCCTTGTAATGGCTTAGTTCAGTGGTTCTCAAATGGGGGTCCGGGGACCCCCAGGGGTTCGTGGCACTTTGCCAGGGGGTCCTCGAAAACTTTTCAGGAAAATATATATATATTTTTTTGTGCAAAATCTAAAATGGTTCATGGATTACATTCTAATCTAACAAACCTATCACTTTAAAAGTCAAGCAAGTTACCGTGGAAACAATTAAGCTTAGCCCAAGGGGTCCTTGGCTGAAAAACATTTGAGAACCTCTGGCTTAGTTTGCATGTTGGTTCTGCCAATTTGACATAGCGCCACCTACTGGCAACACAAAAAGCCGTTTATCTCGAGAAACATTTGTCCGATTGACTCCAAACTTGGGGAGTGCGCTGCTCGGACCCCGATGGAGTGCGGTGTCGCATTTCATGCAATTTGGACTTACTGTATGCGTAGTCATAGTGCCACCTACTGGCAACACAAAAAGCGATTTATCTCGAGAACCATTCGTCCATCGACTTCAAACTTGGCGCGTGCGTTGCTGGGAACCAGAGAAATGGTAAACTTTGTCCGTCCAATCGACTTCTGTATGTCTGTGCTTCGCGTATCTCGAGAACCAGTGTCGAGTGTCGGATCGAGTGTCGGATCGACTTCAAACTTGGGGAGTGCGCTTAGGGGGGACCTGACTGAGTGCAGTGGGGAGGGGGGGGGGGGCGCGCGCTCCAGGGTGGTGAATGGGGGGGGAACGGGCACTGCACTAGTTGTTTATAACTGGGGGAAGACGTTCCACGCTTAGCTTTAGTCTTAAGTCTGGATTTGGGAACAGCCAGAAGGCCTTGGCCAGTAGACCTCCGTGATCTCACTGTGGCCAGGGACAAGCATTTAGAGATGTGCATTTATAAGTCATTAAAAGAACTACTGCAGTGCCCCTCCCTTCCCCCATTCACACATCATAGGTGCGACTTTCTTGACTTGCAAAGTTATCGTTTACCCCGTGGCACAATTCAAAGATCAGAAAGAGTCACGTCTCTCTCTGTTCATATTTTTTCAGATGCTGGTACGCTGAGAGAGGCAGGAAGTGACGTTCGCGTTGGCTCTCTATGGAGTTGCCTTGTAAGCACCACCAGCGTGCAGTGCAGACATCTGTAGTCTTAAATGAAAAAGACTCAAAAAGGTTATGAGGAGGTGGAAATGCATAGAAATCCTGTGTCCTCCTACCATATTCAGTTCCTTTTTATAATGAAGGAGAATACACTTTTAAATATCTGGCAATGAAAACGCTCTATTATTACTTCAATGTGAAGTGGGTGTCTGAGTGTTGTTAATCACACACGGGGTCATCTTTTCACTGAGGCAGTTTGAACCAGATTTAATCATAAAGTAGCTCTCCGTGCTGTAGCTTCTCCTCCGGGAGACGAGCCAGAACGAAGGATCTGTTTGGGCAAAATGCAGCAAAAACACGTCAACCGCTGCAAAGTGCACGCAAACAGGAGAGGCTAATCCTTGGCATGAGCAAACATTGGTTCAAAGTTTGGCCCCACATTTTGCTCAGAAGGTAGCCCAGCATCCCCCCCCCCCCCCCCCCCCCCGACTCGCTCTGAACCAGATGAGCGTCCTGATTCCACAGAAACACGCCTCTGATCTCCTCAGAGCTGCTTCCAGAGGGATCAACTCTCCCTCAAACATGAATTTGTCCCGCGTCAAAGCTGCTGACAATGGCACCGAGTTTACGGGAGGCGTGGGATTATGCATCCAAATATGTCGGCCATTTACTGTGTAAACAGCGGACAGCAGGGATCCCTGTGATAGTTAGCCCTTTACAGATTAGAAGGGATTATGGCCCGGCTAATTCTGTTGATCCAGGTAAGGATGATGTTGAGCTGGTTGTGAACAACATCCTGGCTGAAGTGAATCATGGGATGCTGACAATGCTGGCGATAATACCAGACTATAACATTCAGGGCCGCTGGAAGTCACTTTAAGCAGGGGGTGCTGGGAGGAAGGGACTCTCGGTGGGGCCCGCATAGTTAACATTAGGATACTGTTGTGATGTAATTATTCAGTATTTTCTCCTTTTCTCACTCATTCAGAGCAAAGAGGGAGATATATAGCATGATGATAATGCTCTATAGCTCCCTATTTGCTCTGAATACACCAGACACGACATGACACAGACTTAACATGATAGAAATATTATCAGCAAACTTAATGACTAGACTAATTATTCTGATCTGAATGGCATATATCAAGAAACATTGACTCCTCTCTTTGCTGTATAGTGGGAGGTGCATTTTTGAGTAGGCTATTAAAATAGCATGTCAAGTTCACATTTCTTTATTGCCAGATTAAACAATTCGTATTGGTTGTTAGTTGGTTCAACACAACATGTGCGTGCATGCGCGTTTCTTCTTCTTCTCTAGCCTACAAGCATGTAACTTCAAAGAACATACTGGCATGGCTACACAGGAAAACATTGATTCAAAGAACATACTGGCATGGCTAGTAGTGCTCGGCTGCGTGGGCTCAACATTCACAGTGCTGCGCTTTGGCTCTTTCCTCTTGGCCATTTTGCAGCCTGCGAAGGGCGGTTCCATTTTGCAGCCTGCGAGCGACAGTGGATCTTTTCCCGCGAGGCATATATAAGTAAGGAACCAGACTTGATTATGATCAGGGTTCCCACACATGCTGATGGGTCAAATTGCAGAACGGTCCATCAGAAAACGCATAAGTTCAGGCCTTCCTCCTGCGTCACAACGCTGTAACGTTATGGAGATGTCAATTACACTGCCTGTCTATTGTGTTATGTTATACTTGGTTGTACATAAGAAAGTAAAAAAAAAAAACTATATTTGTCCCATTGATATTTTATTGGCATTTTCCAATTGAAACAAGCCGTCTGATTTTCCACCTTTTGTCCCCGTTTGTGTTTAGGGAAGCAGGAGATTATGGGTTTTTTTTAGTCTTTGTTTCCAAACAAAGACTCCTCATGTCTCAACTACATGCGTACATTGCAGCCTAGTTTCCTACAAAGGCTTGGATCTCTGTAACCGTAACCCGTACAGACTCGTGGGTGGCAGCATTAGCTGCGGGGGCATTTTCATTCATTTCACAAGTGCAATTTGGATGGCCAAGACAATTATAAAGGGGGGAGGATCAACGTTTACTCACCTATTTTCAGATAAACTGCAGATGGCACACCTAATGTCCCTGTGCTATTTCATCATGTCATGAATGGACGTAGTTACGTGGCTGGATTATTTGGAACCCCCCCCCCCCCCCCCCCAGCTGTTTCCAAACAATATGACTCCTCATGTCTCAAGTCTCGGCCTGTGTGTTCTCACGACACACGGGCCAAAAACATCATTAGGATGAGTCATTTCTGCTTGGTGAGCTTCAATGGCCTTCAGGCACGTGAGGGAGATAACGTCCAGGTCTGCTTGACCAGAGTGACAGTTGAGTCCTCCTGGTGAGGTGATGGAACTTTACAGCAGACTCCGGAGGGTGGGGGCCAGCCACTGCTCGTTATGAGATATAGATATGAGTTAGCTTTTGGGGCACTGCTTCTGAAACTTCCAATCGAGTGTGACTCTCTGTATACAGACAGTGTGACTCTCTGTATACAGACAGTGTGACTCTCTGTATACAGACAGTGTGACTCTCTGTATACAGACAGTGTGACTCTCTGTATACAGACAGTCTGACTCTCTGTATACAGACAGTGTGACTATCTGTATACAGACAGTGTGACTCTCTGTATACAGACAGTGTGACTCTCTGTATACAGACAGTGTGACTCTCTGTATACAGACAGTGTGACTCTCTGTATACAGACAGACCATTACGTAAGGGATAATGGATAGTGAGCCGGTGATTACTGGCGAAATAATGACCGACAGGTGATATTGAGCCCGACGCGCAGCGGAGGGCTTAATCATTCACCTGAAGGTCATTATTTCCAGTAATCACCGGCTCACTATCCATTATCCCGCTTAGAACACGGCCTACAACTAAATCATTCAATAATCTGACAAAAATAATTATTCAAATAGATTTTTTAATAGCGTTTTCAACGACAAAGCGGTTTCATTCATAATTGGCACACAAGACACCACAGCTGCAACTGGTTGGCCTAATTAGTAGTGTCTGCTAACAAAAAGCTCTTATCAACTGATTAATCCAGGTGTGGCAGAGCAGCGGTCGGTTGTCGAGAAATAGTGACCGGTGAATCTTGTTGATTGACCAATCAGAATCGAGTATTCAAGAGAGCCATGTTCTAATTGGAAATAAATCCTCCGTTGTTCATTTCAACGAGCGACCGATTAATTGTTTCAAACAACAAGCATTTTTTGCCATTACACTTAAACCCCAAACTCAAATTTTGCAAAGCCTGACGTCTAATGGTAAAAAGCATGCTACTGAATTGACCCTCTGCTATTGGCTGATCTTCGGCGTCACCTGTATTGGCATCACCTGGCTGGCACCAACTTTGGGTTTGGGGTTTAGTAGTTACTCTCTGTCAAAAGTTGCATTTGGAAAGCATCCTCTTGTAACTGGAGAAAGGGCGACATTTGTGTTTAGCCTCTTCGACTGCGGACCATTCTGGGAATGTACACAGACAGTAGCTTTGACTCCTTCTGATGTCTGTGTCTGTAACGGCCAGCTGACCACGGCTCAATAGATGATCATGACTCCAGGCCACAGATGGCACGGCCATTTTAAATCGACAGCCCCACAGTCCCTCGATGGTCATGCAGCAACTGTACCTATTACTATCTGTTCCAATGCAGCTGCATGTACGTCAATATAATGACAGCGATGTTTAGTCCTATTCAAACATGCTAAGTGGTATGATGACCTTTAAAAGCATCTGCTGCTGCTGCTGCTGGAGGATGAATCAATGATCTACAATTGATCCAAAAATGCCCGGAAATTGTTCATTGATCTGATGATGAGCGTTGTGGCTCTTCCCATGGAGATATGACATAATGTTGATGGAGTGCATATTACACTGGATGTGTGGAGAACAGGTGACTGTAGCGCTTGCCAACAGTTTGCCATTAACCTTTCCCGTCTGCATTTTCGTTCTGCTCTGTCACTCGTCTGTGCTCTCACCTTTTTGCCCGTCTTTCATAGGAAAGCTCCTGTGTGACTGTCAGGAATAGAAAGCCTGGGCACAATAATCATTCACCATGTCACCTCATCTGTCTTTTACACGTATAAGATTTGCCTCGAAAACCCACGTCAAAATGTAGTAAAAATCAATAACAATAATAACAATAATAATAAATATGAATATATAATAACAACAACAACAACAACAACAACAACAACAATAATCATAATAATAATAATAATTGTAAAGTTGAGGGATCTGCAAGGATGCTTTCTCACAAGCAGAATAGCATGGGGGAAAGTGTTGCAGTCTTACAGACATGTACAGTATGGGTAAAATAGCACTATAAAGAGTTCAATAATCAGTATACTATAATGTATGTGGTGTTGACATGCTATCGAAACAAACTTCAGTCCTTAAAAACAGTGCAAATCTAACGAACCCTGCACGTTTACACTTCTTTGATTCAATAATTAATATTGACTAAATAATTTGCAATCTATACAACTTTACAGCTCTGACTGCAAAAAACCCCCCAACTAAACACAACTCTTAGAATGTGCCTGTTTAGCCATGCTGGGGCACATCTTTGAATCAACTTAGTAGTTTGTGAGTGTAGTGTTGTTGTGTGTGTATTCCAATAGTCTTCTGCTTTAGGATGCAAGCCGCAACAGGACGAGCAGGCCCAGGTGGGCCTCGTCAGGGTCAGTGCAGTGCCAGCTCAAAATGCTGAGAGATGCAAAGCATATTTCACAGTGTGCCCAACTGCCCATTTCATTACCACATATGGCACATGGGAGTTCAATGGAATTGAAGTTAACGGAAAAGAAATGTCAGAGACTTGGACGTTGAAGGAATTTATGTCCCCTTTTCTCATCATCTTATCTAAGGTCACGCCTGCTCAGATCCCTCTTGGCCAGGCCTTGCCCCTCTTACTGCATCCTAGAACAATATCGTCACGCTCATAACCATCGCCGACCGTCCTCAAACCCGCCGAGGACAGTTCACGCTGAAATTTTCCTGCGTACTCCAATAAGCGCATACCCTCCAATAAACCTTCCAATCGACTTTCACTGTGCGACGCCGCTGTTTATGGGCGGCGGATCGGGGCCGCGGGCGCGCTGGCGTTTACGAGTGTGGCACAGCTTCCAGATCAGCTCATAAAAATGTGATTCACGGTTGGTGCGATGGAGATGTCCTCAAAGTTTAGGGGGCTCAAAGAGAGGGCACAGACAGCGCGGGCGGGGCAGGGGGGGGGGGGGGGGTAGAGGTTATAGAGCTATGTCATGGGTTATACTGTGGTCGGCACGAGGCCATTAGCAGTAAATATGAGTGCACTGCTATCCAGTCTGGAGTTCAGATTGCTGGATAAACACAAATTATAGACATCATCAAACTGTGCATGCTGTGCCATGCACTAGTGAGCCCATATGGTGTGTGTGTGTGTGTGTGTGTGTGTGTGTGTGTGTGTGTGTGTGTGCGTCTGTGTGTGTGTGTGCGTCTGTGTGTGTGTGTGTGTGTGTGTGTGTGTGTGTGTGTGTGTGTGTGTGTGTGTGCGTGTGCTGCATGCACGCGCGTCTGTGTGCGTCAGGTCTACCTGTCTTGGAAAGTTATGGAAAATCATGTCCGTCTTATTCAAGCTATTTATTTGAGTGACTGATCATGAATCATTGAAGGGTGCATGTCAGCAGGTGCGTGGGCGAGCAGGTGTCTGTCACCTTGACAGTCCCAGGTGTTGCTGAGTTTAGTCTTTCTCTGCCTCCGCTGGAGTGTGACGTCTGTACATTTACACGTCTCTGCTGGAGTGTGACGTGACGTCTGTAGATTGACATGACTGATTGTGTTTACCGCAGCCTCCCTCCTCTGCAGCAGAACTCTGCTTAAATGTCCCCAAAGCGCTGGGATCTCCCAGGGTTTAGACTAAACAACCGAGGCAGCTCGCTGCTGATACACTACTATGCAAGTTGAAGGGGAACACGGCTCCTTTCAACATGATAGAAGTGAAGGGGAAGTTGTGTCTGTGTTTTTTTAATTTTTTTATTTGAGTTGTGGACCAGTGAGGTCATTCCTGCACAAATGACATCACTGGTCCACAACCTAAATGAATTGAACTCTCAATAACTGTCAAAATAACTGAATGTCTGCAAAACTGTTTACAGTTTTCAAATATACTACTGATTTTCTAATTCAGATTCAGATTCAGATTCATTTATTTAAAGAATGGGACTTTACACATTAATGAACAGTACAGCCGTACAGTAAACATGCCAGGTTATAGCCCAAGGGCTAGTTTCCACCTGTAGTCCCATGGCAGGTTGATGTAATCATGAAAGAGAGAATTTTTTTTTTTACTACCGGTAGTACTAAAAAGATTAATAGTACAGAAGATTAGTAAAACCAAAAATGATTAAAACACACACAATTAATAGTACCAAAAAATTAATAGTACAAAAGGTTAGTAAAACCTAAAATGAATAAAACACACAGAGCATGCAGCGATATGTTAGGTGTGATCACATTGCTGGTTTGATCTGAGCCATAGTTTCAACTGGCCTTTGAAGGTGGCGAGACTAGGGCATTCTCTAATAGAGGGAGGTAGATTATTCCAGAAGGTGCTTCCCATGTAGGATAAGGTCTTCTGGCTAAAGGAAGTTTTTCTAAAGGGGACCTCACAGACCTTGTTCGTGATGGCCCGAGTGACACGGGTCGAGTTGGCGTTCGAACGATATTTGATGAAGTCAGCAAGAGGAGGCGGCGCCAGTCCATGTAGAACTTTGTATATTAGACAGGCAGAGGTGAAATTTCTAAAGTTCTTAAAACTTAGCATGTCATATTTACGTATGACATGACAGTGGTGATGAGAAAAGGGTTTTTTATCTAGTATTTTCAGGGCTTTTTTATAAAGTAGTTCGGCTGGTTTGAGAGTGGTTACACCTGTCAACGACCAGCTAGTTATACAATAATTCAGATGCGAAAGGATCATCGAGTGTAAAAATAAAAACGCAGCGTCTGTGGACAGACAGCTCCTTATTTGTCTGAAATTATACAAGTGGAATTAATTTTTTTTGGAGATCATTTTAATGTGGTTACTGAACGTTAGGTTGGAGTCCAACATCACGCCTAAGTATTTAAACTCGTTAACCACAGCTAATTCCTCTGACCCCAAGAAGACATTGGAGCGCGGAGGTGCAATGTTTCTTTTAGAAAAGAACATACAAACTGTTTTTTTTGCATTCAGCACGAGACAAGATTTAGTTAGCCACGCCTGGATATGAGAGAGAGCTGAAGATAAGACACCTGCCGCCTCCCCTGGGTTTTTAGCCCTTGTGAAGATAACTGTGTCGTCAGCATAAAGCTGGACATCTACATTAAAACAGTAATCAGGAAGATCATTAATGTACAAAGAAAAGAAAATTGGCCCCATGATAATGATACAAAGTTGCTTGAAAATCGACGGAATGTCCCTTTAAGTACTAAGTTCTACCTGCAGATTTCTGTCATCCCTTACTACAAGTGATCAGCTGCACTCTCTTTATTCAAATCCTGATGCATGCTTATGGAATCGGATCACACCGTGGTCCGTGAGCCGAGCTAAGCATTCATTTGTGGTGATTGAAGACGTTTGTGCCGGGAACGAAAGTCAGACAAATGCCACCTCCCACACCTGCTCTTCTATCAAGACGCTTTCGCTCATGTCAACACAGCAGAGAGAGAAAAGCCATGTTTCTGGCACAAACCCAACGGATGTGACAGGAAAGCTGTCACATCTCGTTAACAGTCTCGTTAACATTTTGCCTCGTTAACATTTTGGCCCTAAAAATGTAAACATTAAAGCTAAAACCCACAAGCATTGCCCCGCACAAATTGACCTGAGTCAGTACTGGTGACAATTTGCGGAAATGTACTTGACACCTGCATCAAAGATTATAGAAGTCAAGAGATGAGGCTCTGATGATTTTTTGTGGTGCCGTCATTTTGGTCTTAAAACGCCTCCTTAATTGCGCCAATGGGAAACAGCACAGAATCATGACAGAGAGACACACCATGACCACGAAGAACACGGGCTTTGTAGGCAGAACGTTACTGGCGTTAGTGCAGTAGTCTCCTTCAGGCCAAAATGGCAGATTTTCCGTAGCAATGGAACAACCTATTAGTTCATTTCTTAGCAATGTAAAGTTGATCTGTGTCTATATAGAAACTGTATCCAGCCTGGCTCTTCTTCACGTGAACTCTTCCCACTTCTGGCTCGTACAGGAAGAGAGGGGAGCAGCTGATTGCAGCCTGTCATTTTCTGGATGTCACCGCAGCACCATTAGTGGCTGTACTATGCACTACAGCTATCATACTTATAGTGCTTTAGTAGGCTGCAGCCATATACAGCACTGGCACTGCCATATGGCTCAAGCCGTTTGATTGTGCCAATGTCAATGATGACACTGAAGAGATGCTGAGCTGCAGAATAAAGCTGTTTCATCTCCTACATTCTGTTGCCTCTCAACATTTCTAGTGCTTTAAATGTATATGGAACCTATACACAATTTCATTTTGTCCCTCTTTTTTGGCCAGAGTTTCAATTCAGCAAGCGTTTGCTGTCATGCAGTAAGCTTGCAGTTGAAGTGGACTTGGTGGATGCACCCGCAGCCATAGGTGTAGTGCCGGTAGAACGCGGGGGAACGGCGTTCCCATACTTCTCCAACGGGTGTTTTGTGTGTGTCAGTGTGTGTGTGCATGTCGAGCCAATAAAACGAGTGAAACTTGGCAACGTTGTCATTCGTCCTATATTTAAGGTGGGCTGAATTATTCACACAGCATCAACTCGCGGCTTGAAGAAAGAAGGAAACATTCCACCTTAACTATATTTAAGGTGGGCTGAATGATTCACACAGCATCAACTCGTGGCTTGAAGGAAAAGGAAACATTCCACCTTAACTAGCTACAGCGCGGGGGAAACCTCAGTTTAATAAAAGCTATAGGCCTACTGAAACAGCTACTGGCTTTTTCAGCATCAAAATATTTTTTTTCCCCCCAGTAGCCTACCTCACTTTAACGAGTAAAGATGAAAAAGGCAGCCAAACATCCTTTCATTTTTCGGACAAGCTGTTAAAAAGGTACGTTTACAAGCATGAAGAAACTGTTAAAAGCGTGTTTCTTTTCAACACGGTTGAATCAAAAGTTAGCGTTAATCAGGGCTGGACTGCAATGTAATTCTACCGGTGCAATGGCCGGTGGGCCGCTCGCTAGTGGGCCGGTCAGGTTGGTGAAAAGTATGTATTATGTATTTGGAAAAAAAAAATATATATATATATATATATATATATATATATTTTTTTGGGAGCTGAAATGTACCCAGGCCCGGGCCCGTGTGGCCCGGGCGGTTCCGCGACCCATGATTACACCTAAAACCCCTAGACCGGGTCATAACATGTGGCTTTATAAGTAAATCCCCAACCCATGCGAGTGCGAGCGAAGCGAGCGCGTGCTCGAAAAATTGGGCCGATTCGAAATTGTGGGCCTGTCTGACACATGGCAGGTAGCTTTTTTGGTCCCAGTCCAGCCCTGGCGTTAATCACCCCATTGCAATTTGCATCCAGAAAATCACACAAGTTGCACAAGGCATTGATCATCATTTGGCACGGCGGCCGGCATTTTTAGAATTTTGTGGTGAATTAATTCACCACAAAATTCTAAAAATGCCGGCCGCCGTGCCAAATGATGATCAATGCCTTGTGCAAATTGTGTGATCGCTGGTTGAGAGATTGTTTAGCTGTTTGTGTTGATAACTGACTCTGCTGAGTCTGCTCTGCTCTGCCCATATAGGCTACGTCTTTTAGTTTCAGAGCTGCAAATGTCATGGGCTACAGACACAATTAGTTAAGTCGTGTGTCAGTGACAGTGGTTTGCAGCACTTGAGGAATCCGTGAGTTTGCTCGTTTAATTCGTTGATATAAGCGATTTTAATTAATGAATAGGCTACGTGAACGTTAGCGTGTGTGCGTGCGCGGGGGGGGGCTTTGTTGGGACCTGTGCGTGTGCAGGTGTTCCCCATATAGGTGCGTTCCCCCACTTCTCTAGATAGCACTACACCTCTGCCCGCAGCACACGATACAACACACAGCTGGCATTCTGTTCAAACGTACAGCGTTAAGTGCTGCAGCGTAGCTTCAACACCAATCTCATTGAGGCTGTGCTGAGCATTACCGAGGCTGTGCTGAGCGTTACTGAGGCTGTGCTGAGCGTTACTGGGCCTTGGAGGCATTTTAACAGCTTAAGTCTTGGAATTAGCCACAGGAATTATCATGATTGGTACTTGTTGTACTAGAGGCTGGGCCTGATGCAACTGAAGATCACATTCATGTAATAAAGTGGTTTTAAACAGGCTCAAGCAACAACGCATTACTGTCGAAACTCCAACTTGGGTGGGTTTATTTATTTCTTCTTCTTTTCTTGTCTTTTTTACTGTTGGGAGTTAAAGCTTGCATCTTGCTTGGTCTTCTAGTTGTATTTGTGGTAATAGCAACATTAGTCAGGTTTTTCCACTTCCTGGAATTTGGGTTTTTTGGAGTCATGCGTTTCATATACTGTGACAGAAGTGAGATCCAGCAAAGGGCACAGAACAACCCACCCATCTGGAGGGAATGCACCACATGTACGTCATGTATGCAGGGCAGGTTCTGACCCGTCGGGAGGGAATGCACCACATGTACGTCATGTATGCAGGGCAGGTTCTGACCCGTGGTGGGGCAGATCAGAGCTTGTCGCCTTTAATCTGAGATTGCAACGGGAAAGGCAAATCCACCTGACTAATCACCATGGCAACGGGTCCAGCGAGGGACTCAACCGGTCTCTCCAGAGTGCAGAGTTACCGTCAAACTTTATTTAACAGATACTAAACAACCAGACCTAGATCACGTTTGAAGCCGCAGATCAAACTCAGCATTTTGGGTAATCTGCTCCCCACAGCAATTAAGTAGCCTAGAAGATGGAAGCTGACACGGCGTGTAACTAAGCTGTAGTACTGCTGTCATGCAGCAGGGGGAAGAGGGAGAGTTTGACACCATGTTTGTCATTCTGCCTGCTTAGATTTGGCTGAGAGTGTGAAATAGAGTGTGGCCTTTTTTGGGGTTGTGTATTGCACTTGCGTTCGTGTGTGTGTGTGTGTGTGTGTGTGTGTGTGTGTGTGTGTGTGTGTGTGTGTGTGTGTGCAATAACGAAACTGAGATATTTTCAAATGTGACAGCCAATACACCAGATGTTGTTGTTGTTGATGAAGAAAGCAGAGAAGTCACCATCTTAGAAGTAGGCTGTACGTTTGACTATAGTCTGGAGGAGACATTCCTTGCTAAGGTTTTAAAATACCAACCTCTCAAAAATGAGATTGAACAACTCGGGTACAAGTGCAAACTACTTGTGTTTATATTTGGAAGCCTTGGCAACGTCCACAGACTAGTTGTAAGGGGTTTGCAGATGGCAGGAATTCCAAAGCCAAAAGCTAAAGCATTAGCAAAATTCTGCTCAATATCTGTGATAATAGGCAGCCGCCACATATGGAGGAGACGCTGCTTCCTGTATCCATAGACAGATCAGACATGGCAATGAGATTCTGAGCTTGTATGTGCATCTACCACTATTTGTGTTCAAGAATTTCTCTTGTAAAATGTGAACATAAATAAATATATTAAATGTGTGTGTGTGTGTGTGTGTGTGTGTGTGTGTGTGTGTGTGTGTGTGTGTGAGTGTGAGTGTGTGTGTGTGTGTGCCCGCGCACGACATACCTGCATGTGTCAAACCAAAGAGTATCTGTAGGCTAATATGAGACTACAGAGCAATGCTCCAATTAACACTTGTCAACTCCAAATGATTGTCACCAAGTCAAGTCATCAATAGATGCGTATTACACTGTAAAAGGAGCTGTGTAGAGACCATGTGAGAATGTTGGTCTCAATGATGGTCTAAATTCCCCCACGTCACCCCCCTCCTCCGAGACCTCCACTGGCTCCCCATCCTGTCACGCATCAAATTCAAGACCCTGGTCCTTGCCTACAGAGCTGTCCACTCAACAGCCCCCCAATACCTTCAACCCATGGTCAAGTTCCAAACCTCTCACCACTCCCTCCACCCCTCCACTAGTGCAGGCCGTCTCGCCCCCCCCCTTGCTTCGCGGGCTCAAGGGTCGCCCACAATCAAGACTTTTTTCTTGCCTCGCCCCCAAATGGTGGAATGAGCTCCCCCCCATGGTCAGGACGGCAGAGTCACTACCTATTTTCCGCAATCGACTAAAAACACATATTTTTTCTCTCTATTTTTACTCCCTCCTAACCCTACCTTCTTCCTCCCTTATTTGCTGCTCATGGACTTGTTTTTAATAATGGTCACCAACCTTGCTGATTCTTGCACTTTTTACTGTCATTTCTACCTGGTGTGGCATCAATGTTAACCTTGTTTTTATTTATTATCCCTTTTTACCATTGCTGGCATCAATGTTCACCTTGGTTGTATTACTATCTTTATTACTATTGCTGACTACAATGTCTGTTTACCTGATTCTATGTTTTTATTCCTCTGTACGTCGCTTTGGAGAAAGGCGTCTGCTAAATGAAATAAAGTAAAGTAAGTAAAGTAATGATGCTTATAATAAGCATCATTCTCAGATGGTCTCTACACAGCTCATTTTTACAGTGTAGTAGTTTGGTAGTCGACTTTGCGATTAGTCTGTGTTTGAGCGTATGTGCGTGACTTCTGATGGGAATTGTGTCAATGTGCCACGATCATGACAGCCTCCCCACGATCATTTTCTTTCCTTTCATAAAATTGATTTATGATTAAAACACAAATATTTACAAAATATTTACTCAATTTTTTTTTGTTGCATTCACTTGTTTGTTTTATTCATAAGATGGGAATATTCTTTGCATCTTATGCACAGCAGATACAAAGACAAACATGTTCTAAACCACAAACTTAAATTCCCCCATCACTCGAATCCTGCTTCCCATTTCAAAATCCTCCCACGATCAGGACTGCATCCCAAGAAACTGACTACTGACATCACAACAACAAGACACAGTAGAGCGTTTACTGAGTGAGGCTGATAGCATGGAAAATAAAGACATTTACAGCACTTCCCTCTGGCTATTTACTATAGTCATGATGTCCTCATGGAAAAAAGCAACGTGAAACGTCATCCCATAGAAATGATCTGGCGGAACATTGCTCCACTACATCAAACAGACTCAGACAAAGTCTCCACTTATAGCAGCTTGTGGGGATCAGTGAATAGACCATAACTCCTTTATCCTCTTTCTGTTTCTTCTTATCTCTCTCTCTCTCTCTCTCACACACACACACACACACGCATGCACGCACGCACACCAACACACTCTCTCTCTCTCTCCCTTCCCAGATTCCAAGACACACCCTCTCCACATATAAGCCTGGTAACTCCCAATATTCCTGTAAATGAGTAACTTTCTGCACTTTGAGGGACGAGCTCAAAGTAAGAAACACACCTTAAAGACATCAGAAGGAATCAGAGACGCTGGAGAAGAGGCGACCAACGACGACTCCCCACAGGTCAGTCCCTCTCCACTGTCAGACTTGACCGTGTGCTAACCAGGTGATGTGAAATACAACTGACATGAATCTAGTTGTGCTGGTCAGGTGAACATCCTGTTTGAACATCTTGTTTGTGTCCGTGCTCGTGTCAGTGAGATGCTACAAAGGTGACGATGGGGTTCACAGCACTGCATGTACTGCTTCGGCTTTCAACGGCGTTCCTTCTCACGACACAAGGTATGACACAATAAACACCTTCTTATGATCGTATGTTCTTACGCTTTTATTTTGTCGTCCAACCAGTCAAAG
Organism: Poromitra crassiceps; assembly: GCF_964638095.1. Lineage (NCBI taxonomy): Eukaryota > Metazoa > Chordata > Actinopteri > Beryciformes > Melamphaidae > Poromitra > Poromitra crassiceps. Next base: position 24,091,678 of record NC_139646.1, read on the forward strand.
TTGTCATAACTTTCGGATTGGATTTCTAGATGGCCTATCCAAAAAAGCAAGACAAAATATGTATTTCATGACAGGAGAAAATAAACTCTATGAGCTAGCAGACTGCGGTTTTCTGTTCATGCGAGCTATAATGTTTTTATGTACTGTGGCTGGGAATGCTAACTGTAAGGTGCATGTGGAATAAACATTAAAGTAATATTTCTTCCTAACTTCCTCCTCAGAAGTAGGCCTACATGTGAGTCCTATGGTGAGGGCAGAGTGTGGCCAGCAGGTCACCCTCCACTGTAACGTCTCCTCAACCCGAGATGGACTGTTAATCAAACATATGGAGTGGGTCCAGCACCATAAGAGCTTGTGTCATCTGGGCCACGACGGGAATATCACGGAGCAACAGAGCCATACAAGAAGCAGCTTCTATTGTGAACGAGATCAGGGACAGTTATCCCTCGTCTTCCAGGAAGTACAGCCGCTGGAGACGTTGGAGAGCGGACATTTCGTGCAGTACACGTGCAAGGTGCGCACCAATCAGGGCGCTACGCAGAAACATACAACGGTGGAGTTACAAGGTCAGTCCAACACATATCCATATCCTCTCTGAATGCTGTGTTGTAACTGTCATAAACACTGAATGCAAAAACGATCATAAAATCATATCTCATTATTACATGCATTACATTAAGTTATTTAACAGCCACTTTTATCCAAAGCGACTTACATTATCATCAGTCATTCTCAAATTATACGTTTCCAGCAATCACTAGTTATTTGTCTTCCCTAAAGGCTTTACAAACCCCCCGCCGAATGTAACGAGCTCCTCGAAAATGTGACTCGACGCGAGCGACGCGAGTATCATATAATGTAGATGGGGAGATAACAGGAGAGAGTGAAAGCTATTACCAAGTCAATGCACTACATTCTCTCCTTGGGCTAACTTCTAGTCATTGAAATCATAGTGAAATCACACACTCATTTTGCTGGTCGAGGCGGACGCAGAAGTATGTTTCAGCCTTTACTGTACTACTTACTGTAATACAGTATAGCATCAGGCAATGATGAAGAGAGCAGCCGTTGTCTCAATCATATCTCCATTATCTCAAAGGTTCAAAGTCCTCCACAGTCTCTCGTCTGCTTCTCCTTATCTACACTTCCTCCTGTGATTGGTCACGTGACTGTTGATCTCTCACTTTCACCTGGATTCACCTCATCAGTGTCCCTAATAGTTTGTACATTCAGTAGTGTGTCTTACATTCAGTATTGTGTCTTACATTCAGTAGTGTGTGTTACATTGGTATTTATGGGAAATTAGTTCTGTGTGGATTCAGAATCTGCACTGATGCAGTAGTGGCCTGTCCTGAAAGCATTTCAAGTCAAAAGTCAAAGTATCGTTATTGTCCCTTTGCAGCCAGCAGGATATACAAAAACACACAAATCATCCAAAACAGCAAAATAGTGATCCAGCAACAGGACGAGAGACAGCAGCCTGGAGGAGAACCAGTGGAAGAGTGCAGCTGATTGGACAAAAGGGGCCATTTCCTCTCACCCACTGTGACCTCTCAGTAATTCCCAGTCCTGGGGGGAAGTAGCAGTGAAATACAGAACAATGATAGCTTCTCCAGTGTCTTCTCAGATCATCGTGCACTGATACACTTGTATGTCCGTTTAGAGTCATTCCTCTACTTCAGTCCTCCTTCAACTCTTCTCACTGTCTTCCCACTCAGAGTGCAGCGGGAGGGTCAACGCCGCCATGACGACCGAGGGTCCCACCTGCACCTTCAGGGTCCACCCGGACGGCGAGGTGCACTGGTTCCACGGCTCTACCAGACTGCAGGGAGACTCTCTGAAGATCGACACCACTAAACGTATGGACGGCGGCGGGTGGCTGATTGTCACCAGTTCACTGAAGAAGACGGAAGATTACAAGGAGTCCTACAACTGCTCCTTGTGGAGCCCCACGTCCGGCAGATACATCAGCAGCAGTCTGGTGGTTCAGGACCCCCATAAATTTATAGGACCCCCCAGTGGAGCTGGGGCACCAGGATCGCTGTGGACATTTTGGTGCTTCCCGTTCCTGGCTGTCCTCTCGATGAAGTAATGGATTTACAGAAGAAAACCCCACATTGTGAATTTGGATCAAACAAAAACTCAGCCCCCAAGGAGGTACCGAGATATTTTTTTGCCACAAATCAACGCATGCGTCGCTATCGGTTAAGTGAGTCATCCTGCACGGTCCAAAGGTTTGTTATTCTTCTTTTCACCTCTTGGCTGAAGAAAACGGGAAGGACTGTTGAGAGGTGATAACACGGGAGCCAATAATCATTATGCTGTATAAAAATAGCTATGTTGTTTCTTTTCGATGGGGAGTCATGGATGAGAGAGCAGGGCATATTGGTTTCATTACATTCTCTCCGAGCCCAACAAATATATACGCACGCGCACGCACACACGCACACACACGCACGCGCACGCACGCACGCACGCACGCGCACATGCACACACACACACACGCAGACGCACACGCACACGCACACACACGCACACACACACGCACACACACACAAGGTAAGACAAGTGGTTTCAATTCAGATGTGAGCTTTGTACCTTCTAGCCACATATTATTTCCGGGAGTATATAGAGAGAGAGAGTGATATATCATCTATTTAGGTGTGTCCAGGGGTGTGGAGGGCAAACGCAAGTAAACGCAGTTTAACCACCCCTTTGAAATGAGGCAGATTAGTTTACTCACCTATTTTCATATCAACTGTATCAATCAATGAGGGTAAACAAGGTGGGTAAACTACTCACCTTGGATAGTTTACCTACCTCTGTATTTATCACTACACCCCTGCATGTGTCTACTACAGTATATATGCCTACCATGTGCCTGCTTTCTACAACTGCACCACCGGGGGGAGGGGGGATCTGTCTGTAAAGGGAATGCACACATCAAAAGATGGGGAAGTCTGGAAGTTCCCTGCTGTTGAAACACAGAGGCTTCTGTGAGCGAAATATGGGCTCACTGCACTCAGAAGAAAACAGTCGCAACAACGCTGGTCTGTGGCTCCTGGGTGGATAGTGCCCTCTGGTGATCAGTCAATGTATTTTAACATGGAGTTGTAAGGACATGTTATTCTACTACAGATGACTGAATACATGCCCTACAATGTATTTGTAATATGTGTGTGTGTGTGTGTGTGTGTGTGTGTGTGTGTGTGTGTGTGTGTGTGTGTGTGTGTGTGTGCGTGCGTGCGTGCGTGCATGCGTGCGTGCGTGCGTGCGTGCGTGCGTGTGTGTGTGTGTGAGAGAGAGAGAGTGTGCTGGCTGAGTGTCTCCTCTGACGTTGCCATTGTCTTATTGTGTGTGGTTGGTGCACATCTTTTAACATCTGTCTAGTGTGGGAAATGTGTGCCTCATATGAACTTTAGAGCAAATAAAACAGAACAAACTCATAAAGTAATCCCTTCAAGTAATCTATTTTTAAGGACAGTAACTGTAGTCAGAATACCACCAATTTAAACAGTAACTATAAGGGAATACAGTTATCCAACTCATATTTTGTATTTTAAATACTGTATTTTAAATACATGTATTCCGTTACTCCCCAACCCTGGGCTGTGGCTGCTATTACAACAACTAACTGTTCTCTGGACACTGGACTGTTTGTCTCTTGTCTGTCGTGTGTATGTGGCTAAGAGGGATATGTGAAAAGGACAACAGCATGGCACTGACATCTAGTAATGTATGTGACAACAAACCAATGCAAGTTTTAACACCATGTATAAGCAGCATGTCGTATTGAAGTATGTCTAGCTTGTAGGCATGCACCATACTGGATTTTCTTTTGCCGATGCCAAAGCCAATATGTAAAACAATTTTGCCACCAAATTTCAGAGAACTTAAAATCTCTCCTGTAGTGGAACTAACATTTCACTGCACCCCCAGACAAGACATTTGAAATGCTCCACTGCACCCCCACACAGGACATTTCACTGCACCCCCACACAGGACATTTCACTGCACCCCCACACAGGACATTCCACTGCACCCCCACACAGGACATTTCACTGCACCCCCACACAGGACATTTCACTGCACCCCCACACAGGACATTTCACTGCACCCCCACACAGGACATTTCACTGCACCCCCACACGGGACATTTCACTGCACCCCCACACAGGACATTTCACTGCACCCCCACACAGGACATTTCACTGCACCCCCACACGGGACATTTCACTGCACCCCCACACAGGACATTCCACTGCACCCCCACACAGGACATTTCACTGCACCCCCAGACAGGACATTCCACTGCACCCCCACACAGGACATTTCACTGCACCCCCAGACAGGACATTTCACTGCACCCCCAGACAGGACATTTCACTGCACCCCCAGACAGGACATTTCACTGCACCCCCAGACAGGACATTTCACTGCACCCCCAGACAGGACATTTCACTGCACCCCCACACAGGACATTTCACTGCACCCCCACACAGGACATTTCACTGCACCCCCACACAGGACATTTCACTGCACCCCCAGACAGGACATTTGAGAGCCTTTTCAAGTCAGAGCCACTCTCTGCTAATGGTGTCACTAAATTGGTGTGACACAGGGGCGTGTTGAGCTTTTAGTTTAGTAAGACTGTGCCAGTGTGCTGCGCCCGCGAGTCCACCGGCTAAACGGATGGGGAGGTCACCTTGACTACTTTCAGCACACTCTGATCCAGACACAGAGCTGATAGGCACGGTGCGCACACGCATGCATGCACGCACACACACACGCACGCACACACACACACGCACGCACATACACGCGCACACACACACGCACGCACACGCACGCACGCACGCACACGCACACGCACACGCACACACACACACACACACACGTTAAATAAGGTAAGATAATCACGTCAATGCCTGACAAAATAACAACACTGACAGACTGATTTTTCTATGTTTTACTAGTAGCTACTCAATGATGATGTTCAGGCAATCCCATGTTTAGAAATGGATGCAGGTTTTTAAAAATGAACTGTTCAATTCAGCCTAATAATCAGATTGAAGTACTCAAGTATTGAAGTGAAATGTGTATTTTTCCGTTCATTCATTAGACATTATTGCACTGATGTGAATGCAGCTTATAACCATGTAATAAGTTTGTTTAGTAGCCTAGGCTATACTGTGTGTGTTATTACTGTGTGTATGGATCAATATAAACTGTATGTTATGTTTATGTTTTTTGGGATGTTTTGGATATAAGTGCTGCAGGACAAAGTCTCCACCAGACGTAGCCTTGACTGTATGATTATAGGGATATTGTGTGGAATAGCATTTACCTACATTTTTAGACTGACATGCATCTCTTAACTATCATAAGTGATGACACTTATGAGAATAGGGTCTTTAAAGAGAAATAATGAACATAACTGAATGTATGTCTGAAAATAAAGTATTTTTTTTGTTGTTGTTTACATGGCAGTTGTTTTCCTTGTGACAATCACCAACTGCAGGTCATGGTCTACCTACCTTCTTGTACCACGACATCACTGAGCAGATATATGACTGTATACATTGATACAACGATGATAGAGGGCTTGTTACAGTTAGGAGGGCAAGTGTGATTTTGGGTGACATGTGTTCATAGGAAACTGTTGGTCAATTCAAAATCAAACAAGATATGAAAACATGACAGTTGAAAACTGTGATTAAATTAGGAGGCAGTAAACTGTGGTGTAAAGTTAAAGTAAAGCGACCCCATAGAGAGGAAAAGTGGAACGTCACTTCCTGCTTCAGCACTGTACCAAAGATTTTCATCCGCCATTTATTTTCCCATAGACATTTCGTAAAATGCTTATAAAATAGTTGTACTTCGTCGAACCAAAACTTAAAAAAACACTGAAAAAATATTTTCTTTAAACCTGCATTTTTTTTTACGTTTTGGTCCCAGTGAAATATGATGTGATCTCTCCTGTTTCTAAATATATCTCTACCGTTTGGTTTGAACCAGTAAAACTATTTTTATATGCATTTTAAATGCAAAATGTGTATGGGAAATAAATGGGGGATGAAAATCTCTGGTACAGTGCTGAAGCAGGAAGTAGGCGGTCACTTTGCTTCTATATAAATATGGTTTCTGGTCCAACATGATTGTAATAGCCACTTCTGACCACGAGATGGCATACTTTACACACCTAACAGTTGACCTCTCAGAAGTCCAAATAGCATTTTTCACGTTTGTGCTAAGCTCCCATAGCAGGGAAAAGGACAAAGTCATTGATATTTGCCTTTTCACAGAGTGTTTGCTTTAAAGTAGCACTGTTTGGGCATGCAGTGAAGAGTGATCCCATGTCTTAGTCGACTCTGCTGTCCCCTATATGCACAAAACTGAAGATTTGATATACCGTATTACTGCATGTAATCATCTTTTGTATTTGGGTTTCCTGGTTCTCAGTTGTGTCATTGTTTTAGAACAAAGGACTTGGGCTTGGAACTGAGGATGTTTCTGTTACCTTGGGAAACCGGGCCTGGACTTTGCAAGTGGCCGTGCTGCCCTGTTACATCACCTCATGTTGGAACAGTACACAGTTCAGTCTGCACACACGCACACGCACACACACACACACGCACACACACACACACACACACGCACGCGCACGCACGCACACACACACACACACACACACACACACACACACACGCACGCACACGCACACACACACACACACACACACACACACACACACCTCTCAATGTTTGTTTGCGTGTGTGTAGGGGGGCTTCAGGTCAAGTCCCCATGGCAACTGAGTGGTATTTCGCTGTGTTCCTTTGGCTTCATCTGTGTGTGTGCATGTGAGCGTAAGTGTGTGTTTGCGTGTGTGTGTGTGCATGCATGCATGTGTGTGTGTGTGTGTGTGTGTGTGTGTGTGTGTGTGTGTGTGTGTGTGTGTGTGTGTGTGTGTGTGTGTGTGTGTGTGCGTGCGTGTCTGGCCAATTATCCCTCTGGGCTGTTATCTCCTCTCAGAGAGGGTTACATTATCACCCTGACAGCCTGATGGGCAGTGGTCAGGTGAGCAGCCACAGCTGCTGTATCAAACAGAGGAGGACAGACAGAGAGAAACCAGATAAAAAGGAGCGAAAAGGAGAGACTGAAAGACACACAGAGAGAGAGAGGATGGAGGGAGGAGATAAAGGCCAGATACTGTCAACAAACAGCTGAGATTTATGTAAAGCACTGACAGCAGACCGTTACCTAACCTTACGGTAAATGGGAGGTCACTTCGGGTTAATTGCCCTAAGAGCCGATGTACACAATGTCTATGTGTTGTCAACATGTCATAGTGTTTGTTCAGTGTCATGTGAATGACACAGTTTGTTCAGTGTCATGTGAATGACACAGTTTGTTCAGTGTCATGTGAATGACACAGTTTGTTCAGTGTCATGTGAATGACACAGTTTGTTCAGTGTCATGTGAATGACACAGTTTGTTCAGTGTCATGTGAATGACAGTTTGTTCAGTGAAATGTTAATGGAACAGTTTGTAGAGCGCCACAGGGTAGCACAACTAGCACAGTGTGTTTTCATACAGTGGCTCTGCAGCTTAGTTAAAGAGCGTGGTGCAGGTAAAACAAAAATTACAGTTAGGACTCAAGATTCTTATGAAAATACCCCAAAAAACTAAAACTAAATTAAAACATGCTCTCGGGGCAGAAATATGGAGAAAAAGGTGGCATTATAATGCACGTGCTAAAAGAAATAAAGCCATCGATAACACCTGTGACGTCACTCGGGCTACTGTACTTACTGTAATAATAATAATATACAGTCAATGTGTACAGCAGAAAACTTTCTAAAACACCAGATGTGCGATAATTATCGTATTTGTATGATAATCTATCATTAGTCATTCCAATCTCTCTCTCTCTCTCTCTCTCTCTCTCTCTCTCTCTATATATATATATATATATATATATATATATATATATAATTATTATACAGATGTATTATGGGATGAGTGAGACAGAGACAGACAGACAGACAGACGCTTTAGCTAATCGCTCCCTGGCCGCTAACATAAGTTCCTGTTGCCAAATCTCGCGAGAGTGTGTTGCTGAGATAGAGACAGGTCTTGAACAAGTTAGATTTTCTCCTGATCTGTCTGTCTGAAAAATGCCATTTTAGTGTCAGAATATTCTGGAAGATATGTGGCTTCGGAGAACGGGCTGAATATTTACTTTAATGAATATGGGGGCGAAGGGATCTGTCATAATCTGAGATCACGTTGACTTTTCCCGTTGACTCCAATAGACTCAGACCTGCCGAAAATCTCCGTGTCCGTGGAAAACCATGAGCAAAACCCGCGTCTTTGGTTAAACACAGTAAAGGCTTCCTGTTGTGGTCAAAGCAAACAGACAACCTTCCGATGCAACAGCCGCCGTGACGAGGCCAAAGAAAAGCTGCCAGACACAATGTTCTGCGCAATGAGACACACACACACACACACACACACACACACACACACACACACACACACCGAACAAACCCACACCGACACACGCTTTAGACTTCCTCTGGCGGGCGGACATCATGTTTCTGTTGACTTTGCTTTAGCAGGAGGAAATGTGCTTTAGTAAATCCATTTCATCATCTCCAAACACGGGCCTATCTAACTCCACTCTTTCACTCAGTCCCATCTCATTCATACGGCCTATTTTTGTACAAATGTTTGCGATGTCCTTCACACACACACACACGTGCACGCACGCACGCACACACACACGCACGCACACACACGCACGCATACATACGCACACGCACACACACATACACACACACACGCGTGCACGCACGCACGCACACGCACGCACACACACACACACACGTTTGGCAAGATGACAAGGCACAGGCCAAACTGGAGGTCCAATCTGTCTGGATCAATAGCACAGGTGGATTAGGTACCAGCTAGCTGACCAACACACACACACACACACACACACACACACACACACACACACACACACACACACACACACACACACACACACACACACACACACACAGAGTCACAAACATATCCACCACTAAAAACCTGACTAAATATTGATTCATGACAAGTACATCTTTTATGTAGCTACCAAATCTGATCAAACCACATCCTTGTGTTCTAATACATCCCCACATGACGACATGAGAGCACATAAACCACCCTATGTCGTTCTCCAGAAATAAATCTCCCAATATAATTAATAAATCGTATAGCAGAATTATGCGTTTTGGTCACAGCAGAATTCATGAGTCCACGGGAATCGAACCCATGACCTTCTAGCTGTGAGGCGACATGACAGCACTACCAACGCGCCACTGTGCTCCAAAGCTGCTTAGGAACATACAAGCAGGTCTTGTACGTACTCTCAAGAACATCACCCGTATCGTGGTGGTGCAGATTATGGACAAGGTGGTTGAATGTGAGATTTCTGTTGGGACAAACAAGATGAAGGGATCTTCTGGCCAAGAATTCCTCACCATGACAAAAATGATGAGCTTCCCTTCACCTTTGTCAGACGGCAGTTCCCAATCAGATTGCATGAAGTACTTCTTGAAGGTGATGATGAGAGAATAACAGACAACATCTATAAGGAGCTGCTGTAATCCTGTACTCATACAAACATTTCCATAACTGGCGCATCATCTCCAGTCTCCACCCTAGAAATTGAGCGTGTGCAGCGCGCAAGATTTCTAGTTGTAATTAAGACACAATTGACTTCCTCATTTCAGTGGGTCAAACAAAGACGGTAGAAGAGAAAGGCGAGCCATCCTCTGCAACATTTGTCCCCATGTGGATTACACATTAGGCTACAGTAGGGATGTCACGATACTAGAATTTCTACTTCGATACCGGTACCCAGGAAAATATCTATATTCGATACCATTTTCGATAACACAGAGAGGGGGGATGACAACACATCAAGAAGCATAAAAAATAAACAAAGACAGATGAACAGACAGATGTCGTACGTTTCTCCATAATCTAGACCCGATAAAACTCATTAAAAACTTTGCACTTACACAGCAGATGACCCCTGCTCTAGTCATCAGCCTATCACAACACAGCAGATTACCCCTGCTCTAGTCATCCGCCTATCAGAACACTTTGAGCTCGTTGAAGCAACAGATAACCACCAATGACAGGGAGGGAGAAATCATTAGTATGTTTGATTTCTCATTAAGGGAAAGCACTGCTGGTAACCATACTGTTGCAAATGAGTATTGTATCTGTTTAAAATGTTGTAGTATTGATACTTATCGATACCTATTGCAAATGAGTATTGTATCCGTTTACATTTTTTTGTATTGGTTTTTTCGATACTATCGATACTTTTGACAACCCTACATGACAACCCTACATGACGAGCTTCCACCTTCGGTCAGGACAGCTGAATCACTGCCGATCTTTCGGAAAAGACTAAAGACACACCTTTTCAGGCTCCATCTGGGCCCTTCTTGATCTAACTTCGTTCTCTCTCTTTCCTTATTTAAAAAAAAAAAAAAAAACCTAACCTAAACTTGTACCACTAACCTAAACTTGTACCACTGTTCCTTCAGAAGTTGTAGTTGTCATAGACTGTGCTCCATAGTTGATTGCTCTATTGCTGACAAAAAATGTGTTATTGTAAGTCGCTTTGGATAAAAGCGTCTGCCAAATGACGTAATGTAAATGACAGTAGGGCTACATGAGGGTAGAGTTGTGCATAAACAGGCCCTGTAGCAAAGAAGCCACTGTGTGGACACAAGGCAACTGATGAATGCAAACACAGCAGCCCTCAGGGGGAAACGCCTGGCTACAGATGGTGTGCAACAGCATACTCAGTGAGGCAGAGGAGGCCTTCAGGGTCGCTCTGACCTCTGAGCATACTCAGTGAGGCTGAGGAGCACTGAGGAGGCCTTCAGGGTCGCTGTGACCTCTGAGCATGCTCAGTGAGGCTGAGGAGGACTGAGGAAGCCTTCAGGGTCGCTCTGACCTCTGAGAAAAGAAACCTCTGAGGAGCGATCAATCAGTCAATCCTGCAGAGCCCTCTCTGCATTAACACCTCACACCCCCTGCTCACATGCATGGATACTAGGGCTGGGCAATATGGACCAAAAATCATATCTCGGTATCTTTAGGCTGAATGGTGATACACAATATATCGAGGATATAGACGGTTTTAACTTGACAACAATAACAACCGTCACGACCCACCTGGATATCCGGTTTACTTCCTGTATACATAGCTGAGCGCAGGCTGATATTCGGCTCATATTAAATGTTAACGTTAGGCCGTGTCTCCGACAGACACATTAACAAGTTAGCCTATTTCGGTCTTTATGTATTGTAGTAGTTAGTAGTAGTTGTTGTTGTTGATAGTTGCCATAACAACCACCCCGGTCGTAAAAAGACATGCACACGCTGGGTAGCTTAGTAGGAAGCGTTGTTGTCCGGTCCGCGGAGCTAGCCTGAGAGGCTAATAAAAGCTACATGTTACAGAGTAAGCTGACTATCAGTACGTTATTGCACGCATAGGCCTATCTTTACATAAAAATAAAAATAAATAGAAGTAGGCTATGTCAGTGTTTTCCCCTGAACAGCTTAGAAAGTGGACACTGTCAATAGTTAGCACTGTGAAGCGGATACAATTCAGGTGGCGGTAATAATGCAACATTTAACGCTAAGGATGCCAACCGCCATAAAACACAGAAGAAGAAGCTGAGAAAAAGGAAATGCGGTGGGGTTGCAGCTGGTGAAAACCCGTCTATAGTGTGTAGGGCTACACGAGAGATGACCTCTTTATTCCCTCTACTCCCCCTGCAGTGTTTTTGACTGAACAGTTTGTGTTGTGTTTGGTGTTGTGCCAGACTTCCCCATCCTCCAGTAATGAGCCAGTGCTGCAGAGCCTCCTCTCTCTGTGGCCAGGTGGGCTATGTTTCTCTTTGCCGTCCCACTTAGTGGAGTTTCCATGGCGACCGATAACAGGTATCAACGGAGGGGATGGAGCGAGAGAGAGAGGGCAAAAGAAAAGAGCAGGGTAGCATCGATCGGTGCCAAGAACATCAACCCAGAACAAAGACGATTTGTGATACAGTCCAATAACACAGCGACCCGGGTGAACCAGTCCAATAACCCAGCGACCCAGCTGATACAGTCTCAAGACTCCAGGCAAATTGCAACAAATGTATAACTGTATTTTATAAAACGGCTCTCTCAAATCAAGCAATCTGATTGGTTCACAGCCATTGTATAAATCCAATAACCGAGTCCAATAACCCATGGCCATGGGTTATTGGACTCGGTTATTGGTTGCCATGGCAACTCTCTTACTAAAAGCCTTTGGTTTAAAAAAAAAACTAATGGCGGAGACAGCTGTCAGATCCTTGTGAATCGATCTTCGCTTATAACTTTACTAATACTTCGCAGAAAATGATGTTTTGTACAAGAATAGATGCGGGCTAATGTCTTCTTTGCAAAAGAAAGGCTGTTAACCCCGCATTTAACCCCGTAACGTTAGTTGGTGTCGGGCTTTGCAGAAAGCATTCAGCTTCTCAGCAAGCGCTGAGAATGCAACGCTGCGCTCGAGCTGCTGCCTGTCGGGGTTTCCAGAAAGCTCTCAGCTTCTCAGCAAGTGCCAGGATTGGCCAATGTCAACTTCAGTCTCCAGAACGATCCAATCAAATCACCCGCACGTTCTTGCGGTCCCGCCTTACAGTAGTGTTTCAACTGACTCTATCAGAATGACATGCCAGTCGGAGTCGGACTTATAGTATTATTATTATTATTATATTATCATACTTGGAAACCGTTTTATAAAAGCAATATAGCACTCGAGCTGCGTGTGTTGTGGAATATATCCCCCTGCTCAGCAGTTATCCCACGAGGCCGCTGATCAGGGGGATATATTTGGCACAACACACTGGCTCTCATGCTATATTGCTTAAGTATAATATTGAAGTGTGCCTTTATTACTTTTCAAACTAGTAATAATGTTACTATAATTCTGAAGTGTGCCTTTATTACTTTCAAACTAGTAATGATGTTGTAATAACCACTACTGCCTGATGTAAACCAAAGTGCCCTTCTGGGACATGTATTAAATATGATTGATTGATTGATTGATTGATTGATTGATTGATTGATTGATTGATTGATTGATTGATTGAAATGTTATCATTCATTAGTTAGGGAAATATCAGAGAAGTCCTCTTTTTATAAGGCAAGCACCTTTGGAACAACATTGGTCTGCTGCACACTCTGCTGCACACTCTGCTGCACACTCTGCTGCACACTCTGCTGCACACTCTGCTCACACTCTGCTCACACCAGCCAGTCAACAGAAAGGTGTGTTTGCTTTCAAAGTGCTCCAGGGTGAAGGTGGTCTTCACTCCTCTGTCCTGTCCTCTTTCTCACTATAGAGAACAGCAGGAATGAGTCTGGAAGTAGACTTCCGGGTTCGTCAGGCAAAAAGTGAAAGGGGTTTTAGAATGGGGACTTCACTTAAATGCATAAAATAATGTCTGTGGTTAACAAAAGTTTATGGGAACACGAATTTGGGTTCTTCATGATCATCTTCACAAACGTGAATAACTTTGATGACTTTTGGAACGTAAGTGCGTTTTTATTTAAACGCGATTTTTAGAAAACGCTTCAAAAGGCATAAAAGTGATGCAATCCTACATTTCAATTTCAATTTGTTCGGTGTTCTCTTGTGAAATGATATTGTGGCCGCTGAACTCCTCGTCTTCTTTCCTTTCCCACGTTGTGAACTACTTCCCGTTGCACAATGCAAGACCCACCTTAATGGGATGACTTGCATGCAGGGCCGCATTAATGCATGGGCTCACCTGGGCTTAAGCCCTGGGCTCGCCACCCCACCACAAGGGCTTTTTTTTCAAGCTCAATACCTTCAATCAAATGTGGTTGAGAGTATTAATCACACATTCCAGAGGCTTGGGGGGGAACAAGGCTACAGAAGCCCTGATTAAGGGGGGGCCCTGGGGCTACATACCCCCCCCCCCCCCCCCCAACAAGAGATAACAGATAAAGAGTTATTGCAAGGCGCTTTACAAATAGAGCATGCAGAAGACAATGACCATTTTGACACAATTATTGCATAATCACATGAAACATATCTATCTAGTTCGGGAAATACATTTACATTTTCCAACTTGCATCATCATGTGAATAAAGCTAAAAATAACGCGTGCAAATCTCTGTTGAAATGGAATGTCAATACTAGTAGAATTGTAAAATGCAAATAACAGCCAAATCTGCACATACAAGTGGCAAATCTTAATTTAGATGTAGGATTACGTGGCCATTTTACACATTACATTTGTATTATGCATGCATGCGATATGCTTCCATAATTAGGTACCATTATTTAATGATTCAAAAGAAGCAGATGAAGCTGTAAACACTTAGCTTTGAATTTGTAAGAGACGATGGGGCATGATTGTGCAGATGATGCCAGCGTACAAGAGACTCGTGATGAGGATCTGCTCTGTTTGTTTGGAGGATCTGCTCTGTTTGTTTGGAGGATCTGCTCTGTTTGTTTGGAGTGCACGGCTGCCATCCGAACAGGAAGGCAGACGCACTGTAGGGGGCGGGGCGTACGTGCATTAACATTACAATGTCCTCGAGGGGGGGCGTCCCGGGGGCTCACCTGGTAGAGCACGTACCACAAAGGCTTAACCTTCGCTCAATAAGCAACCCGTGTTCGAATCCGACCCGTGGTGCTTTGCCGCATATCATCCCTTCTCTCTCTCTCCCCACCTTTCCTATCTGTCTACTGTCCTAGCAAATAAAGGCAAAATGCCCCAAAATCCCCCAAAATAATCAAATCAAATCAAATCAAATCAAAGTGTTCTGTTCCTGAGGGCATGTCCATTCCCCTCCACACCTGCCTCTCTCATGTTGTGTCTCCTGCCTCAGGACTGCTCTAACCTGCAGGGGCTTTGAGTTCACAGCACCAAGTCATCTATAAAACCTATATTACAGGTTCCTTCAGCTATCGGCTGAATGAAATCCGCAATCACTAGTTATTAACACGTTGATCATTAATTAGTGACGATCAATCCATGCATTAAAATCACGGCATTTATAATCTTGATTAACTGTATGAATGTACGTGTGTGTGTGTGTGTGTGTGTGTGTGTGTGTGTGTGTGTGTGTGTGTGTGTGTGTGTGTGTGTGTGTGTGTGTGTGTTCAGGAGCTGTTATTGTGTTGGCTGGAGTAAGCTTCAATAAACAAAAATGTGGGGGAAAGAAAGATGGAGTGCAGGTGCAAATGAAATGCACAACAAATGCTAATTAGCCCATAATATTCACAGGAGAGTGTGGGTACTACACAATAATGTACTAAGTACAGTACTACATACTGTACTGTACTTAGTACATCATTAGAATACAATTAGAATACCTACGGTATCTCCAATCACTCGCAGTTTAGGTTTTAAGGGCCATTACCAATTTCTGCCATTTCTGTCAGAATGAGTCTTTCTACGACATTACTCCTGTGCCTGCTGCTGCCATAATATACAGCCACAACATCAACCCAGCTGACTCTAAAGATGTTTTTGGAAGGTTTTGTTTTTTACCAGAGGCTGCAACTAATGATTATTTTAATTGTCGATTAATCTGTTGATTATTTTCTCGGTTAATTGATTAGTTGTTTAGTCTATAAAATGTCAGAAAATGGTGAACAATGTTGTTCTGTGTTTCCCAAAGCCCAAGATGTCGTCCTCAAATGTCTTTGTTTGTCCACAACCCAAAGATAATGCGTTTACTGTCATAGAGGAGTAAAGAAACCAGAAAATATTCACATTTAAGAAGCTGGAGAGAATTAATTTAGACTTCTTTTTATTTAAAAAAGAATACTCAAACCAATTAATGTTAATTGATTAATGGATGATAACTAATCGATTGATTGTTGCAGCTCTAAATGTAACGCGTTTCTCTGTTATCTCTGTCACAGATACAATACTGACTACAGTAAATCCATTGTGTGTTTACTGTTTATATGTGTGACTGTGCAGGGTTGTGGATGCGTGTTTGTATGTAGGTGGGTGCATATTTTATTTATTTGTTTTTATTTTAAGTGACTGTATGTGGGTACATGGGGATGTGTATGCATGTGTGTGTGTGTGTGTGTGTGTGTGTGTGTGTGTGTGTGTGTGTGTGTGTGTGTGTGTGTGTGTGTGTGTGCATGCATGTGTGTGTGTTGTATATGCCTCCCACTGACTAGTGCTTCCAATTGAAGCTTGTGAGGGGGGCTGAAGTCGTGAGAACCTCAACCAGGGCACGAGGTTCTTGCTCGCTGGGAGGGTCAGGAGAAAGACCAAGGCTGTCTCCTGTGTCCAGCTCATAGCTCCAGGCCTGTCAGTCTCACACACACAAACACACACACACACACACACACACACCACACACACATGCCCACACGCAGACACGCAGACACACACACACACACACACACACACACACACACACACACACACACACACACACACACACACACACACACACACACACACACACACACTCCTCTGACGTCTAACCTCAACCCTCTATTGTTTATCTTTCAAATACTATTCCTCTCCTCATCATCCATTTTAACTCAATCTGCGCAGTGATTGACTAATTGACCTAAATTGCCTATGAGCAGTATCCCTTAAAGCACATGTGCCAAACTCAAGGCCCGTGTGCCGAATCCGGCCCGGCACCTAATTTCAAGTGGCCTGCGAGAGCTAGCAAAGAATACAATTTGCGCAGTAGAATGGGTGATGTCACGGTAGCTATAGCTACAACATGGTCTGTAACGCATGTCATTTAATTATAATAATTAAATGTATTGCATTTATATGGTGCCTTTCTAGATACTCAAAGTGCTTCACATGGGGGGGCGGTGGCGGGCTTAAATCATCCACCACGGATGTGTAGCACCCACCTGGGTGATGCACACAGCCAGTTTGTGCCAGAACGTTCACCACAGCTGTCACGGTGGAGAGTTAAGGACTGAATGTGCCAATTAAGTAACAGATGATTACCGGTAGGTGGCCATGATTGGAAGGCCTGTTTGGGAATTGAGCCAGGGCACCGGGGTTACAACCCCTCAGGGCACCGGGGTTACACCCCCCTTCTTGTGAAGAGTGCCGATGGGATCTTTAATGACCGAGAGTCAGGACCTTGGTTTAACGTCTCATTCGAAGGACCGTGCTCACTCACAGGACAGAGTCCCTGTCTCTGCCCTGGAGCATTGGGTACATTATTCATGAGGCCAGAGGGAAAAGACTCTCCTCAGTGATGGTCACACTGACCGACTCTCCTCAGTGATGGTCACACTGACCGACTCTCCTCAGTGATGGTCACACTGACCGTGTGGATTGCTTTTTCTGGGCCACAATATTGGATTGGTTGAGTCATCTGCTTGAGTGCAATGTTAGAGAGTTGTTATCATTGCTGTAATATTGAGCCTGACTGGGCCCTCTGGGCCCTCCAGCTGTATGATGGTGATCATCAAGCTGCTCAAACCATTCAATGTCACCCTAGAAGACACTTAACATCAGGAAAATTGTTATTAACTCATTGAGTGCCAAGGACGGACATGTTCGTCATTTCAAATAGTAACGTAGAGTGCCAAGGACGGACATGTTCGTCAATTGCGTTTTTTGACGGTGGGGCGTCGATCAAAGCCTTCTGCCTCTGATGTACAAATATTATAGCTATTGGATGTGTCTAACCTATTTTACAGAACCCTTAGGTGGCGACAGTGCTCTCCACATAACAGAAAGGCAAGGAAAAAACAAAGAAGAAGTCGTTATGGAAACGGAAATCGCATCGCATCCGTATGCATCGATATGCTGAAGCACGTTACTGCAGCTGTGCCTGCAGCAGCCAATCTGCTCCCACAATTGAGCCGGACAGCACATCCGCACATCCACACCGTGGAGTTGTTATTATATTCTCAACTGGAAGCATCGTTGCCGGTGACAAACACACGCGGAACGCTGTAAAAAAGCAGGATGTCGATGTCCCTTCACTGTGCGCACAGCAAACTCAGCAGAGAGCCACCACAGACAGGAGGAGGAGTGTGCAGTTGAGGCGAGGCGAGGCGAGGCGGGGCGGGGCGGGGCGGGGGGGGGGGGGGGGGGGGGGGCACGCAGAGCAGCGCGCAACACCCAGACAGACCCAGGCAGCAGGACAGGATTGACAAACGCAAGCCAGAATATCCGATGCCCACCAGATGACTCAGTGAATGTGCTTGAAATGCTGCATTTCACAAAAGGCGGAATAACTCAGCTTCTAATTTGAAAAGTGTCTTTTTGCTCAAAACAGCCTATCTTCTCCGGCTCATAACTAAAGAACGGAAAATGGGATCAATAAACTTTTTTTTGCAGATGATAGAATAGAGTCTCATCGTTCTTTGTGCGTGTTCAGTGTTTACATAGTAATATCACACAATATTCTGTGGGCCTCGAGAAATCACTGAAAACGCTCTGAAACTCTGGCACTGGGAGCATCCGTTCTCCAAAAGTGGCTGGCACTCAATGAGTTAAGGGATAAATACAACTTCTCGGAATCAATGCTTGTGATGTTTGTTTAGAATATTCCTGGCCTTGTGCAACAGGTGGCCATTGCATAATATTCAGTATTGTGGTTTATGTAACAGTGACCAAAACAATGAGTACAAAACAAACTCATTGAAGTCTTATTTCGTCTAGCAGCAGTTTCAAATGGGTTTGATAATGCAGTTACATCAGCAATTACATGTTGTCTATTGTGTAATATGCCTGAATTTAGATCATAGAGATGTTTACCATGAGATGTGTGCAATTCAGTTACTGTTTAGTTTCATTTCTCGTGTAAAAAAAAAAAGGGTTCTCAATAGAACCCCCCTCCTGAATCGACTGAGTTTAAAGTAAATTCACCGCATCAATTCAGCGATGTCCTCCTGCTCATAGAGAAACAAGCAGATTGAAGTGTGTGCTGTTTGAATTAAAAGAGCGAGGTGGAGAAGGAGATGCAGGAGGAGGAGGAGGAGATGCAGGAGGAGGAGGAGGGGGTGGAAAGAAGAGGATGGAGAGAAGGTGATGAGGAGAGAGAGACGGAGATGAGTGGAAGGGAAAAAGGTGTGGAGGATATAATGAGCTTTCAGGGAGGGAGAAATTATTCATGGCGACAGAGCGTGATGTGCACACAAACACTTTCTCCTCACCCAGCGTGTATCTTCATATGACATACGACATATGAGCTCTAGCCTACAGGGGATTCAGAGGTCGAGCAGTCGCAAGGAGGATGGACCGTCCCCATTCTTATAGGATGGAGGAATTCACGGCAGCCATTGAATTGTTGATGTAGGAGCGTGAAGAAATCCCAGATGTGCAGCAGGGGGTGCAGCTGCGCCCAGGCCCTCCAGTGTGTGTGTGTGTGTGTGTGTGTGTGTGTGTGTGTGTGTGTGTGTGTGTGGGTGTCACCTTGCATTCAGTTTGTAAAACATTAGTACTATCTTGCCGTTTCGAACATCAAAACGGTGTGGCAAATGTGTGTTAGCTTGGAAGAAGTCTTGAGAAAATAGCATTAGCTCAGATGCTTCGTCAAAACTGTGATGCCCAAAAACAAAAACAAAACAAGAAGAAGAAAAAAAGAAAAAAAAAGGTTTGGATACAGGGCATGCTTAGCCTGGTAAAGCAGCCGGTCACGTGATCTCACATCCTGGTTCGTTCTGTAAACGCTAACAGAATTTTGCACCCAGGGTCCCTTGTGAACCTCTTATGCCCCTGAGTACGTCTTTGGGTTGTGCTACTATTGACCTTAGCGAGAGCAATCTGAAACACTAACCTCGTCTGCATTACTGCAGCTTAGCCATGAAGCAAACCAGCTCATTTGTCTCTGCGAACCTTTTCTAACTTTGCTAACCGTGAACATTAATTGACCGTTTTCACGGACTTGTGTGAAGTTGTGGTTTACAGTGATTTGACAACAGCTAAGAGGGGTTTACGGCACGCCGCGATGTGGGCGTGGCCTCTCGGGGCTTAATAGAGGGAATGCACGTGACGTCACGGACGCGACAGTCAGTGCGGGTACGCCCACTCAGCTGCAGTGAGTGTCAAAACGTCTAAACAAGCCAGGTGGCGCCGCCGGGTCACGGTGTTTAGAGTTCAGCTTCCGCGAGAAAACAACGAAAATGGTAAAGTGCTCTTGTGCCATTGACTGTAAAAATAGATTCAACAAGGCGTCGGAGGTATCTTTTTACAGGCTGCCGAAAGCTAATGAAACGGCCCCGGTCTTCTCTGCAGCTATCCAGGGTTTCAATGAGGGCTCATTCATTCTCTGGCTGTGTTCTACCTGCACAGATATAACGTTACATGAGTGATAGTGTTCACTATGAACAAAGCTAGTGACAGCGTATGCTATATTTTTCTTAATAAAAGTTGTAATAAAATAAATATTTACCTCTCCACATACAACCAGAATATCCATTGCTGTCCTCGTTACTTTAATGTCGCCAACAAATCCAGCCTTGAAGTACGACCACGCGTCCAGGCTCTTGTATGCTTTCATGCTTTGGTTTGTGTATTTCCCCGGCGTCGATATTAAGTACATATAAATGTCAGGAAACCCTATTCCTGGCCACATGTCTACGTCCATGGACCACTGGTTCTTTGGCAAGCTGTAAGGGTCACATTCGAGTCCAACTGCCTTTATTTTAAGCAGATAATCGTTTATATTAGCCGTGGTTTCGCTACTACCCCTGGCAGAAGCCACGTTTGTTTTGGAAATTTGACACTCAGTGCTGCTCAGTCCGGCTGAGGGGGCGTGTTCGGGAGGGGGCGTGGCGTCGGTGCATTCCCTCTATTGCTTCATTTGAAACCTAGCTTATTTCAGGTCACTGCAACAGGAAGTAAGCTAGGGTCCATTTAGATCGTTTATGTTGTCAAGTTAAAACCGTCTCTACAGAGTTTTCTCAATATTCTCTGGCCATAGAGATCCAATTTAAAAAAGAATTGCACATTTCTATACTACATAGTTGAACTAGTTTTAAGAAGCCATCATATTCACAGCGGCAAAATTGTAATTTAATGTTACAATGTATTAAAAAGCTGAACGAGACACATTTTAGCTACATGCTAATAGGCCTATTGGATTGGGTTGCTACAGTAATAGTGGGAGGCAGTGGGCGGCATTAACCGTTATCTCTGAGAGGGACTTGAAGATTGCTAGATAGCTCAATTTCTCCTCTTTGACATTCTGACAATTCAATGTTGCCCACGATATCATTATCTCCCTTTTAAATCGAATCGACTATTTATTTACCCTTGATATGAAACTTTTGATTTCCATGAGAAACCTGCAAAAAAGCAATTGAAATCTCCTCCCTACGGCACGTGTAGTTAACTTTCCATTCCCGCCGCACCAGATTGACCCCAATTTTCAACAAAGACCTCCATTTCCACTCAGACGGAGGCAAGAAAAGGCAATTCCAGCCTGAGCCAGCGTCACACAAAGTGGAGTCGTTCATCTCAAAGAGACGGAGTGTCGTCCGTATCAACTGTCACATGGACCTGATTGCTTCTATTTGCCTTCGGGGCCAATTGAAGGAGTGGACCAGTGTCTGCACAGTGATACGTTTAAGCCAATTACTGAGGCACCATACAGGAGCTCGTTATCCTGCTCTGACTCCGGGGTGACAAGATCCAGATGATACGCTGTGATTCAGCTCTTTGTTTTGCCAGGAACCAACATTTTACAAGGAGACGCAGAGGCGCTCACTCGCCCGGGTGATAGACGAGTGACTAACCACGAACTTTCAGTGGATGGTAATAACCTCCGAGATGGAAAGGGTCGAGCTATAACAACATCTGACCAACTTTGAGAAGAGCTACGGGCATGATCTAGAGAAGATGGATACAGCCTGAATGAGCACGATGAGAGAGAAGCAGACAGAAAGAATGTGATCACAACACGAGGAAAGGCGGGGGAGGAGATGAAAAGAGGGGGAGGGGCGGGGCAGAGTGGAGGAGAGACAGCGGTAATCAGGATTAAGATGGAGGGATGGGGTGTATATATACTGGTCTGTGTGATGTGTGGGAGAGACAGAGAGAGCTTGTCCACGTCCTCTCCCCTGAGCGGAGACACGCCTCCTCGCCGTGCGGCCTGCGGGCGTTTTCACAAGATCGCTAAGAATCCCTAATCCGTTTGTGGGCGAGGTGCGAAGAGGCGCCCCCCGCGGCGAGGGGGGAGGCTGGAGGAGATGGAGTTGTTGTCAAGGACAACTTCATGTCCTGCCCATCATCATCACAGATGATGGGAAGCTGACCGTGGTGAAAGGTTTGAAAGAGGCAATGTGTTTGTGGGATTTGACCTCCATCTGCTGTCCTTCAATCTCATTTGTCTGTCTGTTGCATCTGCCCGCTGCAGCGTGGTGTGGTGAGAGCTGCGGTGTGCGTCTATACACACAGTTTGCTCTAAACCTAAAGCCTCCAGTCTGCATTGTTTTTGAGTATATTAATATGAAGTATATCTTTTTAGAAGATAGGACTGACCAGCACTCTGAATGTAAACACAGTACACAGTACTCCAACCTCCAGCATATTACAAGATATTAGTCCATTTGGAGTGCTGGTCATCTTTCTAAATGCAGTACCCACGCTGGACATTGCACCACATTCTATGATATTGTTTATTCTTCGACATTTGTTTCGTTTTATCGGGACAGGTCTTAAGCTAAGGAAAAAATAAAAATAAAAACATGTTTTGGCTACTTCATTTCAACCATTTTGTGAGAATATGTGACACACTTCTGAGATGGAATAGGGACCCAACACATATTAGGTCAATTTGTCACAAAGGATACAAGCGTAAAGAAACCTGCTCCTAAATGCCTTCACAATCAGTGGCGTTACTGTCCATCCTTGTATCAAGAAGACTCTCAGTGTCATGATATTTTCTCATATCATTTCAGATTCACATATATTGTCAATGGAATGATGAAAAGACCGTCAACAACCTGAAGCGAAAGTGTCTTGGCAGCAGATTTAGCACAGTCGTGTCCAAATTGGGCCTTTGACAGAAAACCATCAAAGAACTTGCATCGCCTATTTGTTGCATTAACCCATTGATACCTGATGCAGCATTTGTGTGTGTATCCCTTTAAGACCGCGAACCGCGTGACGCGGTTCGCGGTCTTAAAGGGATACACACGCAAATGAGGGATATACACGCAAATGCTGCATCAGGTATCAATGGGTTAAATGCTCGTATGTCCCATACAAGCGCGCCGCATGCATAATCAGCACTGGCAGCTGAGGAGACAAATCTCCAGGATAACACCTCAATCAGACAGACGGAAGGATTTTGAGGGAATCGTGCTCGAGCGGAGAGGAAAGAGATCAAACTCCAATTCATTTCCATCCAAAAGAAAGATGATCTCTCATCTTTCTCATTCCTTCCATAGCAAGTCAACATCAGCCACAATAACAAGTCAGCAGTTTATGAAAGCAGCTGTGAGAGGATTAAGCACAAAAGCCCATGCAGGCAGCACCAAGATCTCATTAACATTCATTACCCAGATTAGACCTGATGCTCCTTGGGTTCCATACTTCAGAAAGGTCACGTGTTCTTCTCAATCTCCTCTGGGAGCCTGCCATTCACACCTGCATGAGCCACAATACGGCTGGAGTCTGCACATCCTTCGTCTTATCCGGTGACAACCAGCTTATCCCTCTCCTGTATGGACCTGAGGCGGAGGAACTACCTGGCTTACATTTTCGCTGAGTCCGGATCTGGATTTGTAGGCTTCACCGGGCTTTTCTCTCGAAATTGTCAAAGTGTATCAAGAAAGGACTTCTGGTGCACTCTTGCGTGGGACAACTAATGGACATGTGTTCAAGTCGGTCTTTACCTTACAACATGGATGCAGGAAAAAGTTCAACAGAAAACATTGTGTCATTATTATGATAACTCAGATAAGACATTTGGATTCTTGTTATGTGTTTACACAGGGGAATCAGAAATAATGATAATAATAAAAAATGCCTTCTCTGGCATCGCTTGCTTGGCAACAGGAGCATTTCAGCCAAAACAAGATGGACTTTCCCCACGGAGAATTGGGGGAAATTCCAAGAACATGAGCCGAGCATCATGTGGTCCACACACAGAGGTCATTAGGTGGAACACACGGTGTCCCTGGGTAAGAGTGTTTACCTCTCTCACCCGGGTGCCCAATGCAGTCATTAGAGATCA
This sequence comes from Poromitra crassiceps, assembly GCF_964638095.1. Taxonomy (NCBI): domain Eukaryota; kingdom Metazoa; phylum Chordata; class Actinopteri; order Beryciformes; family Melamphaidae; genus Poromitra; species Poromitra crassiceps. The sequence continues at coordinate 24,115,957 of NC_139646.1, forward strand.
GTAGATCAGTGGTTTAACTGCTCTGGCCTGGTGAACTTAAGATCAGTAGATCAGTGGTTTAACTGCTCTGGCCTGGTGAACTTAAGATCAGTAGATCAGTGGTTTAACTGCTCTGGCCTGGTGAACTTAAGCTGTCACCACATTCCAGCTGTTGACCCATCACGTAACGGATGACAGGATGAGGGGAGAGAAAGGAGCAGAGCGTCTTGTTGAGGCTGATTGAAAGGGGCTATTCACAGCTGTCCACCTGGGACATTGTGCTCACCTCCTGTGTGGGGTTTTCTTTTTTTTCCCTACCCATTATGAGGCTGGGTATCTCTGTCATGCGGGCCCCGCACACGTGAGTGTACTACTGTGTCGGGTGGGGGGGGGGTCGGACAGCCAGAGGGACGGAGGAAAAGTAGACCCTGTGAATCATGGGATACGAGCCCGCGAGCGACAAGGCATCGCCGTGGTGCTTTGTGAGGAGCGTGTCACGACCTCTCATGCATGAAGAATCAAGAAGAAGGATCCTCGTTAAAATCCCAGATTCTCTGCAATTTGCAACATCGTTATTTTTGATCAAAAGCGCAACAATGAATCACGTTTTCAAACACGCCGCCTGCCAACTCCTGACCTAGGAGGGGAAATGTGGACAGCAGGGATGTTCATTTTGAAAAATTTCCATAATCGAAAATCGGGAAAATTAATGATCAATTATCGATTAATCGATTATCGATAGCGTAATAATAATAATAATATATATATATATATTTTTTTTTACTCTGGTCTGGTAATAACGTTGCGCGTTCTCGGCCAGCTATAATGGCGATGCCGCTGTGTAGTAAGAATATCAGACACTAGCGCTGTGGCCAGGTAAACAAACATGTTACATGTCAGGTTACATGATGTAAGGCAATCGGCGTCTTCCAGCTTAACTGACAGCACAAGAGTCAAATCAACAGGCCTGAGCCTCACTGAGGTCCGCAGACCGCTGGGTGCGTTTGTGTCCCCAGCGCATGCCGGTGTGAATTCCCCATGTTTAAAACAGTTTTGTTTGCACAAAGGCCCGTGCCCAGCCAGAAAACTAGAGACTATATGAAGCTCCACCTCACGTTAGTCGGCTGTGCAATGGAGTGGGGCGAGGAGGAACGAATTCCACCCAAACCTAGTCTGCAAAAAAAAAAAATAATAATAATAATAATAATAACAATAATCGATCCAAATTCCACATGATCGATTCAATTCCTTAACGATCAATTATCGATTTCCGATAATTGATGAACATCCCTAGTGGACAGAGCAAATTGTTGCGTGCGATTCAAACATAACAGATTCAAACATAACAGATTCAAACATAACAGATTCAAACATAACAGATTCAAACATAACAGATTCAAACATAACAGATTCAAACATAACAACGGTCCGACAGCAGCACAGAAAGAAGAACACTTGGTTCCGAAACAGAGCGGATCAATGGTCTCTGTTGTCCGTTCAGGTGTATTTGTCGCACGGGTTCAAGTCAAAGTCAGCTATGAAAGACCAGCCAGAAGAAAAGATGGGATTAGCTCTGTCAGTTTGTTTCCAGGAGCAGTTAGCGAATACGACTGAGTAAATTAAAGGGACAGCTCACCCTAAAATCCGAAATACATATTTTTTTCCTCTCACCTGTAGTGCTATTTATCCATCTACATCATTTTTAGGATTTTAGGATTTTAGGGTGAACTGTTCCTTTAAGATCATCTCTCAGTGGCACACAAAGTCTCAAACTTGCCGACGGGACAAATTGACACACTTGGGATGGAGTGTTTTAATGAGCCGACAAAAAGTGGAGTCATATTCTCTCCAGCTACTGTATTGTACAGTATCAACAGAGAAGAGAGGGCGAGAGACACAGGGAAAGAGCACTCTCTCTCCTCATCTCCCACGCACATCCACAAAAGTAGGTCAGTGAACTAAGGGGCGATGGAGACAAGTGGTAATAAACATGTCAATTTTGGTGCAAGTTTGACTCAGCAGACTGATTCACTATAGGTTTGGACTACACAGAAAACAGCTATTGGTATTGTACTTTGCATTTGTTTAGTGGTGGATATTATTCCTACAACATTTGGCCAAAATAATGCTATGGAAGCCCATTTCCGCCAATCAAATAAAAACAAGTGCCGATTCACAATAGCTGTGACCAGATATGAAAATGAACAAAATGCACTTTTTGTGTGGTGACATCATCCACTCCATTGGGATGTCATCCACTCCATCGTGATATATATATACCGTATATATATATATATATATATATATTATACATACAAATAACTGGATGTGCCAGAATTTCCTACAGCTAAACAAAGACAAAACAGAGGTGATCGTCTTTGGCCCCAAAGAACAAAGGCTTAAAATCACTGTACGCCTTGAGTCTCTATCCCTGAAGCCTAAGGATCAAGTCAAAAATCTTGGAGTTATTATTGATTCCGATCTCAACTTTAACTCCCACATTAAGTCAATTAGAAAATCAGCTTTTTATCATCTTAAAAATATAGCAAGAATTAGGGGATACATGTCCAGACAGGATCTAGAAAAACTAATTCACGCCTTCATTTATAGTAGGTTAGACTATTGCAATAGCCTTTTTTCTGGTCTCTCCAAAAAAGAACTTAGGCAACTTCAACTCATTCAGAATGCTGCTGCTAGAGTTCTAACAAGGACTAAGAAAGCTGATCATATTACTCCAGTTCTTAAGTCCTTACACTGGTTGCCAGTGTGTCAGAGAATAGATTTTAAAATACTGTTACTAGTCTACAAATCACTTAACGGCCTAGGCCCAAAATACATCACTGAATTGCTCCCACGCTACGAACCGTCTAGACCTCTCAGGTCAGCAGGGTCCAGCTTATTAACTGTCCCTAGGATCAAATCAAATCATGGGAAGGCCGCATTTACCCACTATGCTTCTGCTAGCTGGAACAAATTGCCTGAAGACCTCAGATCTGCCCCAACCTTACTTACTTTTAAAAATAGACTAAAGACTTTTATGTTTACCGTCGCTTTTAACTGCTGACAGCTACTATGCAAACCCAATGAGTCCTCTATAAGTTTTTAGCTCTTTCTGCAACTGCTGCGCCTGTTGCTTAATGCAGTTTTGTTGTGATGCTTTCAAATGTCCATTTTACTCTCTTCTTTTCTTTTCTTTTCCTGTCAACCATTTTATGTGAAGCACTTTGAATTGCCTCTGTGTATGAAATGTGCTATACAAATAAACTTGACTTGACTTGACTTGACTTGACATACATACACACACACACACATATATATGGGGAGGGATAACCTAGTAATATGTGGGGCAGCAGATCGAGGGCATGTTCTACGATACTATCAATGAACACCCTCGCTCCACACACACTCGAACCCACTCACCTACTTGAGGACCCTTCATAGCATTTCATGGTGCATGTGGATGACTCTTTGTATGGTAAAATATGATGCCGCGGTGGCGCCCCCAGTGGCTCAGCGGGTAGAGCACGTGCCATAAGGCTCGGTCCTTCCCGCAGCGACCCGCGATCACACTTTGACCTCTATGTAAAGCACATCTCATCGTTACAGAAGAACGTACACACATCAGTCAGACTCGGAAGTTGAGAAGATGCACCACTCTTTCCTAAAGCGAGACATTGGAGAACTACCTGTGAATTTGTCATGTCATTGGGGACCAGCGTTCGAATTGAGTCCCAAGTCTTGGGGAGTTCACACACCCAAAGTGGGTGTGGGAGGGGAGGAGTGGTGGTTGCTTGTCATGACACGAAACACTAAACAGTCCATTTGATGATTTATTAAGGAGATTATAAGGCTACACTACACCCACAACAATAATGCTATTCATTCACAGTACAGTAGCCTACTACTTACTTCTAACTCAGAACCAATACCTACCACAGCATGTGGCATCATACATGTATGATGTACAACTGATCCTGCAACCTATGCTCATATAAACGCTGAAAATCACAAATCACAACACTTACTGTATGGATGTGCTGCTGCTGTGAGAGAGACAGGTCTGGACTGGCCTGTGCTGTGCTGTTGGACTGGGTCAGGTCTGGTTCTGCTGCAGTGTGTGTGCGGGCTTGCACTGGACCGCTCCAAGCTGAACTCTGCAAGATGCAAATCAAAGTTGTGTTTAAAGAGTGTGTCAGTCACTCTACATTCACAACTGTATTGAAGCATAAATATAATTCTATGACACGTGTTTTTTCCAACACTAGGCACCGATTCCTAGGCCTCGCCCGCTGCGCGGCCTCGCCTGCCCTGCAGCTTGCAAAGGGGCTGTTTTGCCAGAATATTTTCCTCTGGCCGTCCAGCACAATCTCCATGTGTTTATCACCGGAGCGCCGCACCGGGAATCAGTATTCACATGTTGCAGCTTCAGAAAATCATCACACATTAACATGTCGCCTGTGAGTCTCTTTTTCCACACACGCCGGCTTATATCCACATGCATTTACCGTACATCTATCTTCGACACGCATAATTCTGGCACATACATTTTTTGGACGCCTGGGTTGACTGAGCAGATGCAGGCGCTGTATGGAGCTGTTGCACGTTGGGGTATTGATAAGCGGCAACCTCCGTCTTGGAAAAAGCGAAGCCAACGCGGAAGTGACAAAAACTGCAGTTCCTCGAATGGCCATTCCATGCTGGCTGCAAAAGCGAGTCATTCTCCATTAGTCTCGCTTGCCAGACTATCTCTGCTCCGCGCTGTACCAACACAGGAGAGAGTCTGGCTCCTCTCACTCTGGTATAGCGTGGAAAAATTCTCTGTTATCTTTACAACCATCAACTGAAAGTACCATGCAGGCCTGCTTTATTGCACAGTCCAAATCAAGTATAAAAATCAGCAGAACAGAAGATGTGTTTGAGAGAAATGGAAAACTGCTATCTCCCCCGGCTGAGTGATTGGTGCCAGTGTGTGCCTATCGCTAGCTAGATAGGAGCTGCTCTGATGGCGGTCGCCTATCTCTGCGGCCAGTAAGACAGGTGACCCTGCATGACTTTATGGATCCTGGAGTCATCCGGGCAATAAGAGCGGCATCGCAGTATGTTAACGATCAATGCATTCTATTACCTTGATTCCCGGACATAATGACAGCAAAGATGTTTGTTTTCTCAGCTAATTGGGCGTATGGCTCTGCTTTCCCAATCACATGCCCTTGTTCTGAATCACATGCCCCTCTTCTGAAAGGAAAAGGTAAAACCATAAACAGATGATTGGTTTCTACTTAAGGAAGTCGTGTGAAATAAATGGCGAGGCCGTGATGGCCATAAAGGCAAGAACATCACTGCAATGACGCCATTGTTCCATTCTGATTTACGGCTCGCTGGTACGGTACATGTGCGACTCGTTTGGCTGCAGCAAGATCTGAACCAACATGGCCAGACCGGGAAGCCATTTGGCATGGCACACACACACACACGCACACGCGCACACACACACGCACACGCACACACACACACACACACACACACACACGCGCGCACACACACACACACACACACACACACACACACAGTGAGGCAATACAATAGTCACACACACAGATCAAGTAGATAGGCAGGCACCTGTTGAGTAGGCAGGAGAACAGAGAATAGTCAACGGTAATAAAGTCAACAGAACTTATTTGCTTTGTTTGGGAGCTTTCACACATATTGAAGAGGAGTTTCTTCAGCGCTGCAGGTCGTGGCTGGCAGGATCATCTGACTGGAACCGACGACATTTCTGGAGCCCTGATTGAAATTCCAAAGCAGGGACTTTGGCCATTAACAGTCCCCACAGTGCGTCTGGGAGTGGGGGAGGGGTGGGGGGGGGGCATCGCTCCTATTCCCACAGTGCTTAACTCTGCTCCGCTGCGTATCGGGACCACTAGCCTCGTGATGGCGCCCCCCGGGGGCTAGCTGAGGTTCCACGCTGTTGCCTAAACTAACAAGGCAGGGAAAGTCACAGTCGCTGAGATAACGTCGGTCTCGGGGGAAATTTGGGAGGATCAAAGTCAGGCTCGTTTCTCGAGAGGCAGAGATTCAGTCTGACACGTTACAGGCAACGCATCACATCTAATTGGGCACCAAGGACAGAATTGCACGCAATTCGACCAATCGGAACACGACTTGCGCGTATCTCGAGAACCGTTTGTCCAATCGACTTCAAACTTGGGGTGAGAGTGGGAGAGCATGATGTGTGAATGGGGGGGGGGGGGGAGGGGGGAACGGGCACTGTGTGCATAGTCATAGCGCCACCTACTGGCAACAGAAAAAAACACATCTCCAGAACGGTTTGTCCGATCGACTTTGAACTTGGCGGGTTGCGCTGCCGGGTACCCGAGAAAGTGCAGTGTTGAATTTCGTGCAATTCAACCCATCAGAACACGGCTTTCACGTATCTCGAGAACCTGATTGACATCGAAATTGGTGGGAGCACTGCAGGGGACCTGAGAAAGTGTAGTGTCGCATTTCATGCAATTCGACCAATGGGGGGGTGGGGGGGGGGGAGATGGGGTGCTGAAGAGTGGGAGGAGAGCATGTTGTGCAAATGGGTGGAGGGGGAACAGGCACTGCACTAGTAAATATGAATGCATGAGATGAGAGTATAGCAAACAGTGCAGCAAAAGCCCAAACCAATTAATTTAGATGTTGCTCAGAAATATAAGCAGCATTATTTAGTGATCAGATTATCCAATTATCAACATTAAAATAATCCAATAAAGTCATTTCCCATCCGCATGTAAAATCATCTTTCATTTCTCCACAAAGGTGACCTCAGTATTACAATATGTCCTTGCTTTGCAGAGGGGGATTCAACCTCATGCACGTTCCTTTCCCAGTTAAAGCAGGAACCCAAGTTGATTTATTATTCACCTGATCTGCTGCTTAGCATTCCTGTCACCATCAGCGCCGTAATTGCTATTTGTGCGTTTGTTGCTAGAATATGTCCCACACAATTTTCATCCAAAGAGAGGTCAGACACACCGGCGCCTAGTTGATCAAAGGCTCATATATGTTACTTGTAGCATGAAACAGTGCAATCTAATGGATGTGTACCACGCGCGGTAAATAATCAATCAGTCAAACACACCAGCAGGGTGGATGGATAATAATAATAATAATAATGAATATATCCTAAAGCAATTAATTCCTTGCTGCAAGCCAATCAAAATCTTAAAAGACCTAGTCCTGTTCATAGGGAATTTCTGAGATATCTCCTCTTCGCTCCTCTATATTCAACCTATCCTGTGAGAATTGAGGAATCAAAAAAAAATGATGGTCAAATAGAAATGTCTCTCCTCTGAAGCAACTGAATTATAAACTGGCACCCTGCTCATACAGCATTCTCCACGCTCTGCTCACCATTGTTTATTCACTACCAGATATCACCTCCTCCCCCCCCCTCCTGAAACAGTACCACATGCTCATTTGAATGCCGTGCCGTCATTGGCCGCCCTGACGCTACGCTCCAACAGGCTGCCTCGTGCTGATTGGCCGGGGGGCTGCAAGAGGGAACAAAAACAGGCATAAAAGGCAGCGTGCGGGATCGTAGAGACACAGATGAGTAGACAATAAGCAACTTTGAGAGCCTTTGAGGGGGGAAAAGCAAACCAGCGGTCTGAATACCTGGCATGTGAGAGAGGAGCAGAGAACGGAGCTGCAAGCAGAGACTCACTCAAGAAGCTGCTGAAGGGAAGAGGTTCAAGCAGAAAACCTTTGAAACAGAGGTAGAAGTGACAGGTGTGGAGATTCGCAGTCTCAGGTTTGCAGCAGCTGCTTTCAGCACTCCAGTAAAAGAAGTGAGGTAAAGTGAGATTTCAGGACTTTCTCTCCAGCAGCGACCCCCCCGACGTTAAACCAAACCCAGCATGTCTCTGGAGGTGAAGGAGAAGACCCAGGTGCGCCTCGTGTTCCTGGGGGCGGCCGGCGTGGGCAAGACGGCCCTGATCCGCCGCTTCCTCCAGGACACCTTCGAGGCCAAGCACCGGCGCACGGTGGAGGAGCTGCACAGCAAGGAGTACGACATCGGCGGCGGCGTCAAGGTCACCGTGGAGATCCTGGACACCAGCGGCAGCTACTCCTTCCCCGCCATGCGCAAGCTCTCCATCCAGAACAGCGACGCCTTCGCCCTGGTCTACGCCGTGGACGACCCCGAGTCGCTGGAGGCCGTCAAGAGCCTGCGCGACGAGATCCTGGAGGTCAAGGAGGACAAGTTCACGCCCATCGTGGTGGTGGGCAACAAGGCGGACCGCCGGGACGAGCGGCGGGTGTCGGGCGAGGACGTGCTCTCCACCGTGCAGCTGGACTGGAACAACAGCTACCTGGAGGCGTCGGCCAAGGACAACGCCAACGTGCTGGAGGTGTTCAAGGAGCTGCTGCAGCAGGCCAACCTGCCCAGCCGCCTCAGCCCGGCGCTGCGCCGACGCAGGGAGACCTTCCCCAAAGACACCGGCTTCCGGCCGCCCATGAACAAGACCAACAGCTGCATCCTGTCCTAACAGGCGGGCGGAGGAGAGAGGAGAGGAGAGGAGGGACGCTGAAGGTGTCGATAGGAAGTGTATGCCCTGGCCATGGGAGCGTGCATGTAACAATATTTTGTTCCTGTCCAATTTTCCATTTCAAATGATAGCATGGTTGTAAATAATCATAATAATCATCATCATGATAATAACGTATTTATATAGCGCTTTTCATAACACAAGGCCATTAAGGTACTTGTCCTACCAGACTGGACATGCAGTCTACCAAAAAATTATGTAACTCCACAGATGGTTACCTACCACAAGTGTTTTATTTTGTATATATTTCCAGATTATGCCTAATAACCATGGTGAATTTGGAGAAGTTTTCTCTTTCCTACCAAAAGTGACAGGGGGACACACAGACTGCATTTCCTGTGTGCCACAAACTGCATGGCCCCTCTAGAACGCAGGCGATACACTTCCTATCAGGGAGAAGCAGCTTGGCCCGACACCTGACAGAACCGAAGAGAGAACGAGCGAAGAGAAAGACTGGGCTGCCGTGAAGAACGTTCTTCTGGGTTCTGGAGACAGAACCAGACACTTTTGAGTTGGCTCCACTGCAGATGGTGTGTGGCTGTGTGGGAGGGAGACAAGAGAGCTGAACTGAGACTGAACTTCAACTGAATACATTAAATGGAGCTGAGAAAGACTGAGTAATGCATTTATTCCTGTTGTTTACTTGATGTAATGTTGCTGCTTATTTGGTGACATGCTGCTGGTATTTAGATCAATGTGTAGCTTTTTGCATTTGGACAGATTTGTGGGAGGAAGTGTATATACTGTACTTGTTGTGGTTGGTGCAAAAGTTTGAGCTTTCATGTAAAAAATGTTTTAATTGGAAAATTCACCTGGAGCACATCATGATGTTTACAATTTTTGTATCCACCATCTGCTATGAAGCATGGCATCACTCTTCTGTTTGAAGCATTGAGAAGTCGATGGTTTGAAGTGGTGAAATGCAAAATGTATACATAAATGCACTTTTATGTTTTGAAACTGAAAGGTTTTTGTTTTTTGTTTTTATACTTTTTTCTCACGTTGAACATTTTTGGCATTCATTTTACAACTATAAATGGAATGTTGATCTAAATGCTGAATAAAAGCCAAAAGCACAAAAAACTGAAATGTCTTGTTGTCGTTGTCAGTGTGTATGTTGTTGATGGGTGCAAGAAAGATAAATAATACTGGTGAGACATAGATAGGTGATCAGCAGACTTAGTGAATATTAGTATTTGCAGACAGAGTGAAATCTAAGTAATTAGATGAAAATGTAATGATTCGTATGGCGAAATTGTGCAGCAGCAAAGAATAGGATAAAGATAAGCAAGAACAAATACAACATTATTGAAGATAAGTTGAAAATAAAGCTACAGAATCTCTCTCATGAACTATTTGTTGGACAGAAGTCTTGTTATTTTGACGATTGCCATCATAACATATTGTAGGCTATATTTACAGTCTGAAACTGATAATAAATTTTCCAGTTGACACACATGGATTTGTGACTGTTTACAGTGCATTTGTGTAACAAAGAGATAGCTTGTCATGTCGTGAGGCTGCAGGAAGCCTTTTCTATATATGGGGGATATTTGCAAATCACTTGCAGCAGCAAAGGGGGGGAATTTCCAAACAATATTATGATTCCAAGACACATTGCGCTTTTGATATCTTGTCAGATCGCAATTGTGCCACAATGGGACTCATGAGAGGAGAAACCGGGAGAAACGTGTGAATGTGAGGTGTAGAATACTGCAGATCAGAAGCAGTGATATTTTAGGCAATGCACATGGGTGGCATTTGTAGGTACAGAAGGCATCCCCATCCATCAGCATAATGACTCTCATATTAATATGACTTATAAGTGGAGGCGTCTCCGCATACTCACCATCTCAACCTCGTAGGCTACTTCAGAACTATTGCTCCACAAGTCAGGAACTAAAACAACGGACAAAAAACAAACATCAGATAGAAAGTGATCATTCATTGAGTTTTTGCTTCGGTGCACAAACACAGCACTTCACTAAAGCTGAATAAACACAAGTGTTGATCTCGGTCAGAGGACAGCCAGGAGTTTCCACAGTCTGTACTAAGACTCTTAGTAAAGATACATGTCGCCATCTATTGACAAAAAGCCCACACTACATTTTCACTTAAATCAGTCCCAACGGTGTGGCTTGACTGGCTTCATTGCTATATACTATACTATTGATGATGCCTCAAAAAAGACATTTGACGGCAACCATGGAGCATGCTAGTGGCTTCAGTGCCTTGCTCAAGGACACTTCAGCCGGACCAATGCTACTGAACGTACTGAACCCACAAACTTGGAATATTCTGTTAATATTCAAAGTTGACCCGTTATGACATCCGACCTCATGTCAATTCCACCGAGCATAATCAGGAAATATCTGCTGACGTTATTAGAGTTGATAGTCCTGAACCTGAAGACACACTCATATGTTTGGATTAAACAACCGACTCGTCCTGGAAAATGATCACAAACACATTTTTCCATCTTTGTAAAGTGATTTTGTAACTGAACGTGAAATCAGTTTAACGCTCCACTTTAGGAGGCGGCGTGCGATCTTATTTCAGGCCCCAAACGGAACTGAACTGGCCTTGAGCAACATTTGAAAACTAAATAATTCAGCTCGCACTCCTCTTTCAGCCAGTCGACAGGCCGGTCCAGTGTGCAGTTCCCCTATTCGATGTGTACGGTTCCCCTTACTTCCACCTGCAGAGCAGAGACACTGGTGTGGTGCCTCAGGTCCACGTGCCCACCCCCTCCCTCTCCATCAGATAGGATTGAACCAAGTTTCCTGTTTTATTTTGAGGAAGTGGCCGAGGGGGGTAAACGTTTGCTCTCTAGTTCCTCTTTCAGTCCACTTTTAAAAGTCTTCCGCACTCAGCATATGTTCACTTGCAGACAACAAAGGGAGCGGAGGCCTAGCAGCTCCACGGTGGTGCAGGTGTGTGGACTTGTCATCTTCGTAGCAGCATGGATTTCTAACTGTCCTAGCTTTTATTTGAGATCTCACATGGATTTTTTGGGGGGTGGTGGATTTGAGGTTCTTCACTGGACGTTTTGCACAGACTAACCTGACGTGATGATTATTTGCCATTAGTATTGCCAGTATCCAGTTGTGACTGTCTGTCTGTGTGTCTCGCTCTCAGTCGTCTTTGCCCCTGGACTTGGTCAAAGCTCCTCAGCAGATTAATGCAATCCTGAGGCGTTTAGAACAAGTTCAGGGTCCTGGGCAGAATACAGCAAGGTTTCTCCTCATTATTACAGTGTCAAGAAATGTAATCAATCTATGTATTGCTTGCATAAAAGAAAAAGACTGAAAACCGGTTCTTTGCTCGGTTAGGATTAATTGATCAAGTTACGGTTTTATTAAAATAAAGCCGATTTATACTTTTGGTTGTGCTTTAGAAAGCGACAGCCCTTGAGAAGCAAAAATACCTCCACAGAATGTGACATGTCTGAACTTATTTTAGACTAAGCCTCGATATGTGTATACATATGCTTGTGAATTAGTCACCTATTATGCATTCAACTTAACATTCAATCTAGCGTGTGTGCATGTAGTTATTTTTGTATTTTAGAGAAGAAACAGCATGTGTAGCATTAACCTTTGATGTTAGATAACATCTGTGACTCAACACAATGCAGAGACACGAGTTATTGACACCGCATGCAAATCGAGGCACATCGCAACAACCAGACAGCCACAGCTGCTTTTTGACACCGTGTCCAGAGTAAGTGCCACGCTGTATAACGCTGCCACCTGATCATTGTAAAGCCATACTGTACATAAAGCACCTGATCATTGTAAAGCCATACTGTACATAAAGCACCTGATCAATGTAAAGCATTGCTCGCTGGCATCAGCTGTCAATGATTTGTAATAATGACCTTTAATATCTCATTTGTCGTGAGCAGTGCTGCTGACTGAGATGTTTGCGCTTGTCCACGCTTCGCAAAGCAAGAGGGGCCTCACCACCACTGACTGAAACTGGTACTGAAAGTTGAGGTTCAGTTCAGGTGCAAAGCTCTTCCTCCACCTTTTTAACACTTACATCACATCCAGATGCACAAACGTACGTTTCACACGTCCAACCGCAAAGACACCAATTATAGTATACAGCTACAGTTGTAGCTTTATTGCTAGTATTGATAAGTTAAATTAAGACAAGCCGCTACTTTCGCCCAAGTATACGCAAGCTTTCATCCCTGCAACTCCCCTGTGGTTGAAATAACGACAGAACTTTTCTCATCCAAGAATGTTTTATTAGCCAAATGCTGCAGCATACTGAGAGGTTGCATACAGAATAATGTTGCGCTACTCATCTCTCCAGATGGTAGGAAGGAAGTGCTAATGAAGTGAAACACTTTGTGCTGTTTGAACAGTCCCCATATGTAACATATCATAGGAATGAAGCAGAGTTCCAACTGTTGAGACACGGAAACATCGTTCATAACGTACAGTAAATAAATGCAAGCGAATCGGCAAAACAAAAACGAGGGGGCAAAATAAACACTTATGGTATGCTGGGGGGATTCTTGGTCATGGGTGTGTGCTTTGTGTGTGTGCTCGGTGCGTATGGGAATGTACACAATGTGTGTCTGTGTGAGTTGCCTCAGTCGTCCACAGTGATGTGTTGCGGAACAGATAAGGGCCATGGCCTCTCCTCAGTCGTCCACAGCGATGTTGCGGAACAGATAGGCCATGGACTCTCCGTTGTGGATGCGTCGGATGGCCTCTGCCAGGATCATGCTGACGTCGACGGTCTTGATCTTTGGACACTGCAGCTTCTGCAGCTCGTGAGGAACAGTGTTGGTCACCACCACCTGGGGGCGCAAAAGGACAGGCTCAGTCCGTTTCCCTCAGCCTCTCTCTTGAAGGGGCCTCCTTCACTCGCATGCATACCTTGTGGACCGGGCCACATGTTCAAGTTTGTCAAGTGCATGAAACATGTGATGTAGAGATCAGATCACGCCCTGATCTCTCCACCTGTGTTTATCATTGGCACATCATGAGAAGCAGTAGATAAGCATGTAGGGCATGCATAATACATAGGACGTACACAGTATGCGACAATTATTTGTTCCAAAAATGCACATCTTGGCATTTAATTAGACGTGTAAAAGTACAGTAAACAAGACATTTGCTACAGTTACTCCTACGCCACATGTGACCTGGTGGGGTCATTCACTGAAACTTCACACTACTTCCTGTGGTGTTCACAGGCAAAGTGCAGTGACATTAAGGGGCAAGTAAAAAATCTGTTCACTTTGACGTCCGTCCAACGTTCTGCTTACTAGTATGTTCAAAGGCACAGTAATGCTCTTGTGATTTTACCTTGTCGATAACAGACTCCTCTGCTTACTCTATGTTCAAAGGCACAGTAATGGTCTTTATTATTTATTTGCACAAAAATACAGATACAAAGAAAGGAGAACACACACAAACACAAAAAATGTGCCGGTAGAGACAGGAAACCCTAAGTGGGCTTATTTGGGTCTCTACCTCAGAAATTAGAACCAATATGAAAAATAATGATTACAATGCATACACTATAAACACAAACAATAGAAAAGAAACATGCAAACAATAAATAAGAAAAGGAAAAGAAAATAGAAAACAAAAAATGACCAAAATGAGTAAGTGGGGAGGGGGGATGGAAAAAAAATCACCCCGCCCCACTGCAAGGTGGGGCGGGGTGATTTACAGCTCTCAGCCAGCCACTCGCCGGGTCCACTCGGGTCTTATTCATAGCTTTCAAGGGGCGTTACGTGCTGCCGGGAACGCCCACCTGGCGGTCAAAAAACAAACTTGTTCATTCCGCTGCCAGCCGCGTCGACTAGTTTCTCACGCAGTGTTTGTTCAGCCGTTTGTACACACGTCTTTGCGGCCAACATTTCCTCAAAGGTAAGCTCAAGTAACGTTACAATAATGATTAAAATACCCCGTTAACGTTACTTGAGCTTACCTTTGATGAAATGTTGGCCGCAAAGACGTGTGTACTTTGATGGTAGCCATTTGCCCTCCCCAGCGACTGAACCACGTCTAATCGCACAAATCCACAACCTCCTCCTGTCTGAGTTTTCTTTCTCCGACGGCATTCTGTAAAAGCACAAGCCAGGCGTGTCTCCTCGTCGGTTAGTGCAACCGATAGCACAACAGGTATCCGGCCTTTTGGCTGAACAAACACAGCGTGAGAAACTAGTGACTCGGCGGCAGTGGAATGAACAAGTTTTTTTTTTGACCGCCAGGTGGGCGTTCCCGGCAGCACGTAACGCCCCTGGAAAGCTATGAATAGGACCATTTCACCGGCATTTCACCCGGCCGGGTCCGGGTCGGATCCTCGGGTATTCGGGGGGTCGGGCTTACCCGAAGACCTCTAGTGTGTATACATTTATAGACAAAGAAGGTGCAGACTTGAAGTGTGTTGATGTCATGTATGGGGAGTATTATTATTATGATTATTATTATTTTAGATGAGCTGATGGTTTGTATCTGTTAGACAATGTAGCCAACCTAACAATTTGTTTTTGTATGATGTGAATTCTGTTAAGACTGGAGATATGTACTTGCCCATACGATATTTCCATAAAAGAGGTATGGGTCAATCAAACTGTAGTAAAGGGTTAAGAGACATGATTGATTAACCCACCTGCATATGTTTCTGATGATACCAATTGACTTCATTATTTTATTACAGACAAGATTAATGTGTTTTTTTTTCAATTCAAATTCTCATCAATCAGAATTCCAAGGAATTTAGTAGATGAGACCTGCAGGAGTGCATTTCCATCGACTATCATTTGGGCTCTATTACTACAATATGTATTTCTAGTGAATATCATGAAGTTCGATTTTTTTTTTTAATTCTGATGTTACCTCGTCGATAGCAGACTCCTCTATGAGTCTGGGTGCCTCGGCGGACAGCAGGCCGTGTGTAGCCATGACGTAGATCTTGTAGGCTCCTCGCTCCTTCAGGAAGTCCGCCGCCGCGACAAACTCCTCCACGTCATCGATGATGTCATCCTATGAGATACACAAGTGCCACACGGACAAGAGTTAGGGATCACACGATTAGACCTCAACATTCCATTTGTATCGTCTCAGCATGTCATGACAACGTTAACGTGAGTCTCTGCTGTCAGCAGACTGCAAAATGGGAAGAATTAATACCTTTCTAATTAGGGCTGCAACTTTTTTTTTTATTGTCGATTATTTGCTTGATCAATGATTAGTAGCTTGGCCTAGAAAATGGTGAAAAATGTTGATCGGTGTTTCCTAAAGCCCAAGATGACATCCTCAAATGTCTTGTTTTGTCCACAACCGAAATATATTCATCTTACTGTCAGGAGTAAAGAAGCCAGAACATATTCACATTTAAAAACTGATTAAAAACTAATTGATTACTCTTTGCAGCTCTGTTTGTAATGCTAAACGGCATTAAGAGAGAGATTAGAGATTAGCCATGGTTTAGCTAGAGTGTATTGACAAGCAAAAGTGACAGGACCTGCACAGAAATGCATGTGCAAGTATTCTGCCAACAACAACAACTAACCACACCCATATTAAAGTATTTAAACCACACCCACATGACACAGTATTTAAACCACACCCACGTGACACAGTATTTAAACCACACCCACGTGACACAGTATTTAAACCACACCGACGTGACACAGTATTTAAACCACACCCACGTGACACAGTATTTAAACCACACCCACATGACACAGTATTTAAACCACACCCATATTAAAGTATTTAAACCACACCCACGTGACACAGTATTTAAACCACACCCACATGACACAGTATTTAAACCCTTGATCTGTATGCTTGGATTACGCTGCAGGACAGTGCTGGCTGATATTACTGAACTTGGAAAATGCCGTTGTTCTTCCTGTGCAACAAAACATATAGAAAAATTTCTTCTTATCTCACTTCCAGCTGTTCTTGTTTAGATTGATTCCTATTATGGTTCTTGGTACCGAGCATACTTTGTCTATGTTTTTGTCTGTGTCTTATGCTCGGCTATATTGTAACAGAGGTCTCTACCTCAATGTATTTCCGAGTTTAAATAAAGGTTGAATGAATGAATGAATGTCACCAACAGAGTTGTTATGTGAAACCCTATTACTGACTCCAAAGAAGGAATTACAAATTGTGTTTAAGTCCATGTAAGTCACAAAAGCTCAAGGTCTTACAACAATGATGGCGATTCTGCCTCCTACATCTCCTACGACAGTGATTGGTGGCTTCTCCTTGGCCATCATCACTGAAAGACAAAGAGAAGAGGACGATTACTTTGAGCACAGAAGTGAGATGGCTCCAGCGTCTCAGAGATCAGCAGAGGATACTTGGATCACATAAAAAAGGGAAGGTTAGGTGAGAAGGGATTTGGTTAAAACCCTGCAAACATCATGCAAGGCAGCTCTACCTCAACAAGGCAAGGCAGCTCTACCTCAACAAGGCAAGGCAGCTCTACCTCAACAAGACAAGGCAGCTCTACCTCAACAAGGCAAGGCAGCTCTACCTCAACAAGGCAAGGCAGCCCTACCTCAACAAGGCAAGGCAGCCCTACCTCAACAAGACAAGGCAGCTCTACCTCAACAAGGCAAGGCAGCTCTACCTCAACAAGACAAGGCAGATCTACCTCAACAAGACAAGACAGCTCTACCTCAACAAGGCAAGACAGCTCTACCTCAACAAGGCAAGGTAGCTCTACCTCCACAAGGCAGCTCTACCTCAACAAGACAAGGCAGATCTACCTCAACAAGGCAAGACAGCTCTACCTCAACAAGGCAAGGCGGCTCTACCTCAACAAGGCAAGGCGGCTCTACCTCAACAAGGCAAGGCAGCTCTACCTCCACAAGGCAAGGCAGCTCTACCTCCACAAGACAAGGCAGCTCTACCTCAACAAGACAAGGCAGATCTACCTCAACAAGGCAAGGCAGATCTACCTCAACAAGGCAAGACAGCTCTACCTCAACAAGGCAGCTCTACCTCAACAAGACAAGGCAGCTCTACCTCAACAAGGCACGGCAGCTCTACCTCAACAAGCATCAAGCTAGACTTTGGGGGAAATGGAATATGTCGTTGGTGGGATGAATTTTGAGGATGGGCTTGTCATCCTGCTGAGTCCAATCCAAGACTTTACAGGGTGTTGCATGCTAATGTGTTTAGATGGAGAGGTGAGCGTAGAACTGACCCTCTTAGGAGCCACCAAACCAGGGTCAAATCACTATTTGGAATCAATTCAAATAACGGATAACTCTAATGGAATAAATTACTTACACAGTCATTGATCTTGCCTGCCAAGGAAATTATTTACATTGCCCTACTTTGAAGTCTTCCAACTCCAGGCAGGCTTATACAAAATGTTTGAAGTCGTTGAACGGATTTCAAATCATAATCGACCCCGGTTTGCAAACCACCACATTTGAACTGTAGGGACCCCCCACACACTGCAGCCGACCATGCCAAACAAACGTTCTTCCAAACAGCAGCAAGGCAGTTTTAGTGGTCAGTTCCCAAATCCATCACAGACCATCATCCCGCGAGGCCTCTGTCCGTTTAAAACTCCTACAAGGTGTGTGTCAGTCAGGTGCTTATGGGTTTCTGGGTAGCAAAGGAAGCCAGGACATTGTAATCCAAACTGACAAATGGGACTCAAAATGTTGCTGAGGAACTCAAAAGACACCAATCAGGCAAAAGGATGCAAACGCCAAATATGAACAGTATAGACCCGTTGACGGCCTACGTCATGATTACGTCACGGTGCTCGCCGGAGGCAAAAATTGAGGCAAACCCGAATCAACTCTGTGCTAACATTCAGAAAATGTCATCTTGTGATCGCCCTGATGAGCATCGCTGAACGTCACGTTATGTTCCATTATCGCTGGACGCTGATTTTGGATGCGGTCGCTCATAAAAAATATAAACACTAGGCGATAGGAGAACACTTCGCAGAGGCGCAGTTTCATTTCATTTGCTTCATTTTGATTTTGTCTCAAGACATGGAGGTAGAAAAACAAGAGGTAGCAGAATCTTTCTTGAGCCAGCGATGGGGTCAAAGTTCAATCCAAATGAAGACGCCATATCGCCCGTCGCTGGAAGTATAAACATTATATTGTGAGCATCTTATCTGCTCAAGTTGAACTATTTTCCACTCTTTGCGCGACCAACCGTGGGGGTGAGTGTGGATTCGGAATCCCCCCCTGCCATAGGAAATAATAGCTTTAATTGTTTTTGTGTTCTCGTGTAGACAGTTTTTATAAAACACGGTTGGTGTGGATGGGAAAACCCGGTTTTCAAAAAACGTGTGGACTAGGCCTAAGCCAAGCCTGACAGTGACACATTGTTGTCTGCCGCTGGCTAGACAGAACTTCGGATCACATGAGAGAAAACTCATCTGTTGAATCTTTGTTTTTGAAATCCTGTAGCCTTACATGACCATTCAGGACATAGCGTAGTTCTAGGCATCTATTCTAAAGATTTATACACCCTCAGTTTCTCTTTACTACAACTTAACGCATTGTTTCTCTATCAGGTAGGCATGTCTGGCCATTCATCTACAGTAGGTAAGGTAATCCTGTTATATTGTCCATCCATTGAGTAAGCGTGTAGGAGTCGGCTAATCTGGTTAACGTGAACTTTTTCAAGACCACAACGGAGTGAGTGACCGCAACGTTACATATTCAGAGAATCTCCACCGACAGAAAACGTTTACTAACATTGAAAAGGGGTCTATACAAGTGTCGAGCAAATTGGCTCATATTTATTTCGGTGCAACTCAAACAGCATTCAAGTCAAATCATGATATTGTTGCATGTGGAACATTACGCTGTTCATGTTCTAGTATAGTGGAAAATTGCAATTTAATGTCATAACTTGAATCTATCTAGTAAGTCATTTTTGAGTATTAATTTGTGTTAGCTATTATAATGCAATGCAATAATATACATGTGGAAATTTCTATTGGGTTTTAAGGCAATTTTTTTGCAACGTTCAGCAACATGAACACTAAATGTCAAGATCATTCTTGACATATCTATGAGGCCATTTACACCTGGCGTAAACATGCATTTTCTGCAATCTGATTGCAATCAGATTGCAGAAATTGTTGTCCTCTGAATCCGCATAAAGTTGTTGTATCCAGATTGAGAGGACACATTGCATTTACACTTGTGTTCAATGTGTACACAATGCATCCCTGACCACCTCCGGAGGTGGTTTGGCTGATCAGATTGCAATCCTTCTTCAATGCGTTTTGGGGGTGTTTACACCTGTACTTTCAAGTGATAAAACACAATCTGATTGCAATCTGCTCACAGAAAACACATGTTAACGCCAGGTGTAAATGGCCTCGTGATTGAGGGCAGACAATTCACAATATCTTTCAGGTCACAATTTCTCAGTCCTGTCCAGGAATAATCCAAGCTTTAGTTCCCAAGAACCAAAATCAGTTCAACATAAAGGATCTGACACTGAGGGCCTCCAAAAATGACCATGGTGGACACACAGGGGGAACTGTTTTCATCTCATGATCCAAATGTGCCGCAAGGTTCAATCACATCAGAACAGTGCAGCTCTCCGTTCTAGAAACAATGTTACCCTAAGTATTTTACTTTCTCTCACCAACAACCAACCACAGAAACACTTAAGTTCGAGCTGACACGAAATACCTGAAGTCTGCGAGCCAATGTGGACAAAGAGATGGAAATAGTGAGACTGGTTTATTTCATTTTAGCTGAATCTAATGTGAAAAGACATGACCAGGCAGGCCTGACTGAATGTCATGTGAAAAGACATGACCAGGCAGGCCTGATTGAACTTATTGTACGTTGTAAGTCAACTGACTACCCGGCTTACTGGCCTAAACAACAACAGTAGTCTGCTGTGTACTCTGCCTGACCCAGATGTAAACTCACATACTTCATTAAGAAATATAATGTGTCGCTTTTATTCTAGCAGATGAACAGATCTCTCTTCTGCTTCAAAAGTAAAGCCTCAAAGAAAAGACAAACTGCTAGCTAAGAAAATATAGTTGGAATTAGTAAGAAATCCATGAAATCTCTTAAAAATCTCAGCAGTAAACTGGGATCCGTCTGGACCCATCAATAGTCAAGCTAGCTTTGATTTAGCTATAGGGTGAGGGCAGCAATAAAATGAGCTAAGAGGTTTGATTTAGCTATAGGGTGAAGCTAGCTTTCATTTAGCTATAGGGTGAGGGCAGCAATAAAATGAGCTAAGAGGTTTGATTTAGCTATAGGGTGAAGCTAGCTTTCATTTAGCTATAGGGTGAGGGCAGCAATAAAATGAGCTAAGAGGTTTGATTTCACTATAGGGTGATGCTAGCTTTGATTTAGCTATAGGGTGAGGGCAGCAATCAAATGAGCTGAGAGGTTTGATTTAACTATAGGGTGAAGGTAGCTTTGATTTAGCTATAGGGTGAAGGTAGCTTTGATTTAGCTATAGGGTGAAGGTAGCTTTGATTTAGCTATAGGGTGAAGGTAGCTTTGATTTAGCTATAGGGTGAAGGTAGCTTTGATTTAGCTATAGGGTGAAGGTAGCTTTGATTTAGCTATAGGGTGAAGCTAGCTTTGATTTAGCTACAGGGTGAAGCTAGCTTTGATTTAGCTATAGGGTGAAGCTAGCTTTGATTTAGCTATAGGGTGAAGCTAGCTTTGATTTAGCTACAGGGTGAAGCTAGCTTTGATTTAGCTATAGGGTGAAGCTAGCTTTGATTTAGCTATAGGGTGAGGGCAGCAATAAAATGAGCTAAGAGGTTTGATTTCGCTATAGGGTGATGCTAGCTTTGATTTAGCTATAGGGTGAGGGCAGCAATCAAATGAGCTGAGAGGTTTGATTTAACTATAGGGTGAAGGTAGCTTTGATTTAGCTATAGGGTGAAGGTAGCTTTGATTTAGCTATAGGGTGAAGGTAGCTTTGATTTAGCTATAGGGTGAAGCTAGCTTTGATTTAGCTACAGGGTGAAGCTAGCTTTGATTTAGCTATAGGGTGAAGCTAGCTTTGATTTAGCTACAGGGTGAAGCTAGCTTTGATTTAGCTACAGGGTGAAGCTAGCTTTGATTTAGCTATAGGGTGAAGCTAGCTTTGATTTAGCTACAGGGTGAGGGCAGCAATCAAATGAGCTGAGAGGTTTGATTTAGCTATAGGGTGAAGCTGGCTTTGATTTAGCTATAGGGTGAAGCTAGCTTTGATTTAGCTATAGGGTGAAGCTAGCTTTGATTTAGCTATAGGGTGAGGGCTGCAATCAAATGAACAGAGATGTTTGCTGTACGGGGGTCAAGCTTGGGTAACCTCAGCTGGCAGTGCAGTGAAACAGACTTAACCACTGACATTGAGATATTATGCGATATGTGCGCCCACATATTCCCTTCCTTTGGAATAATTGCTTTCTTCAAAACAACAAACCTAATCACTTATTTTAGCACGAGTAAAACCGGTCAGAAAACAGCCCAACCTGGTCTAACATCAACTGTCATCTAATATGATAGCAGGCATTTTCAGTCTAATTTGGTTGAAGACTGTTCCTCGGTGTCCAGGTAGAACGTGTATTGGAAGCCCTCAGTAGCTCATTCCATCATTCCATGCAGGGAGGCACAAACAATCGAACAAAAACCAGAAATGGATTCAAGCCTTAGGGTCATACTTGGGAGCTCTATCCCAGGCATTGGGACATGATGTCTGCTGCCTGTGTTGTCAAAAGATAGGATGGTACAGAATATTAATGGTAGAGTACACACACACAAACACAAAGTACACAAAAGTATGCATGTTAACACACAATAACAAGGATAGGATGGTACAGAATATTAATGGTAGAGTACACACACACAAACACAAAGTACACAAAAGTATGCATGTTAACACACAATAACAAGGATAGGATGGTACAGAATATTAATGGTTAGAGTACACACACACAAACACAAAGTACACAAAGTACGCATGTGAACACACAATAACAAAGATAGGATGGTACAGAATATTAATGGTTAGAGTACACACACAAACACAAAGTACACAAAAGTACGCATGTCAACACACAACAAGAACGTGGAAAACACACAGTGATGTCATGAAAGTAAACTAAACATCTTTCTCAGAGAGTTCTTTCCCCTCAAGCTGTTTAGGGAGGAAAGCTTCACAAAATGACAACTGATGTTTCATGGAGGGTCAAAGGGCACAGGATGTAAGGGATGGATCTGTAAAGGCAGAGGGGTGGAGTGTGTGTCATTCACTTCACATGTCAGAGCAGGAAGACAAGGCTGCCATCAAAACAAATTACCAAGTCAATGAAGGAAGGAGGTGAAGGAAGAAGGAGGTGAAAGAAGGAGGAGGTGAAGGAAGGAGGAGGTGAAGGAAGGAAGGAGGAGGTGAAGGAAGGAGGAGGTGAAGGAAGGAGGAGGAGGTGAAAGAAGGAGGACGTGAAAGAAGGAGGAGGTGAAAGAAGGAGGAGGTGAAAGAAGGAAGGAGGAGGTGAAGGAAGGAGGAGGTGAAAGAAGGAAGGAGGAGGTGAAAGAAGGAGGAGGTGAAAGAAGGAAGGAGGAGGTGAAAGAAGGAGGAGGTGAAAGAAGGAGGAGGTGAAGGAAGGAAGGAGGAGGTGAAGGAAGGAAGGAGGAGGTGAAGGAAGGAGGAGGTGAAGGAAGGAAGGAGGAGGTGAAGGAAGGAGGAGGTGAAGGAAGGAAGGAGGAGGTGAAGGAAGGAGGAGGTGAAGGAAGGAGGACGTGAAAGAAGGAGGAGGTGAAAGAAGGAAGGAGGAGGTGAAGGAAGGAGGAGGTGAAAGAAGGAAGGAGGAGGTGAAAGAAGGAGGAGGTGAAAGAAGGAAGGAGGAGGTGAAAGAAGGAGGAGGTGAAAGAAGGAAGGAGGAGGTGAAAGAAGGAAGGAGGAGGTGAAAGAAGGAGGAGAAATTCAGCTGAGACAATAATTGAAAGAAGCCATGTGAGGAAGGAAAAGGGGCGACGTCAGTCTCTGTCTGCAGTCTTTCACAGCTGGCTACCAACGTCCAGGTGAAGGGAGGGGGAGGAGCAGTGCTGACCTAACGCATGCTGAATCAACTGTGTGTGCACAGTGTCAGCATTGGCCTGCACCATGGCTCCTGTGTTACATCGCTGGCGTGCAGGGGAAAGCTAAGCATTGTCTGGCTGTGGCAGTCCTTGACTGGACTGGAGACCATCTGGTGCTGGAGGTGGTGTTGGAGGACCAGTAGGAGGTGCTCTTTCCCTCTGCTCTCATGAATAATAACCCCATCCCAATGCCCCAGAGCAGAGACTCTGTCCTGTGAGTGAGCACCATCCTTTGGATGAGATGTTAAACTGAGGTCCTCCTGACTCTGTGGTCATTAAAGATCCCATGGACACTCTTCACAAGAGTAGGGGTGTAACCCCGGTGCCCCCCACACAGGTCTTCCTTCCATCATGGTCACCTAATCATCCCTCAAACTAATTGGCTTTTTCATGATACTATAGCAAGACGAGTGTACGATTCTGACAATGTTTGACTAGGTTTCCTACAGGCACTACACTCATGTTTCATACAGCGGGCTCTCCTAGTTGAACAAACACTTTAAGAAGGCGTTTCAGGAGAGCAACACCCAAGGCACATTACTGGTCTCTCAGAAGAAGATTGAAGAGAAGAAGAGCGGGCACAGGACAAAGAGGGACAGCCTAGGTGAAAGACGTACAAAGGTGCAAAGGTCACCAATAATGTCAAAATGGACTTTTCTGTACACGTGCATCCAGAATTGGAAGATGTAATCTTTCATCAGATTGACATGTTTGCGACATATGACACTATTAATCTGTATATGGCTGAGAGCGCGATGATGAAGTCATTAAGAGACATGTTTGAGCGTGTGTCTCTGTCTTACATGGCAGCTCCAGGCCGGTGTGTCCCGGGGTGGTGCGGGACATGGGGGGAGAGTGTCTACCGTCGGCCATGTCCGACTCTGAACACTGGGGCTCTCCGTGGATCACAGCCAGTCCCAGACGCAGCCTCTCAGCATAGGACTGAGCTCTGAGAGAGAGAGAGAGAGACACACACACACACACACACACACACACACACACACACACACACACACACACACACACACACACACACACACACACACAGGTCAAAGAAACGGATAGATACAAACTGATACAAACAAATCTAGACAAATGACAACACAAAGTAGTGCACACAGAAACAAACATGCACGACATACAAACACAAATTTTCGATCGCATAGTATCGGCTCAACTCTACTCTCTTTGGTAGTAGGGATGGGACGATAATCTGTTTTAATGATAACCGTGATAAAATTCCTTACGACATCCGTATCGTTTCAAATTGTCATTATCATTAAAACCGTGGTACCGTGATTACAGTGCTTTGAAAAACATGGTAAACACTGTCCATCATCAACCAAAGTTGGCAACCGTCTCCCAGATGCAAACGTGCAGCCTTGGAGAAATGATTTCAGTGAGTGTACCAATCCTTTTTGGGTCTGAGTTTTCAATATAAAACTTGGTGAAATGATTTCTGTGAGTGTATTAGTACTTTTCAGCACATTTTAACAAACCGTGATAATACTGATAACCGTGATCATTTTGGTCACTATAACCGTGATATGAAATTTTCATATCATTCCATCTCTATTTGGTAGCACCTGTTTCCACAGCAAATAGATAGTGCCCCTTCAGTGTGCCCACCCCCTTCAGTGTGCCCACCCCCTTCAGTGTGCCCACCCCCCACAACTGGTCGTCATAGCGACAGCGCATGGAACCGCTGTGCTGTGAAACAGTGTAAATAGTCACAGCAAGGAGATGTCCTCAGAGGCTGCCTTTTACAGCCACCCTCCTTGTTCATACATGTCATAAACGTGTACAGTAGCTCCCTTAAAGTCACACCTTCTGAAATATTCCATCGTTTTCAATACGGAGGGGTTTCAGTCATGACCAACTTTCATTTTGCTCCAAAACAACCGGATATGGATGTCTGTTGAGGCTGCTGGGGGGGGGTTTGGGAAATCCTACACGCAAGAGGTTAAGGTAAACCGGTAGCTACTGTTAGCATTATGTCCGCAATGATGACGATTCTCTCTGACCAATCAGTAGTGTGAAGCGTTTTCACGTCACCTGTTGGTGTCTCGGCTCGCTTGGAACCTCGACAGAGGTGCTACAAAAAGCTCGGTACTACTGACCCAATGGAAAACCAAACATGCCGATTCGAGCCGAGGGAAGATAAACCGCAACTATGTGGTCAAAAAGTGACAAAAGTGCTCACATGTGACCACAAATACACAGACATGTGACCACAAATACACAGACATGTGACCACAAATACACAGACATGTGACCACAAATACACAGACATGTGACCACAAATACACAGACATGTGACCACAAATACACAGACATGTGACCACAAATACACAGACATGTGACCACAAATACACAGACATGTGACCACAAATACACAGACATGTGACCACAAATACACAGACATGTGACCACAAATACACAGACATGTGACCACAAATACACAGACATGTGACCACAAATACACAGACATGTGACCACAAATACACAGCACACAAGAAAGAAACCAACAACTGTTGACAGCCACATAAGAGATACACTCGTGTGTAACAGAACGTGTGACTAAAGAAGTTGAGGATGTCATCCTGCATGTCCTGCATGTCCTGCATGTCCTGCATGTCCTGCATGTCCCCAGGCTCGCTCTTACCTTTTGGCAGCTGATGGGGACTTTGCAACGATTACGGCATTCCTGTAGTCATGGATCTGGAGAAGAAGAAACAGCATCATCAGTGCTGAATAATAACGCTGATCACTGATCTTTCAATGGAATGTCATGAAAACTAAAGGCAGTTACAACACAACACAACACAACACAACACAACACAACACAGTATATATTTTGCCATTGGCTCAGTGGCTGTTTGACAGAAAGGCACAATGTGGTGTGTGCCATGTAAGCGCCTGGTAGCCGTACCTCCTCCTGGATGTACTGGATGAGGAAGGGGGAAGCCCTCAGGTTGTCAACAGGGAAGCTGAAGAAGCCCTGGACCTCCTTCTGGTGCAGGTCCATGGTGATGATGTGAGTTAGCCCTGCGACAACAAAAACAAGCTTTGATACGTCTCTCTCTCTACAGTGCAATAAACCAACAATGTGGTGATGTATGCCTAAAGCAAGATTCCATAGCTACACGTTGAAAATATTTTTGTTGGTGATTCTAGAAAGTAGTTTTATATAATACACCATCATTCCATTCATGTGTTCATATAACTTTTTTTCTGAGCGCCAGTACCCTTTCCTTTATCAAAAGCAACGGGAAGTGGCCGCAAGGCACACAAAAGGCAGGGCTAATCTGTATATAATAATTCTAATAATTCAATAATTATTTTATTATTTGAAAATTTTGAATAACGGGGTCATGATTTCTGGAAAGAGACAATGCTGTTGAGTTTTTCAAATGTATTTTTTTTTGTGCTTCGAGCACCACAAGCCGAGTGCCATCCAGTTCCATTGTATTGGAGCAAAGGCAGCCATCTCTGCGGCCGATATCTCCAAAACTCAGACAACTAACACAAAACGATATAGATGGATAAATAGCACTACAGGTGAGAGGAAAAATATGTATTTTGGATTTTAGGGTGAGCTGTCCCTTTAAGTAAATAACACACAAACATACCAGCTTTGGCTAGCATGGAGGCCAGCAGCTTGCAGACAATGGAGCCTCTCTTCCTCATCTTGCACTGCTTGCTGTAAGGGAAGTAGGGGATGACCCCGATGATGTTCTTGGCACAGGAAGTCTTCAGGGCATACGCCATGACCAGCAGCTCCATGATGGCTGTGTTGACATCTCTGAAGAGATCAGATAAGAGACAGCTCCACGTCAGATATCTACATACAGTATAGTGATCTGGCAACTGGCTACTGGCTGACTCAGACTGCTTATTAACAGATGAAATTCTCATGAAGGTTCAACAAAAAGTAATCCATTTTATGTCGCAGTACAACTACTTGACGACCAAACCTGACATCACTATGTTGTTAACACAAAACAAAAAACACGTGTGACTCCTCAAATGTTGATTTTTTCTCCTTCTTCTAGTAAAGTAGATCAAAAAACTTCAAACATACTTTGCTTTTATAGAGCATTTCGCCTCAGAATCAAAATTATGCTTTGGCATAATCTGTCAAATCAGACATCTCAATGCATTTAACCCATTGATACCTGATGCAGCATTTGTGTGTGTATCCCTTTAAGACCGCGAACCGTGTTAACGCGGTCTTAAAGGGATACGCACACAAATGAGGGATATACACACAAATGCTGCATCAGGTATCAATGGGTTAATACAGTAGGAAAGTGCATCAGTCAATACAAAAATAAAGGCTTTTATACAAGTGAAAGCCTATTACTGCTTAGTCTGCAGATTCAACGCAATGGAAAAGGCATATACATAGTAGACTGGCACCTATGGCATTTTATGCTGAAAGGTATCTATCCACCGGAGTTTTCCTTGTAAACTACTTGTTTTGTATTCACCTTGTGTAGCCCCGCCCACTTGACCCAGTTGTGTTATGACTTCCTGTTCAAAACACCGTCTGTTTTACCTGCTCACTAGTACTGTACTGTCACAGGAAGTGTAAACACAACAGGAAGTAACTGGCTGACCCCTGTGTTGGAACATGAGGTGAATAGATATTATGATAGCCGACATAGATCGGCTATATAGTGATACCGATAATAGCCGATAAAGATACATTTCCCATGATCGGTTGATAATTTATTGGTTCAATATATATAATCGTGCATCCCTGAAAAGTGCAGTACAACTGAAGTCAGTGGTGACTGGTTTTCTCTCCAGTTGTGCTGGCAACCTGCCTGTGTGTTATTATGGACAAACTTCACCTGTGTTTCAACTGCCATGAGTTTCATTTTTGGGTGAACTGC
The DNA here is from genome assembly GCF_964638095.1 of Poromitra crassiceps. NCBI lineage: Eukaryota > Metazoa > Chordata > Actinopteri > Beryciformes > Melamphaidae > Poromitra > Poromitra crassiceps. The sequence goes on from NC_139646.1 coordinate 24,144,513, forward strand.
TCCTTTAACCATGTTTGGTGTCCCTTCGCCAAAATGAGCATTAACTGTGTTACAATATTGTCTTATTAATGCCAGTGATTGTTGTGTTGACTGGGAGAGTTTCCATTATAAGGCACAGACTATGTGTTGGTGTAACGGGATAGTGTTTGTGTTACATTATGGCACAGACTATGTGTTGGTGTAACGGGATAGTGTTTGTGTTACATTATAAGGCACAGACTATGTGTTGGTGTAACGGGATAGTGTTTGTGTTACATTATAAGGCACAGACTATGTGTTGGTGTAACGGGATAGGTTTTGTGTTACATTATAAAGCAGACTATGTGTTGGTGTAACGGGATAATGTTTGTGTTACATTATGGCACAGACTAGGTGTTGGTGTAACGGGATAGTGTTTGTGTTACATTATAAAGCACAGACTAGGTGCTTGGTGTAACGGGATAGTGTTTGTGTTACATTATAAAGCACAGACTATGTGTTGGTGTAACGGGATAGTGTTTGTGTTACATTATAAAGCACAGACTATGTGTTGGTGTAACGGGATAGTGTTTGTGTTACATTATAAAGCACAGACTATGTGTTGGTGTAACGGGATAGTGTTTGTGTTACATTATAAAGCACAGACTATGTGTTGGTGTAACGGGATAGTGTTTGTGTTACATTATAAAGCACAGACTATGTGTTGGTGTAACGGGATAGTGTTTGTGTTACATTATAAAGCACAGACTATGTGTTGGTGTAACGGGATAGTGTTTGTGTTACGTTATAGTGTTTGTGTTACATTATAAAGCACAGACTATGTGTTGGTGTAACGGGATAGTGTTTGTGTTACATTATAAAGCACAGACTAGGTGTTGGTGTAACGGGATAGGTTTTGTGTTACTTGGTGAAACCAGAGAGCCGACACAGAGAGCTCAGTAGCCTGCTGCACCTGCATGGTTATTCCTCTTTACCAGCTGCAGCCAGTCGACTAGAGACTCACTGCCGGACGGTCAAAAATGGCGTCTGTCCCGCTCCTGTGACCTCTGGTGACGTTTCAAACAGGTCTTCTTGGCGTCATAGTTTAACCGACAGAAATCAACTGATTCGATAGGTCTTACCTTCCCTGGGTTACCTGGCTGCTGCCCTCATTTTGGCTGGAAATGTAATCCACCCCCACCACCCCCCAGGAAAATGTATGCTAAGAGAAACGTATACGAGATATGTCAAACTGTATATTGGCTTAGCTATTGGAATTGTGCCAACAATTGAGACAACACATCACTATGAGAGGAACTCAGTCATGTGATTGGGATCATAAACAGATGTTTATAAGCTGTCTGCACAAAGGAAATATCTGGACAGTTTATTTTGTTATGGGAACACTTTAGTGTTCCTAGACGATTGATTTCGCATGTTTTTGCACATAAATTAGTGAATTAAATTTCATAATGTGTCTATGCAAATTTGCATAGGGCTAAGCAAATGTTATGAAGAACATCTCTCTCTCTCTCTCACCTGGGAATGGACTGGATGATGAAGATATCTTGCCCGCGGACGGACTCCTTCACATCCACTCTGGTCTCTGACAAGACAAAAAACACATGCAATCAATTTGGGTCCAAGTGCACAGTGAAGTGAGACAGCAGCACAGAACCAGAGCTCAGCAGATAAGCTCTGCACTGGGAAGAGAGGGGGGGGGGGGGGTGTGAAGGATATTTATCAACCTTACCTCTGTTTGACTCTTGATAAACCGTCGACTTGCCCAACTCAACACCCAAGCGTCTGGAAAAGAGAAAAGGAACAGAGGTGATAGTGTCCACACACACACACACACACACACACACACACACACACACACACTACAAACAGCAGTAAAAATCTGAGTGATTGTTCAACGTTCACCATGGTGCCTAGGGAATGAAATTTGCAATTCATTTTCCCAGAGACATTTGTGAAAATCCTTCTAAAGAGAGTTTTACATGGACAAACTAAGCAATTCAACATTTCAGTCAAAGGAAAAAACTAAAAATGTAAATGTCCAAGACAGTGAATCACTTGGTTTGCTCAAGTCAAACTCTTTTTTATATAAGGATTTTACTAAACGTCAATGGAAAAATGAATGGAGAATTCACTCCCTTGGGCAATCTGGCGATGGTGAGACTTTGGCACCCTATTGCCCATGTAGTTGACAACATTTTGGAAAAAAGATTGCAAGCCCTCAGGCTTCAAACTGTATGCAGAGAGAGAGAGAGAGAGAGAGTGTATGCACAGAGAGAGAGAGAGAGAGAGTGTATGCACAGAGAGAGAGAGAGAGAGAGAGAATGGAGAGAGAGAGAGAGAGAGAGAGAGAGAGAGAGAGAGAGAATGGAGAGAGAGAGAGAGAGAGAGAATGAGAGAGAGAGAGAGAGAGAGAGAGAGAGAGAGAGAGAGAGAGAGAGCAAAAGCCCTCAAATATTGAAGTCTCTTCTGTTTCTTCATTCAGATTAGAGGGGAAATCAGGTTGTGGCATCAAACAAGACAACTTGACAGCCGTCACAAAAAGCTGAGCGCTGTGCATGAAACAGACATGAAGCTGACAGACACTAAAGTTCACACATCAGATTTGGCCTCCTAGTCTGAACATGGCCTTAGACAGCATCAGTCAAGTGCAGAACAGTCAGGCTGCTTCAGTCAAGTCCTGCAGTACACACTGCTCTGCTCTCTACTGCTCTGCTCTGCTCTGCTCTCTACTGCTCTGCTCTGCTCTCTACTGCTCTGCTCTGCTCTCTACTGCTCTGCTCTGCTCTCTACTGCTCTGCTCTGCTCTCTACTGCTCTGCTCTGCTCTCTACTGCTCTGCTCTGCTCTCTACTGCTCTGCTCTGCTCTCTACTGCTCTGCTCTCCACTGCTCTGCTCTCTACTGCTCTGCTCTGCTCTCCACTGCTCTGCTCTCTACTGCTCTGCTCTCCACTGCTCTGCTCTCTACTGCTCTGCTCTGCTCTCCACTGCTCTGCTCTCCACTGCTCTGCTCTCCACTGCTCTGCTCTGCTCTCTACTGCTCTGTTCTGCTCTCTACTGCTCTGCTCTCTACTGCTCTGCTCTGCTCTCTACTGCTCTGCTCTGCTCTCTACTGCTCTGCTCTCCACTGCTCTGCTCTGCTCTCTACTGCTCTGCTCTGCTCTCCACTGCTCTGCTCTCTACTGCTCTGCTCTGCTCTCTACTGCTCTGCTCTGCTCTCTACTGCTCTGCTCTGCTCTGCTCTCTACTGCTCTGCTCTCCACTGCTCTGCTCTCCACTGCTCTGCTCTCCACTGCTCTGCTCTGCTCTCCACTGCTCTGCTCTGCTCTCCACTGCTCTGCTCTGCTCTGCTCTCCACTGCTCTGCTCTGCTCTGCTCTCCACTGCTCTGCTCTGCACTGCTCTGCTCTGCTCTGCTCTCTACTGCTCTGCTCTCCACTGCTCTGCTCTGCTCTCCAGTGCTCTGCTCTCCACTGCTCTGCTCTGCTCTCCACTGCTCTGCTCTCCACTGCTCTGCTCTGCTCTCCACTGCTCTCTACTGCTCTGCTCTCCACTGCTCTCCACTGCTCTGCTCTTCTCTGCTCTGCTCTCCACTGCTCTGCTCTGCCATGGGCCAAGCTACCAAATCACACACATTTGTGCAGTGGCACGGCGGTGCAGTGAGTGCATTGAGTTCATTAAGTTCAAAGCATGCTCTTGATGTCTCTTGTGAGCGAGGCTGTGTGACTGACTGTTTCTGTGTGACTGTCTGTCTGTCTGTGTGACTGTCTGTCTGTGTCTGTGTGCGTGACTGACTGTCTGTGTGTGTGTGACTGACTGACTGACTGACTGACTGTCTGTCTGTCTGTGTGACTGACCGTCTGTGTGACAGTGACTGACTGTGTGACTGTCTGTGTCTGTGTGACTGTCTGTCTGTGTGACTGACTGTTTTTGTGACTGTCTGTGTGTGTGTGTGTGTGTGTGTGTGTGACTGTCTGTCTGTGTGACTGTCTGTCTGTCTTGTCTGTGTGACTGTCTGTCTGTCTGTCTGTCTGTGTGTGTGTGTGACTGACTGACTGACTGTCTGTCTGTGTGTCTGTCTGTGTATGTGTGACTGTCTGTCTGTCTGTGTGACTGTCTGTCTGTGTGACTGACTGACTGTCTGTCTGTCTGTGTCTGTGTGACTGTCTGTCTGTGTATGTGTGACTGTCTGTCTGTCTGTCTGTCTGTCTGTGTTTGTATCTGTAGGAAGCTCCCCCAGTACAGTTATGGATCCCTGGATGCAAAACAGCTGCTGGCCTCACCCTGTTTATGCCTGCCTGGCAAATATCGTCTGTCTATAAATGTCAGCAGCAGAGTGTGTGTGTGTGAGCGTGTGTGAGCGTGTGTGTGCGTGTGCGCGCGTGTGTGTGTGTGTGTGTGTCCACCTCGTGTCAGTAGACTTCACCTTTGCACCGTAACAAAACTCTATTCAGCTCTGTAAAGGCAACGCAATCCCCCTAATAGTGTTCTGCAGTGTTGCCAAATAGTGCGGAGCTCTTCTTCTCTGTGTGGGTAAGCAGGCCATACAACCACTGCTTGGCCCACTGACAAGCCTGCAGGGCTGGGGGGGAATGGCCACACACACACACACTTCGACTCACTAGACAAAGAGATGATGGTGGCAGTGGCAGTGATGTGGGTGTGTGCATTCAGTGGTTTCAGTTAAGGTTTTTAAACGGACCCCTGTTTGCAGTGCTTCCCCTACCATTCTACAGGCCTGGCGGGCATGCCAGCCCAACGACGCCCCCGCCAGGGCAAAAAAAGAATAGCTATATATATATATATATATATATATATATATATATATATATATATATTCCCCTGCTCTCCACAAAATTTCAATAAACCTTTATGGCATATTATTACAATACAACTGGTGTTGACAGTAACAGAAGATGCCAAATCATTCAAAACAATAAGCCTCTTGCTTTTAGGAGCATCGTGCCAGCATGCGGCGCTGTTCCAAAACGTGTCAACGTGTGACGTTGCCTGGGAAACGCACATCCCATAATACAACTGTTCGCATCGCATCCCATAATAGTACGATGATACTTGGGATGCCATTGCGAACATAGATGCGAACAGGTTAGCTAAAAGTTTAGCGTCGCCAGCGAGGGCCCCCAGTGACCGGTGCGGTCGGGGTACGTTTCAAAATCCCTCCAGGCCTGAAAATGTTTCTAGGGGAAACACTGGTTTGCATATTTTCATCATGTGATCATTTTCTGTAGATTTTTTAAAACTGCACCAGAGAACCCTTTCATGCCCCATGGAACACCACTTCCATACATATCGTCTGGCTCACTGTTGGCAGTATTAGATCACTTCTATACATGGTAAATAAATGGTAAATGTGGTAAATGGTAAATTAGAGCGGGTCGGCCAATGACGCAAGGGTTGGCGGTTCGATCCCCGCTCCCTCCCAGCTGCTGTCGTTGTGTCCTTGGGCAAGACACTTAACCCTCCTTGCTCCCGATGGTGTGTAGGCACCCTGCATGGCAGCCTGCCGCCATCGGTGTATGAATGGGTGAATGTAGACTATCTACTGATTGTAAAGCGCTTTGGATAAAAGCGCTATATAAATGCAGGCCATTTACCATTTACTTCTATACATCTTGTCTGTGTATATTTCCTAGATGAATGTGAAGAAGTGGTGTCTGTGAAGTGTGCCGCCTGCTTTCATCTCTAGGATTCTGAGTGACAGGTCCTTTGAAGCTACCGTGACAACCAGGCGCGTAGCCACGGGTGTGCTAGGGTGTGCCAATGCCACCCAGACAGGCTGCTGGCACACCCAAAAAAAATGGGGTAAAAAAGGTTTTTTGTTTTGTCTGCAAAACACATGTCAACGCTGTCATGCACTGTGTCCAACTGTCCGCCTGCAAGTAAATCCATAGAGAAAATAAGTAGCAAAGAGCGTTCCCATCTGCAACGAAAATCACTTCCTTGTTTGCCTGAGACGCATGTGTACCCATGCGTCTCAGGCAAACAAGGAAGTGATTTTCGTTGCAGAGAGGTAACCCTCTTGGAACCACTCTTGCTGGTTCCTCTCGCTATGGATTTACTTTGAAAATGACAGTTTCGCGTACTTTGGATTATTATTTGATGATCGCATGGTGAGTACACAAGTCACAACATGTATGTGATTGTTTCTAGCGCTGTTGTGTGTGCTTTTGGGGGAATGAACGGCGGTAGCATATTAGAGACTGCCACACTACTGTACTATCTAACTAGCGTTAACAGTACTAGCAGCCCCCATGTATCACTGTGAAACGCACTTTCTAATGCACGCCACGCACAGTGAAGATGTTGGCGGCGTGTCCCTTCGCATTTAACGTTAGCCAGGAGACTTTTCAGTCATGCATCTGCATGCGTCTCAGATTTCTAATAATATACGGGTCCACACGAACATGCCAACCAAATTTGCGTTCTTTCCCGACTAGAACACTCATTGGAAAAAGTAGGTGAGACTTTTTTGAGATACTAAACAAAGTGGTTTTACATGTTGCCAAAAAATACAATTTAATTGACTGCTTCTACCTGCTAATAATGAGTGCGAAAAGGAGCAAACAACACACAAATATTCCTCTAAATCTGGTTTGAAAAGACCCAAAAAATTTTTGGCGGCGGCCTTGCGGCCGCCACCAAATAGTCCGCCCCCTGGCACACCCTGGCTTTCTGTGGCACACCCAATGAGCCGAGTCTGGCTACGCTACTGGTGACAACGCCCTGATCATGTCCTAACGCCCTGATCATGTCCTAACACCCTGATCATGTCCTAACGCCCTGATCATGTCCTAACACCCTGATCATGTCCTAACGCCCTGATCATGTCCTAACGCCCTGATCATGTCCTAACACCCTGATCATGTCCTAACGCCCTGATCATGTCCTAACGCCCTGATCATGTCCTAACACCCTGATCATGTCCTAACACCCTGATCATGTCCTAACACCCTGATCATGTCCTAACGCCCTGATCATGTCCTAACACCCTGATCATGTCCTAACACCCTGATCATGTCCTAACGCCCTGATCATGTCCTAACGCCCTGATCATGTCCTAACCCAATCAAACTCATCCGTCATCTTGGCTCCATTGGAGTGTTATTCATTCACACAATGCTGGTGTGTGATAATACAAACAACACTAACACATGCCTCTCACAGCGCTAGACAAAAGGTTTGAGCGGGAACGTTTTTTGAAGGCAGATACTGATACTTTTTAGACTGAAAGTAGTCCGTGTTTCCACCACAATATTACAAAAAAAAAAATGCCTCTGAAACAGCTTTAAGAGCAGCAAACTAACTCTAATCCAGGTGAATTCAATGATTTTATGGTAACAGGTTCTTTAGGCAGGGTGACACCCCACACCGACAGTATTCAACACAACAGTTGGGAAACTCTGGGATAACAATTTCAACAATGAATTTATAACATGCATGCATGCAAAGAAAATAACATTTCTTAGCAGGTTCTGGAGACGGTTTTGTGAAAACTGAGGAACCTGTCTGAGGAACCTGTCTGGCCAATACCTGATATTTAAAAAAGCCAATATTGACAAGACAAATATATCAGTCTAAGCCTAATAGAAGTACATACATTTTGAGTATGGGTGTCATCCAAACTCCTAAACCACTGGAAGTTATGCCTTTCTACCAATCTAAACAGCAGCACAAAACTAATTGGAAAAACTTTGAGGCCCATATTCATATTCGACCTCTGATGCCTTGATTTACATTATCAGGTGTTTCTCTCTATGGGTTAACAACCCTGTGTCAACAATAATACACTAGTCTAGTCCTATTGACAAGGTTAGCTGTGTTCTGACAAGCCCAAAAAGTGTCGTTGACTCGTGTGTGTGTGTGTTTGTGTGTGTGTGTGTGTGTGTGTGTGTGTGTGTGTGTGTGTCAGTGTGTGTGTGTGTGTGTGTGTGTGTGTGTGTGTGTGTGTGTGTGTGTGTGTGTGCTGGATCAAATTCCAAACAATAGCCTGCACAGCCAGTCACTTGAGGTCACCTGCCGCCTGCCGTTAGGCCGTTATGATGATTCCAAAAGTCCACAGGCTGTCAGAAGCCCAGGAAATAACACACAGCAGAAATCACATCATATCTCTGTATGTAGTTTATGAAAGGACACTTACTCTGTGATCTTCTTGGCCAGCTCGGCGGAGGCGATGGTCGAGTTGGCAGAAAAAACACGGTAGCCACTTTTCGAGACATTCATTTTGGAGTGACCATACGACAGCTTTGGAGGTTGAGAGTGAGAGACAAGAGACTTGTGAGCCCCAAAACGTCTAATGGGCATGTTGTTTTGGAATCAATCTGGTATACTATCCCCCCACCCCCACCCCCAAACTGTCAAAATGCGTCCTGGACAATATCATCCACAAGTTTAATGACTGTCTGTGGGTGAGACTACAACCTTGCAAAACACGTCTGCAGGGAGTCAACAACCAACAACGTAAACAATAACAGTAAAAATAGATATCTCATAAACAGTGAGCTAACTGCGGCTTTCTAAACAATACGCTGCAGGAACTAACACAGCGCACGTCCCCAGTGCCCCACACTCGCCTTTGGTTAGAGTGAGTCAACAGCCACCTTCATAAAAAATCGATCACTGTAACGATGTTACCACCACGAAAACTGCTTCTAGCCTCCCGTCTCTGGTTCTAGCACGAACCCGAGTGCAGCTGGGCTGTTTGGGGGCCCGCCGGGCTGTTTCACTCGGACCAAGGAGGGTTTTTAGAGTCAAATACAAACTGTTTTCCTAAACTCCAACCGGCCGACAGACACACAGACGCGGTCACGGCCGCTGCTACAATGTAACAAAACAAAAGTGCGCTTCCAGAATTCAAACGTGTCGACTGGAAACTTTGTTGCAATGCGGTCGCGTCTACTGTAGCAGCAGCAGGAGGGGGGGGATGCCACGAGCATCCGTTCATTGGATGACTGAGCAGACGTGCTGACGCCCGAGCGACCCAATCAGAGGCGATATCGAGCAAAAGAGGGCGGTGCGAATATAGTCTCGACCAATCGGTGCGTAACAGCTGTCTGACATCAAATTAAGGCGCAACGACGATGCATGTGCTCCATGGATGTGCTCAAGTGCTGTGGTTTCTCAATATTATCCAGCTCCAGCCGGGGCCAGTACAGAGCACGCCCCTACCGAACACGCCCCCTAAGTACAGAGCACGCCCATAGGCGAATCCCTCTCTAAAGAGCACCCCAAACAAACAACAGTCCAACCTGAGCTCCCAGTAGCATACATCTTAGCTTTTCTGAAAATATACTTGTCTATAATGGGATTGTTTGTGTAGTAGGCCTCTGACACTGACTGGAAGTCATAATTTACCCACCTCTTCATTTACACGACCACATCACTGACATGTGACTGGCATATACACGCGTGATTTTCACTATCATTTTTATTCAAAGCATGTATATGTATTTAATATTGACGATAAAGGTCCCAGTAACAATTGCCTTTTAAATAGGTTGAATATATGTAATAAAAACCTGAATAACACCTTTAACTGAAAATGTCATAATAATACTGAATAAGTAAAGTAATATTATATAATGTAAGAATAAAAAGAAGGCAGAAACTTGACTCATAGCATCAGGTAATATTATTACAGTCAGTTAAAAACTATGCAGTAACAATCGCTGGTTAATGTAATAATGTCATGGTATTACATTTATTACATTAATAGGTTCTATTAAAAAAATATATAAATAAATAAATATATTCTATTATCAGGGGATTAAAAACACATGTCTGTACAAGACCACATTTTCAATTTATTAAAATACAAAATGGCTTTTGTGATATAAAATTCGCCCATAGTTTCTACATTTTCTATACAGTATACAGTAGGTACATACAATTGGGGGAGTTAAAAAAAAAGTGCATCCTAGCATTAACAACTCACAGACATTGACTAAAACTTGAGCTGACTTCTACTTTGCAAGGAACCCAAACCTCTTTATACATGTATCAAGGAAGAGTTATGTCTAATCTTATTTAGTAATAATTATGCTTCACACGACAGGGTGTAAATGACATCTTTTCAAGTCAACTTGGCATCTCAGGGCTTGTGGAGACTTGGATTACACCAGGTGAGCAGTATGGAAGCATTTTATGTTTGTTTTTCTTTTTCTTTACACGTTTTTGCATGGTGACTCAGCAGACAGCTCTACTTGCCTGATGCGGGCGGGTCTCCATTTCTCTAAACTGGGAGCGCGCCACCGGTTGCATTCTACCGCGTGTAGTACACTGACTGTCAGCAAGTACCTCATACAACCCCAGATCAACAAATCCGAACTATCCCTTTAAGTCACAGTCAGCTGTTTTCTCTGGTGTGTGGTGCACCATAAACACACACACACACACACACACACACCTGCACATGCCAAAACACACACACATGTCCCATTGGTGTGGCTGCAGCTATTAACAAAGGCAACTGCAAAATCCTCTACTGCTGGCTTTTCATTTGAAATCGATTTTTTGCGATCTTTTCACTTCCTGTTCCTTCGGTCTCCTCTCTGACATCTTTTCCTCTTTCGAGCGCTCCGTCTCGATGCCATGAGGTCCGCGTGGATGTGGTTGGGTCTCTCTCCCTCAGCCTTTCAGCACCTTCTCTTTGAGCAGGTCCAGGATGACCTGCCTCTCCTGGCTCTCCAGCTCAAACCTCCTCTCGCGCTCCTTCCTCTCTGCACCCAGGCGCTCCCTCTCCAGGGCGATCTTACCTGAGAGGAAATGGAAGGGGAGTGAAATAAGGAAAGCAGTCTTATTTTTGCCTTATATTTCAATTCCATTTGAAGAAGTTCACTGGTATTCAAATAGCAAGTCTCCCTTATCTTCATCTCCCTTATCTTCATCATTTGTCTCTCAGCATTCCTCACTGAAACCACCGAGCAAGCTTATCACTTATGTCCAAGAGGAATGCTAACAATGCTATTACACAATTTTCTGATTAGCTTTTTGTCCACAATGTGACAAGTAGCTGGGATAACAGATTCAAAATGTCTAAGCAGGTCTTTCACTTTTTTAAGGGGGGGGATATGCTACAGATATTACCGTGTGAGCAGCCATTGAAATAGATTGATGAAACTATAGATAGAAACTATAGACCACAATAGTGCTGTCATTTGGGGGCTTTAGGATGCCTTTGCAGATCTTTGTATTTTTCATCTTTGGCAGAAATGAATAAGATTTTTGGTTCACATTTACCAATAATGTCATCCTTTAAATGACATTGTGTCAACTTAATCCATTTAAAAAGCATATTTGTTCTCACAACCATAGTGCTTTATTGTCACATGACAAAGCAAATGAAAACGAGACTAGGTTCAAACCTAGTATATGGCTGGTCTGTGTATGGATGTGCCACAGCCAAGCAATGGTGTAACTTCATCAGTCAGTCAGCCAGTCAGCCAGTCAGCCAGTCAGCCAGTCAGTCTGTGGCGAGGCTGCCGGCTTTGTGGGCCTTCTTAACTGCAATTTTGCGCGATCTGTGTGTGAAAGCAGCTAGTGACAGACATTTGTGTTTAGGGCTGCTGTTGCCATCCAAAGATGGGACAAACGCTAGAGTACTAAGCTACTGTAGGTTATGGCTTTTTCCTTTGCGGCTTCAAAACCAGTCAAAATCCATTTTAACAAATCTAAATATCCAAATAATAGGAAAGCAAAATAGTCAATGTTAGCCTCAGTCATAGTTAGAGAGAGACAATCGATTTTCACCCAAATTCATTGTCATGTTAGTCTGACAGGCGATGATGGGATGCAGAATTCCTTGATTTAGCAAGAAAAAAATTGAATTTGAAAATCATACTCCTCTGTATTTCCAGCTCCTCCCTCCGCAGGGCGAACTCCTCCTCCCGCAGCCGCTGCTCCGCCTGCGCGCGTTTCTCCAGGAAGCTGAGGATCTCAGAGTAGGTCTGGCAGCAGCACTGGCATGGCTGCTTGGCCGTGGGCGCGGCGGACAGAGCTGCCAGCTCCTCGCGGTCCTCCTCCGGCTCTGCCGTGACACAAACAACAAGGTGGTGCTTTATTGATCCCTGTAGGGCAGTAATTCCCAAAGTGCGGCCCGTGGCCTCCTAATGGGACGTGAAGGTACTGCAGTTGGGCCGTGAGGGGCATACGTGCCAACACATGGGAACACATACATACAGTATCTACATGCTGAAATACTCTGGTTGATCATGGTGTTATAGTCATACCTGCAGGAGCTGTCTGTGTGATGGTGAGGATGGGCGTGTCTTGCTCAGGTAGATCATGGTGTTATAGTCATACCTGCAGGAGCTGTCTGTGTGATGGTGATGATGGGTTTGTCTTGCTCAGGTAGATGCAGTTCTTCCATAGCAGCTCGCTTTCTCAGCTCCTCCTCCTGGTAATGAGAAGGACAAGAGTAACACCAGCAGTAGCAGTAGTAGTAGGAGTAATAGTAGCAGGGTAGAAGCAGTAATAGTAGTAGTAGTCACAGTGTAATATATCCACTCCAACAAACATAAATTAGTGTGTGGGGTTCCACAGGGCAACAAGACACAAGTACAGTACACAGTTTCTGATCAGAAAAGCACATGTACTATCATAGCAGTTGACCCCCCCTCCTCATCTACCACGACACCAGCTGACCCTCACCTGGTACTTGTTGCTCTCGCCGCTGGCCAGGAGGCCCTTCTCCGCCTCCAGCTCCAACACCTCATGGAGCAGATCCTCCTTCTGGGCGTACAGCCGGTCTGTTCCGAACCTGAAGCACACAAACAAACAGCTGAAGGCCTACATGCTGTAGCCCTACATGAAGGGACGGAGCCAATGTGTTCTTTTTGGTAGGGCCAACTGCATCTCTGTCACAACATGCAGTGTTGTAGTCAAGTCACTATATCTCGAGTCCAAGTTGAGTCTCCAAAAAAGAGTCTGAGTCGAGTTAGACTTGAGCGCCCATTACCTGAGTCCGAGTCTGAGTCTGAGTCTGGATTTAGCCGACTGAACATGAGCGTGAATCAGCATCTCGGTGGAACACATGTGCCTGCCATCCTCTATTATTATTTAATTAAAAGGGAGCATGTGGGCAATTTTCTCTGCTTCAATTTTGTCCCGGAAGTGATGTCATCAGTGATGTCACTTGAGCAATTGTGCATTGTGACATCACTGATGATGTCATAGGCATTGTGACATCATCAGTGATGTCATAAGATCAAGCGATGTCATCAGTGATGCAAAGTTGTGACATCATCAGTTGATGACATCAGTGATGTCATAAGAGCAAAGTGAGCCCACACAGCGGGCGAGGGAGCAAGTGAGCCCGCACAGCGGTCGAGCTGCGTAGACAAGTCAAGTGAAGTCACAAGTCAAGTGAAGTCACAAGTCCTGAAAATGTGTCCCGGGCCCCGTTCCAATACCCATACTTGTACTTCTTTCTTGTAGTATGTACTGCCGCTGCCCTCACAAAGTATGGATTGTAGTGTGCAGCATGCATGCAAAATGCATACTATTGGGACACACTACATCTGTCGTCACGTGAGCTTCCTGAACTCCGACCTCTTGCTCACTTCCGCCGACGTCCGCAGCGCCACATTTGAGTTTTTTTTTTTTTTTTTTTTTTTTTTTTTTTTTTTTTCAATAAACAAAGTCTGGCAGTAACAAACAGTACATTATACAAAAAATTCAGACTAAACATTTACAAAATTGGAACAGACAATCAAATAAACAAAATAAAATAAATAAAGCAAAAACATTAAGTCAGAGATCTAAACAGGAATCAAGATATGCATGTTTTGGTACACACCATGCTTGTTTGGTTTTAACATATTTCAAGGCTTTCTTAAAGTTAATTATCTCATTCATGAACACGCAGCTCAGTCAGTGCGACGTAACTCCAGTAGGTGGCGGTAATGCACAAAAAGTTGTTTGCCAACCGCCATAAAACATTAGAAGAAGAAGAAGACATAACTTCCTGCTGCGCAAAGGATTGTGGGGAAGTTTGGCTGAAGCAGCATGCATCGATGCATACTCCGAAATAGGAGCTGATGTAGTACAACATCCTGGTACTCTTGGCATACTGCATCTGACATACTATGTATTGGGACATACTAAATCTTTTTTTGCCTACTAAATAGTATGGAAGTATGGGTATTGGAACGGGGCCCAGGACTCTTACTCGAGTCGAACTCGGACTTGACTACAACACTGACTACATGTAAGGTGCTGATATCCCCTCAGGTAACTCAGTGAGTGAGTGCAAGTAGTTTCTCCTCCTGCCTGCCCTGGTACTGACCTTCGTAGGCTGGGGTAGTCCTGTTTCTTGTAGTAGTCCAGAAGCAGCATGGTCCTCTCCCTGCACCGCCTGGCATCCACCTCGAAGTTCTCATCCTGGAGGGCCGCGGTGATGATCTCCCCCACGCGTGCCCAGATCCGCCCTGATGGGGCGCAACACATTCAAGCAGACACCTTTTCATCCTCGGATGCAATTTTGGGGAAATAGTCTCACTGTGTGGCCCTGGTTACTATAAACATACTGTAATCTTATTGTCGTGTGGGGAGACAGTCAAAACAGGCAGAGATAAGCCAATATATACAGTACCTACAGGATAATAAGTGTTGGAGGAGCCCCAAAGCCGGCAGTGGAATATTTGGCGGTCCCGTAATAAGTCGCTTCCAAATTATCCACATTGCATATTTACTGTGAGACACAGAATAGCTGCAGATTGGAGCTATGATCTTGAATTAACCTTTAGTGAAGAATTGCAAGAAAAATACAGTATTTTGTGATGAACTCATCTAATGTAGTTTTTTGGTGTAACGTTAGGTTACCGACTTTCCCGCAACCTGCCTCATCTACTTCTACTTCAGGACAGTTACTGATTTCCTATGTTTCCCAGAATGCCTTTCAACAACCCCCAGAAAAGGGGCATGAAGCCATATATAGGCTAATGCAGAGGTTCTCAAATGTTTTTCAGCCAAGGACCCCTTACAATAATGATAGAAAATATACCGGGGACCACTCATTCTGATTTGTGATTTTGGGCTAAGCTTAATTGTTTCCATGGTAACGTGCTTGACTTTTAAATGGATAGGTTTGTTAGATTAGAATGTAATCCATGAACCATTTTAGATTGAAAGCATTAAATATTTTTGTTGAACTATGAAGCTTTTGTAAAAAAAAAAAGTTTTTAGTTTTATTTTCCTGAAAACTTTTCGCGGACCCCCTGGCAAAGTGCCACGGACCCCTGGGGGTCCCCGGACCCCCATTTGAGAACCACTGGGCTAATGGGTACATAGCAGTAAGTAGAGCTAGCTAACCAACCGGTTTTTTGAACATTGGATTGGAGTCTATCTGTGGCCACACCCTTTATTCAAAACACAACATGTCTTGTGGGCACACACATTGCATTCTGGTTTTTTGAGGCAAAATTCGTGTAGGCGGTCCCGACCTGTCTCTTTGGACGAAAAGGGATTCTGGGCGATAACCTCCCGCAGGAGGATGATGTCATGGCGGGCGGAGAAACGCACCTGGCGCTTCCGTGGGGTGGTGGAGGGGCCGGCCAGGGAGAAACCTGAGGAGAGAAGAGCAGAATGGATGAGACCATACAGCCGACGAGCTAAGACACTATTTTACAGTAGCAAGGCGGGGTACTGAGCTGGGAGACTATCCTTCAGCTGGACATGCCGGTTCAAGTGTCCTTGAGCAAAACACACAGAATTTCCCTACAATTTCTATGGGTGCTGTTATGAGGCTGAGCTTGACCCCTGAACTCTGACCTCCCTGTGGACGGGGGCAAGAAGGAAGAGAATTTCCCTACAGGGATCAATAAAGTCTCATATTATTATTATTATGATTATGATTATGATGATGATTATAATTATTACTACTACTACTACTCCTACTACTAAGATAACAAGTCTCACTTTTGGATACAGTCAGGGACCCATCTTGCTCCAGTTAACCCAGCTGTTTATGTTCACATACATCTTTCTTTACCATCTAAATGCATGGTAGTAGTGTCCGAATTCTCGACTGTTACTTTGATTCACTGTAGTCCACTAAAATACCCACAATGCACTGCAATTTCTAGTGAACAGCTGATGCACCCTACATTTTCTCCCATCTACCACAATGCAATGCGGTCGTGTGTGTACCAAGAGTGATGTAGTGTCTGAAACTCACGATGATAAACACTAACCTGGGGGAAACAGTGAATGAGTGAACCATTCCAATCACTTTTGTCTCTCGAACACAAATCTGAGAATATTTTTTACTGTTAGATATGATTTTGTCCAGAATGCCATGTGATGATCCGTATTGCAGGTAGAACAGAAACTAAATGATGATAAAACACCCGTCTACATCTTCTAATTGTGTTCACTTCTTGTAAATGAATCGATGCTCAAGTTTAAAAGTTCATTGATTTGCTAGTTGACCACAAACAAACCCACCTTTAGGACCCCTGGGGCTCCACGAACCCCACACTGAGGAGCACTGCTCGAGTTAATCCAGCTTTTTTATGTTCACATAAATCTGTACAATCTAAATTGATAGTAGGATATCACAGTGCGTTGTTTACACACTACTCCATCACTGTACAAAGTCTTCCTATGGAGATGCTGCGCACGCACAGTGCACTATAACTCACACTCGCTCACAAGACTTTAGGCCTGTGAGGTGAGGGGTGAGTCGGGTGACTAAACATCTGTCAGCTGCTGCAGCCGCCGCCCTGTATGACAGCAGCTGACTGACAGCAGATCAGTCGCTGTTTTCCGCCTGACAAAGCGCACACGTGCGAGCCGCACGTCCTCTGCCCTGCAGGCACAAGCAAAACTAAAAAGCGGGGGAAAGACTGAGGGAGAGAAAGCAGTCGCCGAGAAACGCACTCTAAGAGAAGCATTGATAACGTTACATACTCCATGGCGAGCCGTGCGTCAGGAGGAGGCAAGGCAGTGGAGGATTTGTGCAGTGCTGGAGCCCACAGAAGCACCGAGCACCGGCTAGGAAACGTTATTCGTGAGTAAAAGGCGTGCTAGACGTGGAGGTGGAAGAGAATCTCACCGTCGTTCATCGGCATTTCCACCACCACCCGTTCCATGTCTCTGTTTTGTACATCCGGGTCCGCCTGACGCGCATTGCACACGTCCACTCACCAGTACACGTTTCCTACTGACGTGTAACTCAACTTGGCGGAGAATCCGGCAAAACTGGAGAGGCGCTCAGGGCTTTTGTTTTTGCGCCTGCGCTAACTGGACACAAGATGGCGCCAGAGAGCCGCGTGGAATTCAACGTGGGTTCAGGTTCAGACAGAGAGCGAGTAGTACCAGACTAGAGAGAGTGAGCGATCCTCAAGGCCAGAGAAGACCATTGCAGCCGTTACCAAACTTTTCCCATGTCAAGGACCCCCATGTAGACGTTACATGTATTTAGATCACAGACCCTAACCCAATGCCTAGGTGGGGGGGGGGGGGGGGGGGGGGTAGACATAAGTGGTGGACCAAGAAGACCTGCACAACTATATTACTTGAGTCAAAGTATAGATAGCCTACTCCTGGTCAAATATTAAAGTGAAAGTTGCTCAGTCAAATTTTTACTCGAGTATCCTACTTGCTTTAAAAATACTAAAGTATTCAAAGTAGGCCTACACCTTCTTTTTAAAGTCAATCCATTGTTGTATTATTGCCATATTGCATTTAGAGCACATATTGACTCAACATAGACTATAGCTATACTGAATGCACTGATTTGCTTATAGAACCTGTAAAAGCTAGAAAACATAACTACAAAAATAAAATCACTGAAACATATTTAAGACATAATAAATTATTCTTCATTTCAAACCTCTCAAAAATGGACTGTAGATATGGCCATGGGTGCTCTGCTCTGGTGGTGAGGTGAGAAATCATTATCAAAATTGTGTTGCTCGCTGCCAAATCTGTAACGTTTAGGCTACGTTTGTTTGTTTGTTTGTTGTTTGTTGTTTATTTACACATATAAAAACAATACAATATATAATCAGCATTGAATGCAGGAGAATTGCCTAAAAAACCCACCAGGGGCTTAAGTGTGGCATTCTCCAGGTAGCGTATTATCATCAGAATTTCATCAGTATCCATCATCAGTACGTCCAAGCATGGAGGAGTTGCCCGGTCTGAGTAGCGCATGCGTGAGGTATGGCAACACCACTTGGACAACCCACATGCAGAACTGCAGGAGCAGCGTTTATGGCGTATCTATCGCATTTTAGAGAAAAAAGAAAATGAATCTGCTGACTTCAAAGTAACGAGTAATGGGGCATTCATACAAATTTAGTGCAGTGAAAAGTACGATATTTGTCTTTCAAATGTAGTGGAGTACAAGTCTTAAAAATAAATCATATTCAAATAAAGTACATAATACAAAAAAATTAAAGGAGAACTTCACCAAAAACAACGTTGATTTATTTTGCACATGATCTCACACATATCCAAAAACTGTCAACACTTTTGTAGACATTCATTTAGTTGGACAGTTATTGAGAGTTGATTTATGGACCAGTGATGCCATTCATGCACACATGACATCAGTTTTTGGGTATGTGTGACATCATGTGCAAAATAAATCAGCATTGGTGGAGTTCTCCTTTAAGTACAGTAGGCTACTCAAATGGACTTTGTGACTGTCCACCCCTGGCCTACTGTCACCACGTGGACATCATGAAAGTCATCCTGATACACTCCGTCATTGTGCCTACCTGATTCTCAACCCTTTTCATAGGACCGCTAGAGCCGCATGAGGACCCCCATTTGACGAGTGGCCTCTCGGACACTCGCACGCAATGCATTCTCTCTGTCCCCCAGTCCTCTGTCTGTCACACTGTCCTCTGTCTGTCACACAGTCCTCTGTCTCTCTCCCCCAGTCCTCTGTCTGTCACACTGTCCTCTGTCACACACAGTCCTCTGTCTGTCTCTCTGTCTCTCTCCCCCAGTCCTCTGTCCGTCACACTCATTTGATCCCAGTGCACAAACTCTAATTCTGCACTGGTCTGAGTGGCTAATCTTTTGTATAGATTTGAGAGAAAATATGGGGACAAAACAAGACCGTGTTGTTGAGTGAAACTGAAAACACCAATCGTTACTAATTACAGGAATGAAATTGTCATCGTCTCTGTGTTCTCCCATCAGACCAATGCACTCTAGTATAAGAGTCGTGCAGATGTCTGGAGATGTGCTCCAGCTCTGCTGACCTATTTGACCAGTCTTTTGAAGCAGACAGTGAAGTTTTGGCATGTTGGTGAGAAAATGTGCATAGAGACACTGCATGAAATAGGCCACGCCCATCACGGGGGGAAAGCTCCCGCTCATTTCCACACACCAGCGTCATTTTCCTTGAATTAAACATAGCTAAAAGCTGTTGTGTGGTGGGGCTGCGCAGACAACAAATGTAAAAAATCGCCAGTTGAAGTTTTGTGTACTCCCGAGGAAAACAAGGAAGCCATTGAGAATTGGCAAGAAGAAAAATTTGGATGTTGCTGTCAATGAAGTAAGTTGGAGTGTTCATTTTCTGTATATACAATCTTTTTGTGCAACACCCGACCATGCACGCGACATAGGAGAACGCCAGGATTGGACGGGAGTTTGTGTTTTCCCCCGTTTTGGGCGTGGCTTCTGAATGATGACGCGCTCCACAGTGTCTCTATGCTTTTTGAGCATTGCCACACGGCCATACGGCCATGTCAGTCACATGACAGATAGAGTATTTTCTCTCTGACTCTCATGCCACGTACTGACACACTGACACAGTGTGAGTGACAGACGCCAGATGTCTGAGCGAGTTATTTCATCTCGTCTTGACGAGTGACAGAGTGACAACCTCTGGCGTTGTGCAGAAATCTGCTCATTTCGCAAAAACGCGGCGATGGCTCCATCTCCAAAATTGTTGGCTTCCTCAGTCGCCTCGGTACTCGGTAGCATAATAGATCATAATAGACCTGTCATCGTTGGTGTGCTCCACCATCCCTCTCCTCCCTTTGTCTCATCGTTGGTGTGCTCCACCATCCCTCTCCTCCCTTTGTCTAGACGGCACTTGATCAAGCAGGGCCAGGCTTTAGCGAGCGCCGGGCGAGGAAAGCCAAATGTGGCGTCTTCAATACCTCCGTGCCAGATTGGATGGAAGATGAATGCTTGACCTCCTCGGAGCCGGCGTCTTCGGTCGTCGTCGTGTTTTTCGGGGGGAGGTAGAGGAGTGAGGCGCTCTCTTGACATTTGCTTGGATTCGCTCCTGAAGACGTTATTGGACACTGATGATCTCATTGTCTGACTGATGAAATATAGGACTTACAGCACTTTCATCTCTTAGCTGCCTGTGCATTGACAAGAGAATGCCTTTACCTTTACCTTACCTCCTCCTCCATCTCTCTCCAGCTCCACAGCGCCCAGAGAGGAAGCAGCAAGCAGAACCTTCAGCGTTTTGTTCTGTTCCTTGCTGCCTCTCTCCTGAGACACAGCAGGCTGGTACCCTCTGAACATGCCACCTGCACCCCTTCAATACAAGCACTTACAGTATATGTGTCTCTGACTGGGAGGAGAGAGAGAGAGAGAGAGAGAGAGAGAGAGAGAGAGAGAGACACTGATTGGCTATGTGCTCTCCCACATGTACAGTACATGCTTCAGAGAGACAAGTGTGTGTGTGTGTGTGTGTGTGTGTGTGTGTGTGTGTGCGTGCGTGCGTGCGTGTGTGTGTGTGTGGGGTGGGGGGGGGGTGCCAGCAGAGACCCTTGATGCTCTCCCTCTCTCTCTCTCTCTCTCCCTCCCTACCCTTCCCTCTCTCTCTCTCTCTCTCTCTCTCTCTCCCTACCCTTCCCTCTCTCTCTCTCTCTCTCCCCACCCCTCTCTCATTCCATCAGGTCCTCACAACGCACACGCCACATCCTCAAACGCCTCGCCGCCTTCTTCGGAGCGAGAGAATCTGAGAGGGGAGAGAGAGAGAGAGAGAGAGCTGTAGAAGTGACGGGAGAAAACAGCAGCACAGACGACAAGCATCTCCCTCGAGGGGAGGAGAGAGAGAGAGAGAAGAAGAAGAGAGGAGAGAAAAGAGGGAGAAAGGAGAAGGGATGGAGGAGAGAGTGTAGTGGAGTCAACAAACAAGTTTTTAGGTGGAGGGAGGATCGACTGAGTGGAGGAACAGGAGAGAGAGAGAGAGAGAGAGTGTGAGAAAGAGTTTGGAGGAGTGAGAGAGACAGAGAGAGAGAGAGAGCGATAGAGAGAGATAGGGTAGCAGTAGCTTGGTGGTGGGGGGGGGGGGTTCTTTCTTTTTTTTCTTGTTTTGGGGGTGGCTCCCAGCTCTCGCCGTGGGGTCTCACCTCTCCGGCGTCTCCCTCCCCCCCTCCCTTTCTCCCTACCTCCCCCGGGCGCTGCTGGGAGCCTCCGAGCTGCTGCGGCGCCGCAGGAGCAGGATGTCTCGCAGGGAGGCTCCGCCCTCGCCGCCGCCGCCGCCGGGCGTGCGAGGAGGAGGAGAGATGATGGAGCGCGAGGAGGAGGACCGGCCCGAGCGCGCCGACCCGCTGTCCCACGCCGAGAGGGAGATGGTCCAGGACACGTGGGGGCGCGTCTACGAGAACTGCGAGGACGTGGGCGTGTCCGTGCTCATCAGGTGAGTTCTCGGGGGGGGTCGTGCGGAATCTTGAGGGTCAAAGTTGAGGGGTTCCATGTCGAGACTTGTGTCCTTGTGCCCTCCTTGTTCCTAAAGTTGTCTTGGTGACGTACGAAACTTCTCAAGATCTTCGCACGATCAGTGAAGGCATCTGTGCACTTTGAGATGGGGCAGTGTGCTGGACATTGTACCATCTACTTGCCCCTTGAATCCACACTCAACCCTGATAACCTAGTTCACGAACCCCCCGAAAAACATCTCTGAAGTCTGCAAGGACTTATAGCCTTCTGCTGAATCCAAATATGTGGACTACAACTTGCACTATGGTTTGACGTCTTCTGACTGAAGAGCTCAGCGTGACGGCAGGAGTTCACATCACGATTGGGGGTGCGAGACGGCGTAACGGAGCCAAATGCGACGGGCCTGGTCAGCATCCTCAATATTTTATGGTTGACAAGTAAACATCCGTGGTCTTTTCCTTGATCCATCCTCTACATTCTTTAGTTTTAGAATTGGGCTTCTATTGAAAGACAACAAACACGGATGTGAGCCCTTATTCACACAGGACGCTGAACGTTAAGTTCGAGCTGAAGTTTGAGGCAGGCCCAAGCTGAACTGACGCCTAACCGTTCACACAAGAAGCCTTCTCTTTTCCTCTCGGCGCCTCCTCGGCGTGCCTTGAACCCGCCCACAACTCCCATTGACTTCATGCCTGGCAGCTTCAAGCGTCACGCGTCACGCTTGGAAAATAGGACTGAATCCCGAACGATCGCTTGAGCAAGGCGTGAGCGCGGCTTCGGCGTGACACATGCGCGCAGGTGGTGTCAACGGCTTCGCCTGTTAACAACGACATGAAACTTGTGGGTTCAGCGTAGGTTGAGCTTAGGTTGAGCGACGCGTTGCTTCGGCGTACTGTGTGAACGGGGGCTAAGAATGGACAAGAGCCTACAAATTGAGAAAGACAGTGTGGCTTTCAAATACATTTGAGATCAATAATCAATAGTATCTTGGATTCATTTCGGAGGATTCATGAATGATGATTGCCTGATGCTTGGAGTCCACTTGAGCGGATTTTTCCACACTTCCCATTCATTGCGTATTGAAGGCAGCCGTGCAATGCATTGTGGGGCAGGCGGGGCGTTTGGCGAGACGGTGCGGCGCGGTGCCCGCTCCTTCATTTGCATGAAGTAGTTCTCAATCTACTTGATGCAAATGAGTTTTTGACTGTAGGACAGTCAACCTAGTGACATCATCTAGCAGCACCCTAGTTGGCGAAAAGGTGAAATGTTGTTCATCTTTCTAGCAGATGGAGGTAAATGTCAGACTTGGAAGCAGTGTGCTGTCTGATCTGAGGTGAAATGCAAACAAACTAGAGTCATATGATCCAATGTGTCATGGCCTCTTTAATAAACAATGTAGATAACATTTGTTTCTCTAAAGCAACATCTGCCAGCTGGCAGCACCAACGCAACACTTTTCACAGCTAAAGGAATTTGCATCAATTCACTCGTTCAGGACAAAATTAATGTTCCTTTTTAAGCTGAGAGTCCAGTGAGCTATATCTGATAATCTGACCAAAATCATAATAATAATAATAATATCTTGTCGGTCATCATTCATTGCTCAATTGATGCCTTGATTAATAAAAGGGAATCATAAAGTGCTACAAGGGAAAACGTCATTAAAAGGTCAATTACAATAGGAAAGGAAAAAGTAATGTAATGCAAAGCAACAACAAAAAGTGTCTGGGGGCCTAGTGGTGTGGAGCTTAGTGTCTGGGGGCCTGGTGGTGTGGAGCTTAGTGTCTGGGGGCCTGGTGGTGTGGAGCTTAGTGTCTGGGGGCCCGGTGGTGTGGAGCTTAGTGTCTGGGGGCCCGGTGGTGTGGAGCTTAGTGTCTGGGGGCCTGGTGGTGTGGAGCTTAGTGTCTGGGGGCCCGGTGGTGTGGAGCTTAGTGTCTGGGGGCCTGGTGGTGTGGAGCTTAGTGTCTGGGGGCCTGGTGGTGTGGAGCTTAGTACTGGGGGCCTGGTGGTGTGGAGTGCTGGGGGCCTGGTGATGTGGAGCTTAGTGTCTGGGGGCCTGGTGGTGTGGAGTGCTGGGGGCCTGGTGGTGTCACAACTGGCCGTGTCTGTGGGTAGGAAGCCAGTGGGGTATATGTGTCCTGGTCACTGTACTTGTGCTGCCTCTGATCGGTCGGGGCACCTGTTCAGCAGGGAGGGGAACTAGGGGGAACCTGGGGGAGCGTGATCCTCCCATGTGCTACGTCCATGCCGGTGAAACTCCTCGCTGTCAGGTGAAAAGAAGCGGCTGGCGAGGTTGCACATGTATCAGATGAAGCATGTGCTAGTCTACGGCTCTCCCCAGATCGGCAGAGTGGGTGAAGCAATGACCGGGACAGCAGGGGGAATTGGCCAAGTACAATTATTTGGCCCACTGTAGCTAGCTACCGAAATCTAGGCTAATTATGCAAATTCAAAATGGCTGCCATATATGGTCACTAGCAGTGTCAGTGATATGCTTCACTATTTTCTGCTTTTAGCAAGTTTTTAGAGATTTTGTTCTGTGGACTAAGCCAGTGGTTCTCAGATTTTTTCACACGAGGGACCCCTAAACTGACAAAGATTAGACCACGGACCCCCATTTGATAGGATTTTGTCCCACGGTGCCCCATATGATAATAAGATTGATGCTTTTAGATGTTTTATTACAGAAAGTGTGTAAAACCCATGACCAAAATAGTCATTGTGTTACTTATGAATGGAATGATAGTGAAAATAAATTACCCTTCTTTTGGCTGGTCCCCTCAAGGACCCCTGGGACCCCCATTTGAGAACCACTGGACTAGGCTACACACCCCCCCCCCCCCCCCCCCCCCCCCACACACACACACACACACACACACACACACACACACACACACACACACACACACACACACACACACACACACACACACACACCCAGATAAGCTCATGATGTGAACTCTCTATTCTTTTATAGTCTTCCATGTATCTATAGCATCAGACTTAGGAACCCTAGTAATTATGGAGGGTGCAATCTGCATATCACCCCCCCCGAAACACACACACACACACACACACACACACACACACACACACACACACACACACAAAGCGAGCTGTGGCAGGTGTAGAGAACATTGCATTCCTCTCTCATTAAGATGCTATAGAAATATTCCATAGTCCACTTCTTCGTTACTTCCACACTTTGAGAAGAAGGCACCCAAAGAGTCAGAGCTGGTGAAGTTATGCCTCATATATTCATCTACAGGAGACAATTGATACCTCATAGTAGTTCAATTCACGTGCAGAACACGTAAGCACCTTGTTTTTATATGATTTAACAGCGCTTATTAAAGGCATCTGACGTGGCCACTCTCCCCTTTAGTTCTCAGAAGATATCCCAAAAACACAAGATCAAACATTTTGAACAAAGGTCTCATCTTCTCAGGACAAAGAACGATTCTGTGTGAAGCCCTGCTGCCAATTGTTGCAGAGGGACTGGATGTTTTACCCTGCTTTCATCTTGATCCTTTTGATGTTCAGTTCATTCTAGCTCAGAGGAGAGAGGCAGATGTTCAGTTCAGTATAGCTCAGAGGAGAGAGGAAGATGTTCAGTTCTTTATAGCTCAGAGGAGAGAGGAAGATGCTCAGTTCATTATAGCTCAGAGGAGAGATGAAGATGTTCAGTTCATTATAGCTCAGAGGAGAGAGGAAGATGTTCAGTTCAGTATAGCTCAGAGGAGAGAGGAAGATGTTCAGTTCATTATAGCTCAGAGGAGAGAGGAAGATGTTCAGTTCATTATAGCTCAGAGGAGAGAGGAAGATGTTCAGTTCAGTATAGCTCAGAGGAGAGATGAAGATGTTCAGTTCATTATAGCTCAGAGGAGAGAGACAGATGTTCAGTTCATTATAGCTCAGAGGAGAGAGGAAGATGTTCAGTTCAGTATAGCTCAGAGCTCTGACTGTCCTGAGCTAAACCTGTTAGGACTCCCTTAAAGGGCTTGTTCAAATGGACAGTGTGCCTTAGCGAAGGCGAGTGATGTGAGTGAGTGAGTGAGTGAGTGAGTGTGTGTGTGTGTGTGTGTGTGTGTGTGTGTGTGTGTGTGTGTGTGTGTGTGTGTGTGTGTGTGTGTGTGTGTGTGTGCGTGCGTGCGTGTGTGTGTGCACGTGTGTGTGTGTGCACGTGTGTGTGTGTGTGTGTGTGTGTGTGTGTGTGTGTGCGTGCGTGTGTCTTGTGCTCTGATCTGTGGATGACAGCAACAAGCTTTGGCACTTAAATATCTCTCCTTGCCTTGTGATCTGTCCTCTCTTCTGTCACCCTTTTCAGTTTCTTACACATCTCTCTCTCCCTCTCTCTGTCTCTCCCTCTCTCTCCTTCTTTCTCCCTCTCTCTCTCTGTCTCTCTCCCTCTCTCTCCCTATCTCTGTCTCTCCCTCTCTCTCCTTCTTTCTCCCTCTCTCTCTCTGTCTCTCTCCCTCTCTCTCTCCCTCTCTCTGTCTCTCCCTCTCTCTCTCTCTCTCCCCTCTCTCTCTCCCTCTCTCTCTCTCTCTCTCTCTCCCTCTCTCTCTCCCGCTCTCTGTCTCTCCCTCTCTCTCTCTCTCTCCCCTCTCTCTCTCCCTCTCTCTCTCTCTCTCTCTCTCTCTCCCTCTCTCTCTCCCGCTCTCTCCCTCTCTCTCTCTCTCTCTCTCCCCTCTCTCTCTCTCTCTCTCTCTCTCCCTCTCTCTCTCTGTCTCTCTCCCTCTCTGTCTCTCCCTCTCTCTCCTTCTTTCTCCCTCTCTCTCTCTGTCTCTCTCTCCCGCTCTCTCCCTCTCTCTCTCTCTCTCTCTCTCTCTCTCCCCTCTCTCTCTCTCTATCTCTCTCTCTCCCCCCTCTCTCTCTCCCTTTCCACCTCCCTCCCTTGCGTGTCCAGGCTTGATCGGTCATAATGGACACCAAAATCAATTGCTTCAAAACGGCCAAGCACATTCTTAACTGATGATGTAATGATTTTATCTTGTTTATCTTAATTTGAATGATGTATGTATCTGTATACGTAATGTACTGTATTTGTGTATGTACTTTTGTGTTCTGTATTTGTGGATGTATTTTTAGGGTATTTATTTGTGGGTGTATTTTGGATATCAATTTATGGGTGTATTTTAATGTAAACGCCTCCTGTGGACAGGTGTTGTAAATTAGCGTTCCGCTACAAACGCTTAACCCAGTGCATCTGATCCTTGTGCATACAGTACGTATGTCACAATTCTAATGCTTCTGTGATGTCCATATCAAATAAACGTAACTGAACGTAACAAAAACACTTTCACTCCCATGGCAATATCCTTTTTTAAGACCATATAGACTGTCACTAATGCAGCTTTGCACACCTGCTCTTATTTACGGGATTGTGTTTTTAATGTCATTTTTATGTGAGTCTTTCATGGGTGTGTATGTTTGTCAGCCCCTAACCTAAGACAATTTTCTATCATTATGTGATTGACGGTCATGTTGGTTGAATGTTGAATGTGTTGAATGTGCTGATGCATGATGGGCAGAACAGACAATACACTCGGCTCATCTCACCAATGCGGACAAATGCAATTGCACCCGAGATGGAGAGCGCCCCCAGGCAGCAGCATGCATATGGCAGCTTCGGAAAAGCAATCGAAGTCTGAATTATTCTCTTCTAACAGCATGGGGGAGGGTGCTGCTGATGGTAGAATTTAAGTACATTCTTGTGGATGCCAATTTCCAGAAGATGACATTATAAAGTCTACAGTGCATTCATCCAATAGAGAAATAACCTTACTAACATAACGTTGGTTCCACGGTTTGTCTTCTCTGCCAAAAGTCACAGAGAGGCTAATGAGAAAGGCATCATTGAAGAGCAGAGTGTGTGGCTCAAGGTTGTCCTTGGTACTCCAAAGAATTATAAAAACCCTTGTAGTCTCGTCAAAGTGTGATTAGCTCCACTAATGGTGCTGCTTTGATGAGTTCATTTAAATGCACAGACAGGTGCAGGAACATGTTCAATGTTCTCCAAGATCCTAAACGCTGATGCAATTCTTGCAGAGGGACAAAATGTTTCATGGCATGGCTCTGCATAGAGTAGAGGATTACATCATACAAACATTCACTGATCATGATTCAAGTGTTACAGGACCTTTTCTCATAAACATGAGCCTTACCTTTTGAAAATAAATGTTGTTCATCCTGTAGTTGTCGACCCTGAGTCGAGCACATCCGGTAGGGCGAGTAGATCCGGTACTCACACCGGCACAGCCGAGGAAAATTAATGCAGAATGTAAATATTACCAAAAGAGCATAAGATGCATGCATCATATATTACATGATAAATCAAGCTCCATAAAGAATAATAGGATAATAGAAGGAAAAAACACTACCAAAAAGTAAGCGCAAGTCAACATTGCTGTCTTTGCTGTTAGTGAAAACAGTCTCTGACAGTTGGTGAACTATTCAAATGTTAATTAATTTTGTAGCCTGATATCAGACTGAATTGTCAGCTCGTTACAGTCCATTTGCTTCTTCAACTTGGTGGAGTGGGTGGAGTCAAAGGTCTGGACCCAGCAGGCAAAAGCTCCTGTTTGTCCAACATACGCTGGTAGAAACGGACAGATGTTGAAACATACAGTCCATGGTTGAAACACTAGATAAGAAAAGGTGCCTGGTGGTGTGCCTGTAGCTTTTCTCTTGTAAACCAACTTGGCCAAAGGACATTTATCATTTCAACACAAAAGGACAACCACAAAGAGAGGAACATTTCTTGAAGCGAAACCGTCAGTGAGTAAAGCACCGCCTGTTCTTTTCTCAAAGTTCATGTTGATCTACCCAGGGCAACAGTTACTAGCCAGGCTATTATTCGCTAAGCAAGCGAATGTATAGTGAGTGACAGCTAGGAGCGCTACAGGCTAGCTACGGCCTCCGTTAGCCTAGCATGTCATAGGATCTGGGGGATGTGGATGTAGTGTAGCAGTGCTGCCCGGGGCCAAATTCAAACTGGGATATAACATCTACTAGCATATCCAGTCAGCTGCATGCTCTCCACTGAAAGAGCACATACTGACAAGAACCAAAGTGGGTCAGGACCAAACAGATGAGTTGAATACTTGTTTGTGTGTGTGAGTGTGCATGTGCGCGTGTCTATCTGCGTTTTCGGCGGCACAGTGGCTCAGTGGTTAGTGCTGTTGCCTCACAGCAAGAAGGTCCCGGGTTCGAACCCCGTTCCGTCCCGGGTCCTTTCTATGTCGAGTTTGCATGTTCTCCCCGTGTTTGTGTGGGTTTTCTCCGGGTGCTCCGGTTTCCTCCCACCATCAAAGACATGTACAGTATGTTAGGGTTAATACTCCTGTCAGTGCCCCTGACCAAGGCACTGGCAAAATAACTGGAGTTGGTCCCCGGGTGCTGCACTGCAGCTGCCCACTGCTCCTAGTTCTAGGAAGGTTCCTTCCTAGTAGAGGATGGGTCAAATGCAGAGAATGAATTTCCCCATGGGGATAAATAAAGGATAACTTAACTTTTATCTCAGTGTTTGTGTCTGCATGTCTTTTAGAGCTCTAGAGTCCCTAGAGCTTCTTTGCATTGTTGTCAATGAAAAGTTGTAAATGGCCTAAAATGCCTTCCATTTCTCCCTTGGCAATCTCTGAAGCCCTGTAGCTATCCACAATACTGCCCCGTCTGGCAGAGTCAGGTTACTGTAGCTATGCTTATGGAAACTTTCTTATTGCCTTAATTGGCTTAGGAACTCACACGGTGTTCCAAGAGGTGCTATGGGCTTGTGGTCAGCTCTGACGTACATGATCAAAACAAAAGTTCATCCCTCGTATCCCACAAGACCATTCACATGTTCTCTCTGTTTCACTCTGCTTACATCTAGCATGGTGGTTGGAGAAAGGGATTTACTACATGGCCCTAAAATAACTCCCACTTTAAACACTGGTTGGCATTCAGGCAGGGTCCAGAGACATTCGAGATATCCATTATTGTCTTTCACATTAGAAGTCTGTTAGGCTTAGGCTGTAGTTAGGCTATAGCAGAACTTTGACCTGCTCTGTCTGGAGTGATAATGCTAAGCAGTGACTGCTTCTCTGTTATACTTCTCTACAACTACACCATCAAAAGGACAACTGTGGGAGTCCAGTACAGTAAATGGATAATCACACCTGACTTAGTATAGGTTGATACTCTGCTTTTTAAGCTGGCCCTTTTTGGATAATACATATTTCATACATGACAATGCAGTGGTGTTACTCTGTGTACTATGTATCATAATGTTATTATAATCGTTGCAGAGCAGGATTGCTCAGGGGACATCGGGAAGCGGGGGGATCCAGATTTTTGGGAGGTTTCGGGTCTCATTGAAGAGACGGATAGCAGTTGAGTAGAAGCTGTCCGTGTGACGGGAGGTTCTAGGACTGCAAGACATCAGTCTTCTGCCATGGGGGAGGACCCACTATTCTAAAGCATGGCATCCGTTCTATTCTAAAGCATGGCACCCATTCTCTTTCTCTTTCCCCCTTCCCCTGCTCCTTACCCACCTCTCCTTCCCTGCTCTCTCCTCCCCCACATTTCCCATTCCCTCCCCACCTCCTCCCTTTCCCTGCTCTCTCCTCCCCCACATCCCCCCGCTCTCCCCCCTCCCTTCTCCCTTCTCCTGCTCTCTCCTCTTTCCCCCTTCCCCTGCTCCTTCCCCACCTCCTCTCCTCCTCAACATTTCCCATTCCCTCCCCACCTCATCACTTTCCTGCTCTCTCCTCTTTCACATTCCCCCTGCTCTGCCTCCCCTGCACCCTCCCCACCTCCTCCCTTTCCTGATCTCTCCTCCCCCACTATTCTAAAGCATTCTAAAGCATTCTATTCTATATTTCTATATTTTCTATATTTCTCCATCATATGATTGTTCAATGTGTTATTATTA
The DNA here is from genome assembly GCF_964638095.1 of Poromitra crassiceps. Taxonomy (NCBI): domain Eukaryota; kingdom Metazoa; phylum Chordata; class Actinopteri; order Beryciformes; family Melamphaidae; genus Poromitra; species Poromitra crassiceps. The sequence continues at coordinate 24,175,065 of NC_139646.1, forward strand.
CTACTGTAATTTGCTACTGTTGTGTCAGCTAGAATTAGCTAGACATATTTTCTGTGAAGCCCTCTGAGACATGCTTGTGAATTAGGGCTATACAAATAAACTTGACTTGACTTGACCCCGATGCGTTTATGTGCTGGATGGGTGGGGTCGGCCATGATCTTCTGAGATGTTGAATTCACCTCCTTAGGTTCTTTGTGAACTTCCCATCGGCCAAGCAGTACTTCAGCCAGTTCCAGGACATGGAGGACCCAGAGGAGATGGAGCGAAGCAGCCAGCTGAGGCACCATGCCCGCAGGGTGATGAACGCCATCAACACTGTGGTGGAAAACCTCCACGACCCAGAGAAGGTCTCCTCCGTACTGGCCCTGGTGGGAAAGGCCCATGCCCTCAAACACAAGGTGGAACCCATGTACTTCAAGGTAAGACACATGAGAGATCCACCCACTGAGCTCACTACAGCCTCTGAAAGACAGTAATATCAGCCGCAGACGCTGGCATCCTCAAAGTGTCAAAATTTTTTATGCCTCCTCCCGGCGACAGCTGTGGCCAGAGGCATTATGTTTCCGCCTTGTCCGTCTTTACGGAAGTACGTCAAGGATCAACTGATTAGATTTTGGTGGTCAAAGGTCAAAGTTCAAGGTCACTGTGACCTCACAAGTGCCATTTTCATGCTCATTAACACAATATCTCATGAACGCCTTGAAGGAATTGCTTCAAATTTGGCTCAAATGCCCAGTTGGTGAACTGATTAGATTTTGGTGGTCAAAGATCAAAGTTCAAGGTCACTGTGACCTCACGACCGCTATGCAACTTCACCTCCTCTCCTTCCGCCTCTCCTCCATACTCATCCCTTCCTTCCACCTAACATTCATCCTACCATATTAATCACTATTTGCTCCTCCCTCTCTCCCTCCTCCCAGATCCTGAGTGGGGTGATGCTGGAGGTGTTGTCTGAAGACTACCCTGAATGCTTCACAGCAGAGGTGCAGATGGTGTGGTCCAAACTGATGGGGGCGGTGTACTGGCACGTGACGGGGGCCTACACGGACGCGGGCTGGCTCCAGGTCTCCAGTTCAGCCGTGTGAAGGCTTTTAGAGCAGGGCTAGAGGAGTCTCCCGTGGACTTTATAGAATGCTAAAAAGATGAAAGTAGAACATGATGTGTGTGTGATATATTGTGAATGGAGGAGGGCAGGGATCGCTGTTCTATGCGGAAAGTTCTATGAGGATGTTTCATCGACATGGATCCAAAGTTTAAAGGGGTAATCCACGAGATTCAGTTTTTTGCTTTAGTTTTTTTTCCATAGCTCCAGTGTCTCTGCACTGCTCTTTCCAGAGATCACCTGTCAATCAAATGGTGTGTCCAGTACTGTACTGTGACGTCCTTGGCTTTTCTGTTCATGCCGTTTGAGTTTCTGTACTGTAGGTGGCGCTCTTTTCTGCCCGGTTCTTCTATTTATTCCAAAAAAAGCACCGTTGCTGCTGCCATAAACAGAAAACAGAACAACAGGAAGTCCTACCTGAAAGCAGGTGTTTAGAACAGGAAATGTCAAAGCTTTAATGAACTGGGTATAGGCTGAATCACTGTTGTGTTGTATTCGTCAAGATCGATAGAGCGACTGAGAGTAGCAAATGCATTATTACTTTAATCGTAGACATCAATGAATCCGCCTCATGACATTTACAAAGACGCTTAAGAAATGTTAAGACATGGAATGATCTTCTATGAAGGGGCAGTTTGGTTAAGAAGCCCCAGTTATTATGGGACCATGGAGCTGCTGACTGTTAGGTTCTCTTTGTGTTCTAACTATGTCCTTGTGTTCAGGGAGAGGACCTGTGCCCCTCCCGTGCAGTGTGTGCTCTTGTTTGTCGTCTGTATACGTGTACAGTGGGAAAGTGTGCATACCCTTCTGCTTTCATTAATAATGCGTTGAAGAGCGCTGTTCTACTGGGAGCATTTTTCTTTGCTAAAAGTCCCATGCTTGAGGTGTCCCCGTGGCTCACCTGCTAGAGCGCGTACCACCCGCAGCCGCTCCGGGTTCGAATCCGACCCCCCCCCCCCCCCCCCATCCTTTCCTGTCTATCTGCTGTCCTATCTAATGAAGCCGAAAAAATGCAAAAAACAATAACAAACAAACAAATCCCACACTTGGCCTCAAGCCAGCAAAACCACGCGTTACATTGTTTTTCTGGCCCATCACTCTCCTTCCCTAAACACTTGGCGTACAGTTACGCTGTGAAAGTGTGATGGGTTACATCAGCAGGTGGAGCAGCAGCCACACACTCTCTCTCTCTCTCTCTCTCTCACTCTCTCTCTCACACACACACACACACACACAGAGGCATGCCATAAGACCTCCCGTATGCTAATATTTACAGGGCTGTCGGTTGGTTTACGTCTCCAGAGCCCCATAAGAGAGATGTGATGCATTAAAAAGTCCATTAGGGTTTAGGAAAGTCACTCTGGAGGTCCGCTTGAAGTTCCATCAGTGTGTGTCCTCAGACCTCTGAGCCGCCTAACATGAGGAGTGACACTCAAATAATATAGAAAATGCATCATGTGGCTCAAATTGTGGATGATTTGTTCAAAATGACGAAGGGGAATATTGGAAGGAACTGTCATGTTTCCTAACTTTCACCCTAAACTGTACAAAGACGGTTGCATTTGATAATCTGGCCCCGTCGCCTGTCAACATTGCTTTTCGAAAAACTTTCCCTTACCCGCCCTAAACTTACCTTACCTTACGCTCCCTAACCTTACCTTACCCGCCCTAATCTTACCTTACCTTACGCTCCCTAAACTTACCTTACCCGCCCTTACCTTACCTTACGCACCCTAACCTTACCTGCCCTAATCTTACTTTACCTTACCCGCCCTAATCTTACCTTACCTTACCCGCCCTAACCTTACCTTACCTTACCTGCCCTAACCTTACCTTACCTTACCTTACCCGCCCTAACCTTACCTTACCTTACCCACCCTAACCTTACCTTACCTTATACCCGCCCTAACCTTACCTTACCTTACCTTACCCACCCTAACCTTACCTTACCTTACCCGCCCTAACCTTACCTTACCCGCCCTAACCTTACCTTACCTTACCCGCCCTAACCTTACCTTACCTTACCCGCCCTAACCTTACCTTACCTTACCCGCCCTAATCTTACCTTACCTTACCAGCCCTAACCTTACCTTACCTTACCTTACCCGCCCTAACCTTACCTTACCTTACCTTACCTTACCTTACCCGCCCTAACCTTACCTTACCTTACCTTACCTTACCCGCCCTAACCTTACCCTCCAGCGCAGTTTTTGACATCATCGGAAACATGTGCTTGCGAACAAACCATAGACGGTTTTAACTTGACAACATAAACATTCTAAATTGCCCCTAGCTTACTTCCTGTTGCAGTGTGTGCTAATACAATCACTGACAGGAAATACGCTAGGTTTCAAATTAAGCAATAAGCCCCAAGAGGCCATGTTTTACAGTGTTTACAACGGCTAAGAGGTGTTTACGGCACGCCGCAGTCCAAACCCTCTACAGCCAGAGGCTCGGGACTGTCTGCAATGCACAGCTCCAAAGCCTCTCTCCACAAATCTATTTAGGACCCACATTAGATCCAATCTTGGGTTTGCATCTGCTCCGGTGACGTCCAGTACCTCCTGTCTGCTCCAGTACCTCCTGTCTGGTCCCCCTTGGCATCGGCATCTGGCATTAATGAGGAAGTAATATAATGTGTCTCCTGTTCTCGTCATGTGGTCAGTGATACTGTAACAACGTCCCATTGCCTCTGTAAAGAGCGCCTCATTGAGAACATCAACAATTATGACTGGACATTATGGTCTGATACTGGACATATGGTCTGACTCTGACTCTATCTCCATCCATCACGCCATTGTCAGCCATTGAGAATGATGCTGTATGATGATCTCTTTCATTCACTTAGGGCCAAATGAGTTTTGCAAAAGAGTTAAGTTCAAGAATAGCAGGAATGAACAAAAATCTGATTTGATCTTTTTCACTTGCAGGAGGTATCAGACATCCACCATGCCGTCTTAGACCAGAGATGATCAAAGTGGGAGGTGGGCCTCCCCAGGCAGGCTCCAAACTGTTTCAGGGGAGGCTCAGTGATTGGAAGTGATACATTATTCCATTAGTAATTACATTAGTTATCAAAAGGTGATCACATAGAATAGCCTAAATGTGATTTAGTTAACTTGATCAATTTAGTTCAGAGATACAGTAGTATTGGGGAGGCTTTGTCTGAGGGGAGGCCCATGCCCTGTCTGTCTTAGCCCTTGTTCACACAAGATGCCGAACGTAAGTAGAACTGAAGCTTGAAGCAGGCACACGCTGAACGGATGCCTAACCGTTCACACAAGAAGCCTTCTCTTTTCCTCTCAGCGCCTACTCGGCGCGCCTTGAACCCACCCACAACTCCCATTGACTTCATGCCTGGCTTCACGCGTCACGCTTGGAAAATAGGCGAGAATCCGGAACGATCGCTTGAGCAAGGCATGAGCGTGGCTTCGGTGTGGCTTCAGCGTGACGCGCACGCGGGTGGTGTGAACGGCTTTGCCTGTTAACAAGGACGCCTAAATGGAACTTGTGGGTTCAGCGCAGGTTGAGCTTCGTTGCTTCGCCGTATAGTGTGAACGGGGGCTTAGACCAAATCATTCATTCATCAATGAAGATTTTATGATTTCAGGTGTTTTGGTGACTTAAAATGCGTAAGCAGGCATGGATTCAGTGTCTTGCTCAAGAACACCTCAACATTTTGTATTATGGGATTCAAAATGAAGCCTTTCTGATATGGGGATGTCACTCTAACCAGGGTTAGCCCAATATTGTTTATTATTATTATTATTATTAATATTATTATTATTATCAAATGCTATTTCAGGGGCTTTCCCTCCCAAATTACTGAATATTCTAAAGGAATACATCAAAAAGGTCAAATTGAATACTGGCAGCTTCAATCCATACTGTATGTATGTTATTATACCATTTGACTTAATCCACATCTGTGACAACAGGCTTTGATGTCCAACGTTTTGTAAAATGACTTTGTGAAAAGATTCCATGAAACAAGTTCCATTCAAGTATACTTGGAGCATTGTAAGGCCCGCCCCCGTGTCACCACAGCGATAAGTCTGACCAATGAGCGGGGCAGGCAGCGGATACATATAAACATGAAGTCAAACACAACTTATGGTCAACTCTTTCCACTTTCCAGGAAGCTGCTGTTCGTCATAAATGATCGGTTTCAAAATACGCAGCGCTCCCATTCTGAACTGGACTTCTGAGGTCAGCAACACATGGTGATGGAGAGCCTCTCTTTGAGCTGGGGCCTGTTCCTTTCCTTAAGACGCCTGTTTGGGAGGAATATCTGTGTCCTATTATGTCAGTTCCCCCGACGTGTTGTTTATTCATTGTGTGGTGTGAAGCAAGCACTCTCGCACATGCAAACACACACACACACACACACACACACACACACACACACACACACACACACATACACACACACGCACACACACACATTTTACTCTAAAATAAACTAACTAACTGGATTTAACAAAATTTTGCATACATGAGCCATATCATGATATATACAGTATAGGCCTATATAACAGGGGGGAGTCTTTGTGATTATCATGATTGATTTAAACCATATCGCCCAGCCCTGTGCAGCACGGTCCTCCTCACTCTAAAAAATGCACACACACACATACAGGTATGCACAGACACATCCCAATCACATACACACTCTATTGACTTTGTTTCCCTCACACACACACACACACACACACACACACACACACACACACACACACACACACACACACACACACACACACACTCTTGCATTAGAGTTAGGCGTGGCCTCGCATAGCAAGTGTAGCACAGCAGCTGTTAACCCTCTGTATGTTTTTGCTCATTCTAAACTGAAATTAGCCGAACTCTCCTTTCCTCATTGGAACGTTTTTTCCCCGCACATGTAGGCCTACATCCCCTTTCAGCAAATAAGGGCATAGCATATGCAGTGTTGGGGGCAACTCATTACAAAAGTAACATAATACATGTAATATATTACTTTTAGCAGTAACTCAGTAATTTAACTTATTACAATAGGATTTCAGTAATATTATACCAGTTACTTTGTCAAGTAACATATTTAAACAAAGATACAATCATTTCAAATTGTGTGTTTTTATGCAAACAACCACTATAGATGACAATAACAAAGGAAAAGGATAACATTTAGAATTTTGGAGGGTTTACACCGACTTCAAGACGGTTTAAATTATTTCTCGGGATGGTTCCGGGGCAGCGATGTCATTCTGCTACTGCAGTTATTTTGATGAAAGTAATGAAAAAGTAGTGTAATAAGTAATGAGTTACTCTACACAGACAGTAATATCGTAAAGTAACTTATTACGCTCAAATGAAAGTAACTAGTCATATGTAGTATATTACATTTTGAAAGTAACTTGCCCAACACTGAGCATTATGTGGAACTACAGTATGTGGTTTTTGTTGTGAAATGTTTTTGTCTATCAGTTTAAAAGTTAGGACTTTATATTTTTCTAAATATATCTATGAGAAGGATTCTTTGTATGTATTTGAATACTGTATATGATTATGTCATTGTATACTGCTTGTTGTTGGGGGGGGGGGGGTGCATTGGCTTTGTAGTGTTTAAGCATGTTTGCACAGCCTACCACATTTACTTTTGCAGACCTAGTGGAGAAAGCAAAACATGACCATCAATAAAAAATATACTTGTACATTTGCCTCTGTATGTCAGATCCATCTTTGACTGGTTTATTTTTGATCGTGTCTTGTCTGTCTTGACTGTATTTCTTTTCTTTTAAATCAGTTCCCAGTCAACAGCACAGAGATGAACCATCCGTGTCTAAGACCACGGCAGAAGAGTTGTGGGTTTAGTAACGTAATTAGTTTAACCTCCTCTACGATGGCTGCCAGAGGATGCATTACGTCAGCTGAAATCCCTATATTTATGTTGTAGGCATTTAAATTGCGCTTTATCCTAAATGACTTACGATGAGTAGGCTATAGTATAAGCTTCAAAAACCAATGTCAGGTTCAGTCTTAGGGTCTCCTCTGCCCACTTTTTCTCAGCTCCCGTTCCATCAGAGAATTGCCCATTCACTTTCTCCATAGACTTTTCCTCAAATCCTTAGATAAAGAGTTTTAAGCCTGGAAGCAAGCCAACCAGCCACCTGCTGAATCCTGAGTGACCATACTGTAAAACATTTCACTTGGAGCAAAAACAAATAAAAAGCACGGGGTGAAATAGATATTTTTGATTTTCATAGTTAATGCGGGGAGAGACAGAGCACATAGAGAAGTCCCACAGAGGCTGGATTTGAGTTTTTTTGTGCAACAGAATTCATAACCTTGTTTTTTAAGACTTGTGAGACATGTTTTATACAGTTACAAAATAGCATAATATGGGCGCTTTAAATCAAACCTGAAAAGGGAACTTTCTGTAGGCTACACTGTGAAAGCAAAAATGAGTGCAAAGGTCAGGGTAAGAGCAGCATGCTATAAAAGAAAAAGCATGAAATACATTCTCTTCGTTGAAAACACTTTTATACAAGAAATTAATTTGCTTCTGGAGGACAAATCAGCAGAGTTGCTTTCAGTCTTTCAGTCTTAACTGCTTCTCAAGTTTCTTTTCTCTCTCCTCTGCCATCGGCCAACTCGACACAGATAACGACCCACCACCACAGCACATCCCCCCGGGCCCCGCCTACAGGTGCTCAGTCAGTGTGGATGCTCTGTATGACAGTACCACTGTTTCACCTGCAGGTGCTGAGTCAGTGTGGATGCTCTGTATGACAGTACCACTGTTTCACCTGCAGGTGCTCAGTCAGTGTGGATGCTCTGTATGACAGTACCACTGTTTCACCTGCAGGTGCTGAGTCAGTGTGGATGCTCTGTATGACAGTACCACTGTTTCACCTACAGGTGCTCAGTCAGTGTGGATGCTCTGTATGACAGTACCACTGTTTCACCTGCAGGTGCTCAGTCAGTGTGGATGCTCTGTATGACAGTACCACTGTTTCACCTGCAGGTGCTCAGTCAGTGTGGATGCTCTGTATGACAGTACCACTGTTTCACCTGCAGGTGCTCAGTCAGTGTGGATGCTCTCTATGACAATACCACTGTTTCACCTACAGGTGCTCAGTCAGTGTGGATGCTCTGTATGACAGTACCACTGTTTCACCTGCAGGTGCTCAGTCAGTGTGGATGCTCTGTATGACAGTACCACTGTTTCACCTGCAGGTGCTCAGTCAGTGTGGATGCTCTGTATGACAGTACCACTGTTTCACCTGCAGGTGCTCAGTCAGTGTGGATGCTCTGTATGACAGTACCACCGTTTCAGGCCGAATCCGAGATCATGAAATGAAATGAGATGTGAATGCTCTTAATCAAAGATGAATGCTTGCCTGTTGGCTGCTTGGCGCTCCAGGCGAGACTCTTTATCTGAGGCTCCAGTGGGAGGTTCATGCAGCGAGGAAGGCTCTCGCTTTTCAATTGCATATAGAGTAATTTATTCACACACACTGCACATCATCTTATCATCAAATGGCAAAAGGAAACTGTTGTTGCATGCTATCAGTCTTCTGCATAATGGGGATGTGTCTGAGTTTCGAGTGTGCTATTGTTTTCCATCATGGACACTTCTGAACCAATAGGCTACATGCATTTCAGAGCTTATTGCCTCCTTCCTGTTATTTACAATTCCTTGACACATTGTATCACTGGATGCATAACGCCTTTAGATCAGTATCCCTCTCAGTAAATTCACATTTAGCCTTGAGTAATAGGCACACAAGCTGATCTTGGGTAAGGCAGGTAAGCAACACCTCCGCTCCACTGTTGTTCTCCCCACGGGTGCTTCCATCCTGCGCAGCGTGGTTGACAGGACACTGATCTGTCACCATGGCGACACATTTCCCTGGCACCAGAGGCTGTCATTTCCAGAGCGCGCTGCTAACAGGCCCTGATTTGGACAGTCAGTTCCCATGGGACTGATGCACAAACACACCTGGACACACTCTGAGCACGCACACACACACACACACGCACTCGCGCGCACACACACACACACACACACAGACAGACGCGCGCACACACACACACACACATATGCGCGCGCACACACACACACACACACACACACACACACACACACACACACACACACACACACACACACACACACACACACACACACACACACACACTCTCTCTCTCTCTCTCGCTCTCTCTCTCTCTCTAACAAAAGCCAAAGATGTTAGGGAGCAAAATTAGAACTGCTCAAAATGCATTAACATTTATCATTGAATCTCTCATGAATGCACACAGACCAGTAGCGGAGCGTACACCGGGGCAGAGGGTGCGCCCGCCCCGGGGCCCACTCGTCAGGGGGGCCCATCAATTTTTTTTTTTTTTTTTTTTTTGCAGGCCAGGCCAGGCCACCAGGCGCGGCTGGCAACCTGTGTTTTTCTTTTTCTTCTTCAGAACAAGCTTGTCTGTAAAGTGGCTTCACTGTAGGCTTTCTTGGACATAATATTACTTGGCTCAATGAGTGACAAATTGTGTTTTCGGATATAGGGGCTATCAGCTATTTTACAGTTGTGACTTAAAATGACTATTTAATAAAGTCAGTGGTGTGAGTGTGAGAGGAATTCAATCAATAGACAATAACATTGGTGTGTTTAAAATGAGATATTCCACTAAATATGGCTAAAACCGATTCAAACATGCAAAAAAGGCAAATTTTTCTTCGCCTGGCCTTTTTTTTTTTTTTTTTTTTGATAGGGCCCCCCTAAGAGCTTCACCCCCTCTGGGCTGATAGGGTCGCTCCGCCCCTGACACAGACACTCTCTCTCTCTCTCTCTCTCTCTCTCTCTCTCTCTATCTCTCACTGCACACAGACACACTCTGTCTCTGTCAGCAGTTCCAGAGATATTGAGAGAGATATTTTGGTTTTAATTAGAAACTAACACACAGCAGCACTTAGTAGGAGATCAACTCTGTGATGGATTCACAAGCCTTTTGTTTCTCCTGGCTGCTGCAGCAGTCTTTTTGGATGGAAAAGAGGTCGGCGGCCATGTTTGGAAAGTAGTGCCGGCTACCTCTTTTCCTTCCAAAAAGATAATTAATATGTCATCGTGTGGTGAGTACCCAAAACACAACATGTATTTTGGCGCCGTCAGTCAGATGTGTGTTTTGGCGGATTTTCAACAGCTGTAGCCTACCATTACCCTCCATTCTATGGCGATACTAACTAACTTCCTAATAAACTGCGTGGACAGTGCAGGTAAGGCATGCTGTATCTTGGTTATGTGGGGGGATGTGGCAAACTCCCAAAAAAGTGGAGTGTCCCTTTAAGTTATGTTAATTGCATTGAACGTTGGAAAGGCGGCAAGATTTTCAAATTAACTGCTGTTTTGTTTCAAATTGACATTGAGATTGGACGTATTCCTGGTTTGCAGACATGTAAAAAGCCAATGTTTTATTCTGGTGACTGGGTTGGATAAATCACATAGTTCTTTGAGTCAGACAGGCCGAGCAGGTCAACACAAATAACATCTCTCCTCACACTTATCCCCTGATGTTAAGCGCGGGCGGGTCCGGCGGCTCTCCATCAGCACCGGGCCTGAGAGAAGCCTGGAGAATTCTCCAATTATGCGGCGCCGGCCGTCTCAAAGCTGCAGATGAGATGCACAGACACATCGCTGCAGCTTGACATTTCCTGACAGCCACTCCTCCAGTGCACCACAGCTCTCCTGACAGCCCAGTCACTGATGCCGTTGGGGGGATTGTCATCAATAGCATGAGGATGTCCACGTCCCACTGTCTGGAAGAAATATCACTTCAGCCTAATGACACACAATGGGGAGGCGTTTGACTTGAAAGTGTGTGTGTGTCTGTGTGTGTGTGTGTGTGTGTGTGTGTGTGTGTGTGCGTGTGTGTGTGTGTCTGTGTGTGTGTCTGTGTGTGTGTGTGTGTGTGTGTGTGTGTGTCTCTGTGTGTGTGTGTGTGTCTGTGTGTGTGTGTGTCTGTGTGTGCGTGTGTGTGTGTGTGTGTGTGTGCTGTGCTGTGCTTGCGTGCATGTGTGCATGCGTGTGTGTATTTGTAGCCTCTGTATTGGCAACTATCCGCATTATGTTGCCTAGTAGTTGTAGTGTTCCAGTAGACAATCACTCTCCATTATAACAACCAGCTCTGCCAAGGGAGCTAGCTCTCTTGGTGTTGTGGTTAGCACATGCACCCTGGAAGCAGGAGAGCATGGGTTCGAATCCCGCCTCCACCCTTGGGCAAGCCCCTAATACGGGTTAGTGGGGTTAAAAAGGCAAAGGTACACATGGGGGACCCTGAATCCCAAAGAGGCATGTATTTCAATGTAAAAAAGAAAGGTTTACATTAGTTCTCTTCTTGTCACTTACATTAAACCTAATGGTAAGACCGCCCCTGATTAGTACAAAATATAATGGCATCTATTGAACTCATCGTGCTATGCTATGGGTTGAAATCCAATGCAGATGATCTGAACTCTTCCTGTAGACCTCTATGTCTGGTTATGGGCGAAAGTCCCTCTGGCTGCCGTGGCTGTATGCCATGTAGGCCGAGCAGTCAGATGCTTTTCATGGGAGATTAGAGGTAAGTAAGGACGCATGGATGTCACGCACAAAGTGCACACAAATCACAACAGAGCTTATGTGTGGGTCACACTGCCCATGCCAGCGCTCAATAATGCACCACGTCATTCGATCTAATCCGGGATTGGCTAATCCACCGACGATGATCACAGACAGGCGGGGAGGAGAGGGATAGTCTAGAGGAACCTCCATAGAGACTGGGAAAGAAGGTGAAGGCGCTAAAGCCGAAGGTGGAGTACCGAGTGTGGAGTGGCGGGCTCTGGGTGGGGACCATGTGCACCACCGTCATGGTCCTCTCCACCCTGGCTATCTTTCTGCGCCGTCTTTTCAGCAACCAAGTCACGCCGTAAGTTTTTTGCGACCGTTTGTTTGATCCCGGGCAGAATCTTGCTGTGCATGCATGTTTGTTTCATAGCGCTCTCCTTCACATTCATTCAGTTACACATTGAGAGCCGCAGGAACGAGTCCGGAAATCATCGATGCTAACAGTCCTGGTTCTTCACTGTTTTGGCCTATGGGAGTTTTGAATGGGTTTTTGGCGCGATGCTTCTAATAATCTCTCTGAGCAACGCTGGGTTAATCAAACGCGAACCAGTGTTTAGTAATATCATCTTCACACACGAGGACCACTTTTATGAGTTTTGAAGCTTTTACGTGCCGTTAAAAGGCTAGCTAGCAAACGGCTAAATGGGACTACACTGTTGAGTCGATGGGGATATATACGTCAATAACGTCACCACTTCAAAGGAGGATCATGGAAATTCTCTTTCCCTCACCTGGTTCAGCCCCGTTCAGCCCGAGGTAATCAGTGCACACATCAACAACAGTCCAGGTTGAGTGCTGACGTGACGTGTGTAGTTCTATGCGACAGTGTGTAGTTCTGGATTAGCTTAGCTCGAGCTTTTTACTTCTAGGGCTCGCATTTACGCTACAAAACTCATGAAAGTGGTCCTCATGTGTGAAGATTATCCGACTGAACTCTGGTTCGCGTTTGATTAATCTTGCGTTGCCCAGAGACCGTATTTGAAGCATCGCGGCAAAAACCCATTCAAAAATCCCATAGACAGAAACAGTAAAGAACCAGGAAGTCCGGGACTTCCGCGTTCTGACTACATAAATACCTCATCCCTGCGGCTCTCTATTGTCATGCCAAGGAGCTGCCCAGTGCAACCACAGTCTTCTACTGTGTAACAAGTTTGGGGGTGTTGTGTAGCTTCTGTTAGCCTCCTGGATAGCCAGCTAACATGACAGACTCAAACCACGGCAGTTGTGGGATTTCACACAGACTGTTTCTTTTTTCATTTGACCATTATTTTAAGCCTGGTCTCTACGGCGCTATGTTGCTACACACATGTAGATGTTCAAATACAGAGTAGTTCGCACACACCCCAAGTTGTCACAGAGAAGAGTCTGACTTGCGTCTTGCATGGAGGCAGACTGGAGGAGAAGTGAGACGTACAGTAAGTTGTTGCCGTAAAGCCAATACAATAACAAGGAGCGCCACACAGTGGACCAACATGTAATTGCAACCAAAGTGACTGTTACAACCGTTAGCCACCGAGCAGCTCCACTGGATCTTAAGGAGCTGCCCAGTGCAACCACAGTCTTCTACTGTTAGCCACAACATGTACATATACACATGTACACATGTACACATGTGTACATGTGTACATGTACACATGTACACATGTACACATGTACACATGTACACCTACACAACATCTACATGTATTCTGTGTTTCACAGTTCTTGCTCATTTGAAGCAATTTTATGAGAGCGCGGGCTAATCTCAGCTTGATTCAAAATGCGAAGGGCAAAAAAAACAAAAAAAACTTTGATTCAGGTTCATATCTCCCAAGTATCTGGTCTTCTTACTATTCCAATAGCAGAGATTTTAGCTTGTGCAAAGGACCTTGGGTCTCTGCGGTTGTCAGATATCGATCTCGCTACGATTCCTCTCCTCCTTTCTCTCTCATACGATTATATGTAATAAGGTTTAATGCCTCAGTTGGAGATCCATGTCTAATACCTGAGCATGACAAAAAAAGGCCCCTTCCAAGAGCCTGTATTACCTTCACACTCAAGACCCCCCATTTGAAATTTGAAAATGTATATCAGCCACAAACACACACACACACACACACACACACACACACACACACACACACACACACACACACACACACACACACACACACACACACACACACACACACACACACATATCATCGTCCTCATCGTCCTCACCGTACATTATTATCATCGTCATCATCATAATCATCACCATCATCAGGTTTACAATGTGAATGTGCCAGGTCTCCCAGGAAGCTATTTAAAGCCGTGCAGGGTCTGTCCTGGATCTTTAGATCATTACCACTCTGAGCGTCCAGAACAAAGCATTTACGCAGTGTGAAGAACACCGGTGGTTTGGGGTTTGAATTGATTCGGAGGTGAGTGAGCGTACGTGTGCTGGGGACGCTTGGCGCAGGCAGGCAGGCAGGTTACTGCGAAATGTTTTTGGGTTTCTCGGGAAACTCGCCACCACAGCGTCGCTCACTAGAAACTCCCCCGCATACTGATTGCAAATGCCAAGGTGATTATGTTGAGTGCAGCATCAACATCATTGACAGTGTAGGAAAAAGCTGCCACCCGGGATAATGAAAACAACCTTTTTGGGAAGGTTGTTTTGACATAAAAGCTCACGAATGTCAAAGCAAACAGTTCATTGTGACATATCTTTTTTGTTTTGTTTAGGTGTTGATAGTTTAGATTCGACTACTAAAACTGAAGGGAATATTTCATGATGATTGCGACATAAATCCCCAAGACAGCATTATGAACAAGCTAATAAGAGTGTGCTTTGCTTGCAGCAAGCACGCTAATGGGTTTAGGTGTGGGATCTCTGACAGGATATTGAAATCCATCACTAACTGGGAACTAAGATGACATCAGGCATGAATGATAGTTTATGAGTGTAATAATAATCATGTGTTATGAATGTGTTATTAACCAGGTATGACGGCAGCAGAGGGTTCATACAGTCAGAGAAGAGATGTGCTATCCAAATGAGAGAGTTACTGCCTAAAGATTGAGCAGTTATGATTTGAGGAGTGATGGATTTGGACCGTCACATTATCACTACTGTCTGTTTTTCTCAGGAACGCTGATGACATTCCGGCCACAAAGTGATCCAAACAGATCTCTTTTCTTTTTACTTGATTATTTCACTACAAACACTCCACTCACCAAATAACAGCCCTCCTATTCTTTCAATATTCATCCAAACACACAGATAAAGAATAATGATGTGGTATTCAGATAAGGGTTGAAGCACAAAGATGTTGGACAAATACATTTGATTAAAGATTGGCATTGGTTGATGAGAGAGGAAATGGATTTGGATTTTCAACATACGAGGATTGGTCATTTTTCCTCATAAAATACTATTATATGAAATGCCAGTGATGAAAGAGCCCCAACCTGGATTATAGAAATAAGAGCTATTGTTTCAACATTCATTCTAAACAGTTGCTTCTCCTTATTTGGACTTGCAGTAATGTACAGTAACAGAAAGCAGTGGTGAATTGCATGGCCTTTAACAGGCAGAAGCAACGCATTCTAAATATGGGAATAAGAAAGTGCCATGAGTTGGACTTGTTATTATAATATATGTGAGGTTGTAACCAGACTCACAAACTTGCTACACAAATCTTAAATGTGTTCTTACTTTTACTCTATTTTCAGAAATTCATAATGTGTTTTTCCCACTTGCAAACAGTTGCTCACAAGTTGTGAACAGATTGTGTGTTGCAACTGTAGCACGCGGTTCGGTTGATTCTAATTATAGCTGAATAAGCACTAATACTTTGACCAAGTAGAACTATTTTTATAAGCATTTTACTAAATGTCGATGGAAAAAAGAATTTGGATGAAAACCCTTGACTTTGGCACTCTATATCAGCTATCACAATTCCATCAGTTCGCCCATCACTCATTGCCTTCTCTCTCTCTCCTCTTTCTCTCTCTCTCTCTCTCTCTCTCTCTCTCTCCCTCTCTTTCCTCTCTCTCTCTCTCTCTCTCTCTCCCTCTCTCTCTGTCCCTCTCTCTCTTTCCTCTCTCTCTCTCTTCTCTCTCTCTCTCTCTCTCTCTCTCCCTCTCTCTCTTTCCCTCTCTCTCTCTCTCTCTCTCTCTCTCTCTCCTCTCTCTCTCTCTCTCTCCCTCTCTCGTTCCCTCTCTCTCTCTCTCTCTCTCCCTCTCTCTCTCTCTCTCTCTCTCTCTCCCTCTCTCTCTCCTCTCTCTCTCTCTCTCTCTCCCTCTCTCTCTCTCTCTCTCTCTTTCCCTCTCTCTCTCTCTCTCTCTCTCTTTCCTCTCTCTCTCTCTCTCTCTCTCTCTCTCTCTCTTTCCCCTCTCTCTCTCTCTCTCTCTCTCTCCCTCTCCCTCTCTCTCTTTCCCTCTCTCTCTCTCTCTCTCTCTCTCTCCCTCTCTCTCTCTCTCTCTCTCTCTCTCTCTCCCTCCTCTCTCTTTCCCTCTCTCCCTCTCTCTCTCTCTCTCTCTCATAATATATCATGAGCCATGTCTCCACCATCCTGACCTCTGCTCTCTTCACCTCTCCTCCCCTCCTTCCTCCTCTCAGCGACCCAAAACAGACGACGAAGACAGAGAGCAACCAGTCGCCCGTGGAGACGTGAGCTGACTCCCTGTACTGCAGGAGTCCGCTTTGGGTAAACAGCACCAGTCTCTCTCCATGGTCTGTTCAGACAGCGGATCTCCTCATAGTTCACCCCATCACTGTCATCTCCGCTTTGTGACGGGACAGCAGAGTCCGATCCGGTAACCTGTGAGTCAGAGAGCTCTCCTGTCCCCATGCCACTTAATAAGGATAATTAATTAATATCTGAATCCTTTATAATATTTTATAATCTCTTTAGATTCTTTATATCTTATTTGTTTATGTCTCGTGTTCTTATCAATGTTACATGAGCACCAACCACACTAAGACAAATTCCTGGTATGTGAAAACATACCTTGTCAAATACATGTAAAATGATTCTGATTCTGATTCTGATTCTGATTCTGATTCTGATTCTGATTCTGATTCTGATTCTGATTCTGATTCTGATTCAATCAATGAGTCTTGGTCACCCCCTACTCAGTGAAGCTCCTGTATCAGAATCAGAATCAGAATCAGAAAGACTTTAATGGAAATTGGGACAAGTTACAGTTGCTCGCACTCAGGCATGAAATATCCACATAACACCACATAGCATAAGACAGTATCACACAGTATCTCCCTAAACGTAAAACAGTCAATACAATAAAATGCAATAAAATGCAATAGAGTAAAAATAAAATAAAACAGAATAAAGTAGAATAAAGTAGAATGTACAGTACGTGTCAAATTGCAGTTATTGCACACTGGAATTAAATTAAATCAACTTGCACATTACGAGTGACGTAACTAAGGCACAGCTATCCTATCGGCTGACTCAGTCTCAGAGAGTCTCAGAGAGACTGAGTGTCTCCGAGGTGCTCTTCTTAGTGAGGCGTTAAAGAGTCCAATGTCCACAGGCAGGAATGATTTCCTGTGCCTCTCTGTGTTGCATCTGGGTGGGATCAGCCTCTCACTGAACGATATAGAGGGGCTAGTGAGAGTTTGTCACTTGACTTTAAGCTCATTTTCCTTGCTATTGCATCAGTAGCTGAGAGAGAAAATAACTAAATTAAACAAGCAAAGCTGCTCAAGTTTATTATATAGATAGAAAGCATTAAAAACAAGAGAGTTTGGGATTCAAGGAGGATCCAGGTGGCACTATGTTTGCCACCAGGTGGCACTATGCTTGCCACAGGGCCCCAACATCACTAAGTCCGCCCCTGAATGAACCCCCAGGGTAGCTCTGCGCTGAAGAGTATCCGTTTCTCGGCTCAGGTTCC